>NW_020229301.1:0-340165 GCF_003227725.1 Camponotus floridanus
TCTTACTATCTAATGCCTTTTAAAACAAAAGAGTCTCAAAAATAATTCTACTTAACCCAAAATCTCTTTTATAAATCGAATTTAGCTTATTATTTCTAGCGCATCATTAATAGTCGAACTTGCCCCGGAGACTCGACTAACCTTGTTTTCCTCGAAAAAGTAGGACACTCCGATCGGAAGTGCTCCGTGGAACCACAGTTCCAGCATTCCTTACGCTGGAGTTCTGTTCTTTTGATATTACTATCTTATTAAATATATTCCCACTTTTGCTCGAACCCATTTTATATATCCTCATTGTTACTATCGTTATTTTTACTTTTGTTATTGTTTTTAAATTTATTTTCATTAAAATTATTTATTCTTTTTGTTCGTTAAAAATTATTAAAATTCCGATTTTATATTTTCTTGGAAAACAACCCTCCTGGATGACCTTTACGGCCATTGCTCTCTCTCGGCGATTTTAAAGAAGAGACGTTCTCCAACTGCAACGTTCTCTCAGGAAACCGTCAGATAACGCATAACAAACTGTACACGCGATTTTGTTCTTTCACCTCATGAGAGCACTCCGGATACGCTAACCGCGATTATCTTTCCAAGCGGCCAGCCAAAGAGGCAAATCTTCCGACGATTTCTGCTTTCTATTTGTGAATTGAGTATAGTACGTTTGCGCCAAATGCGCTTCTTCAAATCGGAGTTCCAACTTATTTTTCAACTTATAACACTCTTATTTTCGGTTACTGCGGATAACTGCAATTGTGATAACAAGGGTCGATTAGGCAGGCATAAAAATTCAGAGACGCGAATTGATACAAAAAATATATTAAAGAAAAGATTTAAAGAAATAACAGGCTATGTACGTGTTTGTGTGTGAGTGTATGTCAGCGCGATGCGCGATACGCCTGGGTGGATGTATTCTTAATACTGAATAGGTTTGCGATGTGTATTGAATGTGTGGGCTGCAAAAACTCGCGTGGTCGCGATAAGCCTCATGCGCTCGTTCGGTGGCTCGTGGCCCGGTGAAAATGCGTTAACATATGTAGTGTGTTTACGGCGTTTAGAATCGGCGCGTGAGATTGACGTCTTGTGGTCGGATGCACCGTAAAATCGCGCAGCGGATAGTGAAGATCCGGTTTTGATGCACCGTCGCGTTCGCTGGTAATAATATAATTAATACCGATCAGCTGTTTCGGTTGTCGGCTCGGTCAATGACGGCGTGACGTCACGGCGCGTGCCTGACGTTTTTCGGTGCGCTTTTTCTGTTAGGTGGTTCTCGTAACCCGCGTGCTTTTCTCGGAATACTTTTTTAGAAGAACAGGAATGCTTCGGGAAAACCATTGCTAGCCAGAACGGCTGCTGGGGGTAGCTCTCCACTCTACCTCCGTATGCTTGGACGGGTGGTGGAAACGCTCCAATTTCTTAATGCACTCAGAAGGATGCGCCATACTTTTGCGAACCCTGGGAACTCCATGATGTGGCAGGATACTCCTACCGCTGGGTTTCGTTGTTTTCGGTGCTCTAGGTTTGCTTTCTGTCTCGACTGTGCACTCGAGAAGCTCGATAAAGAGTCGGATTTTTAAATCTGGTTGACGGCTCTTTTATACTGGGCTAATTAGCCCGCGTCGGCGTAAAACGTGGTAGCTCCCGCCGAGCGGGCGCTAATCGTAAAGCGGTATGAATTCCGTTTCGTAGGGGCGCGGGCGGAGCAGGGCGCGGGGGGACTTCAACCCCGATCGTTCGGCACCTGGGGCCGGTCTTTAGGCGCTTTCGCCCGTTTCAAACAGCATTTCCGTACGGCTTTTTTGCCCGTTAATATTGTTAAGTTTAAAAATATGGCGCTCAGCGCCTGTCCTTGCCCCCGGCGAATGTTTCTGCCGGGCGGCGAGCTGCGGTCAATTGCTGGGCATAAATAGGGGGTGCATCGTTACAAAATCTTAAGCGAAAGAGAAATTTTCCAAATTTCCAATATACGCCGTCCAACCGAAACACGCCTTGCCTCTTAAAGTTCGAAGCTAACGTACCGTTTTTACACGAATGTTCACCTGTTAGCCCGCGCTATTAAATTTGGAATTGAACGAATATTCCCTTAATGGAACACTTTTCCGATCGAAAAATAATCCGGTTTCACCTTAATAACCGCACTCTCAATTTTATTATTGCCCCGCGATCTCTATTTTCTACAATTTCCATAGGAGTTTCTCTTATTTGAAAAATGACTTAGCTGGTTTTAAGTGGAGATTCCGTTGCATACCGTCATCTGTCCAAATCTCCGTCATTACGTTTGTTGAAAGGAAACGCCTCAAATATCGGCGCCCTTTGCTGCCGTTGTTCCTGTCGCAACTGGTGGATCTCCTGCAACGCAGATTGTAACGCCGTGGTTTCCACCGCCCTAAGGAGGCGTGGCGACCCGCATCCTTTTTCGCGCGACCGATGCCCGCCGACGGACCCACAACTTCCATACTCTCAATCCCTTCGCCGGAAACCATCGCTATTCACAAGATTCACTAGATTTCACTCCCGAATTTCGTCCGCCTATCCCGGACAAGCCCCCAAAATGTTACGCCCGCGGCGAGGACTTCGATAAATATCGAAAACGCACGAATAAAGAAATCGGCCGCAAGACGCGTGAAATAACTAAACACTTCCAGGAACAACGTGTAACTTTATTGTGGAACACAGAACACAGGCAATAACGGAATAATAACACACGATTCGCAAACACGCTTAGCTTGACAGCTGACTCGGGACTCTCGTTTGACATCTGAATCCACAATATCCCGGAGACGAACTTCTTTTCCCCGCAACAAGTGGCCGTACGATGCGGCAACCGGAACGCGAAGCAGGGACGTCACAATATATATATATATATATATATATATATATATATATATATATATATACAGGGTGTTCAAAAAGTCTCGGTACGGGGGAATAACTCGAAAAGTAAGGGTCGACAAAGAAACTTTTCGGACAAAAGTTGTAGGGCTTACTCCAAGCTTTTATCTCGTGACCTTGAGTTTGACCTTCAGCTTGACCTTCAAGGTTATTTGAAGGTCAAAGCGTTTTTTTTAAATCGGAACCCCTATTTTTGATTATATATTTTTATAGCTGACCTCGAGAGCTTTCCAAAACACTACAATAAAATATTTTCCCTCAAGCATTTATCGAGTTATGAGGCCGCAAATCATTTCTTAATTTTACATAAACCGTAAAATATCGTGTAAAATATTCACTTTCGATTATTTTACCTTAATACTTTTATGTACAAATAATGAGAGGAATCAATTGGTCTAAAAAAACACAAATTGTTCCGAAGAAAAAATATGTAATTTGCAATTAACAATTACATATTTTTTCTTAAAAACAACTGTATGTTTTCTTTACACCAATTGATTCCTCTCATTATTTTGTACATAAAAGTTTAAGGTAAAATAATCGAAAAGTGAATATTTTACAAGATATTTTACGGTTTATGTAAAATTAAGAAATGATTTGAAGCCTCATAACGCGATAAATGCTTGAGGGAAAAATATTTTATTATAGTGTTTTGGAAAGCTCTCGAGGTCAGCTATAAGAATATACAATCAAAAATAGGGGATCCCATTTAAAAAAAACACTTTGACCTTCAAATAACCTTGAAGTTCAAGCTCAAGGTCAAACTCAAGGTCACGAGATAAAAGCTCGGAGTAAGCCCTACAACTTTTGTCCGAAAGTTTCTTTGTTCGACTCTTACTTTTTGAGTTATTCCCCCGTACCGGGACTTTTTGACACCCTGTATATATATATATATATATATATATATATATATACAGGGTGACCCATTTTAACTTAGGCAGCCAAATAACTCGAAAAATAAGCACACTACGAAAAAATGGTTAGAATCAAAATTTCGTCATTTCGAGGGGGACGTACAATGACGTTAAAATCAGCCCCCCACCCCTCCCCCTGGGCGGTGAGGGGGGCAAGTTTGAAATCTTAAATGGAACCCCTATTTTTCATTGCATATTCTTGTAGCTTATCTCGAGAGCTTTCCAAACATATAATTAAGTACCTTTTTATTAAGTACTTTTTGAGTTATAAGGCTTGAAATAATTTCTTAATTTCACATAAACATAAATATCTAGTAAACCATTCATTTTTCGATTATCTTACCTTCATACTTTTAATGTACAAAATAATGAGAGGAATCAATTGGTGTAAAGAAAAAACATAGTTTGTTTCTAAGAAAAAATATGTAATTTGCAATTAACAATTCCATATTTTTTCTTAAAAACAACTGTATATTTTCTTTACACCAATTCCTCTCATTATTTTGTACATAAAAGTATGAAGGTAAGATAATCGAAAAAATGAATGGTTTACTAGATATTTTATGGTTTATGTAAAATTAAGAAAATTATTTCAAGCCTTATAACTCAAAAAGTACTTAATAAAAAGGTACTTAATTATAGTGTTTTGGGAAAGCTCTCGAGATAAGCTACAAGAATATGCAATGAAAAATAGGGATTCCCATTTAAGATTTCAAACTTGCCCCCCCTCACCGCCCAGGGGGAGGGGTGGAGGGGCTGATTTTAACGTCATTGTACGTCCCCCTCGAAATGACGAAATTTTGATTGTAACCATTTTTTCGTAGTGTGCTTATTTTTCGAGTTATTTGGCTGCCTAAGTTAAAATGGGTCACCCTGTATACGGACTAGCGGGAGAAAATACTTATCGTGCGACCGCAATTTACATGGAATCATTTCTCGGACGTGCACGAAAACCAAATGGCCGTACAATTTTACGTGTTGTGCAATAATTATGTGAAACTGAGTATTGTGCATAATATCTGGATAACCGTCCAGCAGTGCGTCTTCGTGTACAAGATGAAGAAAGGATTCTTGAAGAATTTTATCATCGTATCACATTATCAACGTGTGCAATACATTTTATCGAGGGATTTTCAACCACGAATCAATTTTTTGTAAAGGTACTGTCCATTAATTTTTTACATTTACGATATATTCAGCGTATAGTAAATGGCATTTTGAATAATTTTTAAATTGAGAGTGGAATAGGCCTATGGGGGAAACCACTATAAAAAAAGCGCACCATGCTATCTACCGCAAGGTGGTGTGGAAATGATAGCGCATCATTTTCTCGCCACGAAAAAGGGGAACGGGTCATTCATCGGCGCGGTATTGCGATATATCGCAAACCACCATCATGTCTCGCAGAGCGACCCGCCCACCGCTTCGCCGTGCTCGTAGTATCGGATTACAGTGGGACGACTCTCGTCGCCGCGCGCTTTTACTCACGCAGATTGGCCGATCTTTTTTATTTAATATTTCGTTAATTATTGCGACAATCCCAAAACAATGCAGGTCATTCCTTCTTAATTCGAGCCAATCTACTTCTTTATTTCATTAAGGTCGAAAATTGACGGACACCCTGTATATATATATATATATATATATATATATATATATATATATATATATATATACACAGGGTATATCCATTTTAATCCATACACGCGAATATTTCAGAAACATTGCAAATCGAAAAATGTTTCAGATATAAGTTGTATGGCTTGAAGGAGGACATAAGATGATACCATTGGTTTGACCTTGAGTGACGTTGTCAAAGTCACTTTGGATTTTTTAAATAGAACTCCCTATTTTTATTACATATTCTTGTAGCTTATCTCGAGAGCTTTCCATACCACTATAATAAAATATTTTTTTCCTCAAGGACTTTTTGAATTATAAAGCTTGAAATCATTTCTTAATTTTACATAAACCGTAAAATATCTTGTAAAATATTCATTTTTCAATTATCTTATCTTAATACATTTAAGCATAAAATAATGTGAAAAATTGATTGGTGTAAAGAAAAAACATAGTTTTTTTTTAGAAAAAATATATAATTATTAATTGCAAATTACATATTTTTTTTCCGAACAATTATCTATTTTCTTTACACCAATCGATTCCTCTCATTATTTTGTGCGTAAATGCATTAAGCTAAAATAATCGAAAGATGAATTTTTTATAAGATATTTAACGGTTTATGTACAATTTTAAAAATATTTCAAGCCTCATAATTCGAAAAGTACTCAACGAAAAATATTTTATTATAATGTTTTGGAAAACACTTGAGGCAAGCTACCAGAATATGGAAAATATATAGGATGTCCCATTTAACAAGTTGGAGGTGACCTTCACGTGACCTTCAGGTGATTCTTCAAGGTCAAATTAATGGCATTATCTTATGTCTCACTCGAAACCATACTTTTGTCTGAAACATTTTTAATAAAACTCTTCCTTGTCGAGATATTCGACCGTATCCAAACTTTTTTAACACCGTATATATATATATAATATATATATATATATATATATATATATATATATTACAGGGTGTCCCAAATTTAAATGTCATAACTTCGGGAGCGTGTAGGGGATCGATAAACTAAAAGAAAAAGTGGTAAGAGATATGCTCGTTTTTGCTTCGTTTTGGAGAAAATCGCAAAAAAACATAAAACGTAGTTTTTATTTCTGTACTTATTTATTACTTTTTAATTCATATTTATTTGTTCGCGTTGTCACTTGCCTAATGTAAATATTGTTCAAAATGTTGCCCTCCTGCAGCAATGCAAGCATTGCATCTAGTATGGACAGCTCGTGTTGCAGCCAAACACTGATCTAGTAATATGTGGTGTACTGCAGCCACGATTCGGTCTTGTAATTGCTCTCTTGAGTTGTCTTGTAATGCAGCTGATGCTCTCCGAATGCTGGTCTCAGGGTTGTTATCAAAGTGGCGCAGAATACGATTTTCTTGCAAATTTGCTCTTGCCGGATCTTGATGAATTGAAAATGAGCCGGTCTCTCGCAGCCTATTAAAAGTCATCGTAATGACTCGCCGATCCGGCACTCTTCTGTTTGGAAATCGGCGCGCATACTCTTGCACTGCCTCCACAGCATTACCGTCGCAGAAACCATACACGAAAACCATATCAGCATATTCAACGTTAGAATATGTACGCGGCATATTGTAACAGAAGTAATTCACTCGATGGCTTCTGATGAGTAACTGACGAATTTATAGGAGAAAGGCAGAAATGTAAACAAACAAAAAAGCTTTTACCAAAAAACGGAATATTATTGTTTCCGTGTACGATTTCAATGAATGCCAGAACGATGAGTCATTGCTGCAAGAGGGCAACATTTTGAACATATTTACATTAGGCAAGTGACAACGCGAACAAATAAATATGAATTAAAAAGTAATAAATAAGTACAGAAATAAAAACTACGTTTTATGTTTTTTGCGATTCTCTTCAAAACGAAGCAAAAACGAGCATATCTCTATACCACTTTTTCTTTTAGTTTATCGATCCTCTACACGCTTCCGAAATTATGACATTTAAATTCGGGACACCCTGTATATACAGGGTGAGCCATTTTAAGTGATCCACTCAAATATTTCGGAAAATAATGAAAAATCAAAAAAATGTTTCAGATAAAAGTTGTATGGCTTGAAGGGGGCAATGATCAGATAGTGGCAATGATTTGACCTTAGAGAGTTATTTGAAGATGACGTAAAGGTAACCTTCAATTTCTTAAATGGAACTCCCTATTTTTTATTACATATTCGTGTAGCTTATCTCGAGAGCTTTTCAAAACACTATAATAAAGTATTTCTTCATTGAGTACTTTTTGAGTTATGAGGCCTGAAATCATTTCTTAATTTTGTATAAACCGTAAAATATTTAGTAAAATATTCATTTTTCGATTATCTTGCTTTAATACTTTTATGTACAAAATAATGAGAGAAATCAATTGGTGTAAAAAAAACACATAGTTGTTTCAAAGAAAAAATATGTAATTGTTAATTGCAAATTACATATTTTTTCTTAGAAACAACTATGTGTTTTTTTTACACCAATTGATTCCTCTCATTATTTTGTACATAAAAGTATGAAGGTAAGATAATCGAAAAATGAATGGTTTACTAGATATTTTATGGTTTATGTAAAATTAAGAAATTATTGTATTTCAAGCCTTATAACTCAAAAAAGTACTTAATAAAAAGGTACTTAATTTTAGTGTTTTGGAAAGCTCTCGAGATAAGCTACAAGAATTTGCAATGAAAAATAGGGGGTTCCATTAAAAAAATTGAAGGTAGCCTTCATGTGACCTTCAAACAACTTTTCAAGATAAAATCAATTATATCATCTTATGTCCCCCTTCAAACCATACAACTTTTGTCTGAACAATTTTTTTGTATTCGGCTTACCAACGGAGATATTCAGGTGCGTCGATTAAAATGGGCCACGGTGTATATATATATACAGGGTCTACCAAAAGTGTGGAAACCCCTAAATATCTCGGAAAATATACGTTTTACAGAAAAGTGTTTCCAACAAAAGTTGTAGGGTTTAAGAAGATCTATATACTGATTCTATCAGTTTGACCTTGGATGGCGTCGTCAAGGTCAGGTCAAGGTCACATTGACTTTTTTAAATGACACCCCCTACATTTGATTGCATATTCTTATAGCTTAATTCAAGAGCTTTCCAAAACACTATAATAATGTTCATTTTTATTAAGTACTTTGCGAGTTATGAGGGTTGAAATAATTTCTTAATTTTACATAAACCATAAAATATCTAGTAAACCATTCATTTTTCGATTATCTTACCTTCATACTTTTATGTACAAAATAATGAAAGGAATCAATTGGTGTAAAGAAAACATACAGTTGTTTTTAAGAAAAAATATGGAATTGTTAATTGCAAATTACATATTTTTTCTTAGAAACAACTATGTGTTTTCTTTACACCAATTGATTCCTCTCATTAATTTGTACATAAAAGTATGAAGGTAAGATAATCGAAAAATGAATGGTTTACTAGATATTTTATGGTTTATGTAAAATTAAGAAATTATTTCAACCCTCATAACTCGCAAAGTACTTAATAAAAATGAACATTATTATAGTGTTTTGGAAAGCTCTTGAATTAAGCTATAAGAATATGCAATCAAATGTAGGGGGTGTCATTTAAAAAAGTCAATGTGACCTTGACCTGACCTTGACGACGCCATCCAAGGTCAAACTGATAGAATCAGTATATAGATCTTCTTAAACCCTACAACTTTTGTTGGAAACACTTTTCTGTAAAACGTATATTTTCCGAGATATTTAGGGGTTTCCACACTTTTGGTAGACCCTGTATATATACAGGGAGATCCCGAAAAACCTTCCGTCTTTAAAATGACGTATTCCTGATACTATTCTAAGACAATTTTTTCTTTACCAAAATTTGATTTGAAGCGTAGTTTTTGAATTATAAGCAAAAATAGTTAGTAAATCATGCGTCGGGTACAGGAGGCAGGCAGGGGCGGCCCGACGCGCCGCGAGCGCGGGCGCAGCTGACCGACAGGCGATTACCACTGCATGAGTCACTAACTATTTTATCTTATAACATAAAATTATGCTTGAAATAAAATTTTGGTAAAGAAGAAAATGTCTTAGAATTACATCAGGAATACGTGTTCCTTAAAATAATGTTAATTATTAAAAGTTATTCCGGATCGCCGACCGTCGAACGTTGTAATCAGCTGATTGCTACACGCGATGTGTGTATGGCGGAGTGTGTGCGTAAAAGAGAGAGAGAGAGAGAGAGAGAGAGAGAGAGAGATTGCTCACTCACCTTGTAGCAGCGTAGCGAATCTTTATGCTACGTATTGTTGTAACTGCTGCACGATTATCAGATCGCTGCACCGCTGATGTTAGAGATGCGCGACACATCGAAACTTTCTCACTTCGAAACACTTTTACACTCGATTAACACAGATTACGCGATAACGAGTTTATTATTCTGTTTATTACTCACTCGATTCACATCGTTTTATCGAGACTAAAAATTACTTTAAAAGAAACGCGAGAGAACACATGACTCGACGCGAAGCGACGGACCGCGGAGACTGCGCGACCACGAGGGTTATGTGTTGCCAGAAACGCGACACGCGACATCTAACAATAAACGACTTGCACGACTGACGCGTGATTGACGCGAGATAAGACGAACAATCGGCTAAAACTTTCTCATTGCGAATGCGGTAGAAAACATGAAACGTATAAAACATGAAACGTACTTAAAATAATTAATTATTTATTATAAATAATAACTATTTTTAATCATAATAAATAATTATTATTTTAAAAAGCATGTGTTATGCGTTATTACATTTTCGAAACTATTGCATTCACGATGCGAAGATTTCAGTCAATCGCAGGAATAATGTAATTAACAAATTACATTTGGGAAAATTTATTTTTATTCTGCTCACAATAAAATGTTCCAACGTGAAAATGTATTGGTCGCTCTGAAAAGAGCGGATTGATTAAAAAAAATTTTAGAGCAGATGCTCAAAATGCCCGCCATCCATCCTAACGCAAGCTCTCATGCGTTTTAATAAATTTCTTTCGACGTTTTCCATTATTTCTTCGTCGATATTCCAAATAGCGAATCGTAATCTTGTCTCTAGATCTTCGATATTTTCGGGAAGCGTTTTATAAATGATTTCCTTACAGTATCCCCATAAGAAAAAATCTAGAGGGTTGAGATCCGGAGATCTTGCTGGCCAACGTATCGGGCCGTATCGACCCATCCAGCGTCCAGGAAAATTCTCGTTCAAAAAATTTGTAACAATTCTGGCGTTGTGTGGCCCAGCACCGTCTTGTTGAAAGATAATATTATTTCTTTCAAATAATGGCACATCTTCCAGGAAATGTGGTAGATTTTCTGTTAAAAAATCGACGTAGGTTCCTCCAGTTAAAATGTCTGGAAGAATAACCGGACCAAGAATTTCAGTGCCCATTATTCCAGCCCATACATTAATCTTCCAACGAGTTTGAAAATTTCGTAATCGCGTGACTCTCGGATTTTCTTCGCTCCAAAAGTGCATATTATGCACATTAAAAATTCCTTCTTGTGTGAATAGCGATTCATCGCTGAATATCACACGAGAGGAATATCTTGGATCTTGATCGACGTTTCGCAAAAAATTTTCGCAAAACGTTCGTCTTGCAGGGTAATCTGCTGGTCGTAAATGCTGCACGCGTGTATAATGAAACGCGTGCAACTTTTCTTCTTTTAATATTCTTTGTACGGTTGTATACGATAAATCATGTTCTCGAGCGACTACCCGAATACTTGTTTCGGGATTATCCTCGAAAGTACGTAGAACTCTTTCTGTATTCCGTACATTTCTAACGCTGCGATTTCTCCCAGCGTCATGTTTGTTCGGCAGGACACTGCCAGTATCGTATAATCTTTGAGCTGCTCCAAGTATGACATGACCCGATGGATGTCTTCGGTTTGGATATAATTCGGCGTATCTTCTTGCAGCAGGATTCTGCTGCACGTGACACTCGCCAATTGCCATCAGCATGTCGTAGTATTCTTGATTTGTGTACGCTGCCATATCTTCTTCGCGCTTATTGATATCGCTTATTGAGATCGCTGATAATCGCAAGCTTATTGATTGCATTATCGATCGTGCGTTTAATTTATACGATCTTCGCTGGGGGTCTGCGCCCCTCCTCGCCTCCCGCGACCAATCGCGAATGTCGCGCACGCTTATTAGCGATTGGTCGCGGGAGGCGAGGAGGGACGCAGACCCCCAGCGAAGATCGTATAAATTAAACGCACGATCGATAATGCAATCAATAAGCTTGCGATTATCAGCGATCTCAATAAGCGATATCAATAAGCGCGAAGAAGATATGGCAGCGTACACAAATCAAGAATACTACGACATGCTGATGGCACTTGGCGAGTGTCACGGGCAGCAGAATCCTGCTGCAAGAAGATACGCCGAATTATATCCAAACCGAAGACATCCATCGGATCATGTCATACTTGGAGCAGCTCAAAGATTATACGATACTGGCAGTGTCCTGCCGAACAAACATGACGCTGGGAGAAATCGCAGCGTTAGAAATGTACGGAATACAGAAAGAGTTCTACGTACTTTCGAGGATAATCCCGAAACAAGTATTCGGGTAGTCGCTCGAGAACATGATTTATCGTATACAACCGTACAAAGAATATTAAAAGAAGAAAAGTTGCACGCGTTTCATTATACACGCGTGCAGCATTTACGACCAGCAGATTACCCTGCAAGACGAACGTTTTGCGAAAATTTTTTGCGAAACGTCGATCAAGATCCAAGATATTCCTCTCGTGTGATATTCAGCGATGAATCGCTATTCACACAAGAAGGAATTTTTAATGTGCATAATATGCACTTTTGGAGCGAAGAAAATCCGAGAGTCACGCGATTACGAAATTTTCAAACTCGTTGGAAGATTAATGTATGGGCTGGAATAATGGGCACTGAAATTCTTGGTCCGGTTATTCTTCCAGACATTTTAACTGGAGGAACCTACGTCGATTTTTTAACAGAAAATCTACCACATTTCCTGGAAGATGTGCCATTATTTGAAAGAAATAATATTATCTTTCAACAAGACGGTGCTGGGCCACACAACGCCAGAATTGTTACAAATTTTTTGAACGAGAATTTTCCTGGACGCTGGATGGGTCGATACGGCCCGATACGTTGGCCCGCAAGATCTCCGGATCTCAACCCTCTAGATTTTTTCTTATGGGGATACTGTAAGGAAATCATTTATAAAACGCTTCCCGAAAATATCGAAGATCTAGAGACAAGATTACGATTCGCTATTTGGAATATCGACGAAGAAATAATGGAAAACGTCGAAAGAAATTTATTAAAACGCATGAGAGCTTGCGTTAGGATGGATGGCGGGCATTTTGAGCATCTGCTCTAAAATTTTTTTTAATCAATCCGCTCTTTTCAGAGCGACCAATACATTTTCACGTTGGAACATTTTATTGTGAGCAGAATAAAAATAAATTTTCCCAAATGTAATTTGTTAATTACATTATTCCTGCGATTGACTGAAATCTTCGCATCGTGAATGCAATAGTTTCGAAAATGTAATAACGCATAACACATGCTTTTTAAAATAATAATTATTTATTATGATTAAAAATAGTTATTATTTATAATAAATAATTAATTATTTTAAGTACGTTTCATGTTTTATACGTTTCATGTTTTCTACCGCATTCGCAATGAGAAAGTTTTAGCCGATTGTTCGTCTTATCTCGCGTCAATCACGCGTCAGTCGTGCAAGTCGTTTATTGTTAGATGTCGCGTGTCGCGTTTCTGGCAACACATAACCCTCGTGGTCGCGCAGTCTCCGCGGTCCGTCGCTTCGCGTCGAGTCATGTGTTCTCTCGCGTTTCTTTTAAAGTAATTTTTAGTCTCGATAAAACGATGTGAATCGAGTGAGTAATAAACAGAATAATAAACTCGTTATCGCGTAATCTGTGTTAATCGAGTGTAAAAGTGTTTCGAAGTGAGAAAGTTTCGATGTGTCGCGCATCTCTAACATCAGCGGTGCAGCGATCTGATAATCGTGCAGCAGTTACAACAATACGTAGCATAAAGATTCGCTACGCTGCTACAAGGTGAGTGAGCAATCTCTCTCTCTCTCTCTCTCTCTCTCTCTCTCTCTCTCTCTCTCTCTCTTTTACGCACACACTCCGCCATACACACATCGCGTGTAGCAATCAGCTGATTACAACGTTCGACGGTCGGCGATCCGGAATAACTTTTAATAATTAACATTATTTTAAGGAACACGTATTCCTGATGTAATTCTAAGACATTTTCTTCTTTACCAAAATTTTATTTCAAGCATAATTTTATGTTATAAGATAAAATAGTTAGTGACTCATGCAGTGGTAATCGCCTGTCGGTCAGCTGCGCCCGCGCTCGCGGCGCGTCGGGCCGCCCCTGCCTGCCTCCTGTACCCGACGCATGATTTACTAACTATTTTTGCTTATAATTCAAAAACTACGCTTCAAATCAAATTTTGGTAAAGAAAAAATTGTCTTAGAATAGTATCAGGAATACGTCATTTTAAAGACGGAAGGTTTTTCGGGATCTCCCTGTATATGTATGTATATGAGTATGTATATATACATCTTATATTTTATAATAAAAATAATACTTGTAACGGTCGTATTTTCGGACGTTTTTTCGTAGCGCGGATAGATCGCCGGTGCAAGGGTCTTTGAATGAAAATACGCGATGTTCAATTTAATTGTGTTTATTAAAGTTAGATGTGTACGTGTACAGAATAGGTGTGTGTGTATGTGTGTACGAGTGTGTGAGCGTGTGTGTGAATAAAGTATTCGTGTATAATGTTGCCGGTGTTTATTACAGCGCGAGTCGGCGCGAGTTTTTGCGGCGCTTTTTCTCGCGGGGATTCCGGTATTCCGAGAATTCTTCGGTTCTCGGAATCGACGGATGTTTTCGCCGTATTATTTATTTCGAGGCGTCGCGATTTAAAGTCCGCGTGCGATTTAAAATGTATGCGCTTTAATTCAGCGGCGTTTAGACGTTTATCTCAGGATGTTGAGATGCGCTCACTAAATTGCGTAAAATGCGTTTAGACGCGGCAGTGGATGAGGCGATTATCAGGTGCGCAGAGCGCTTAACAATGACGGTGTCGGCGGTAATACAAGATACGCGTACGGCGGTGGTCGGCGCGTGCAATTCTGGAATTCTTTCGCGAAGGATGGGTTGCGCGATGCAGCTGGATCGAGATCAGTCGATCCGGGGCGGCTCAGAGCTCCACCTTCCGTGAGAATTCAGCTGCGGATCAGGCGGATTGCATTTGTGCTTCAGAACCGAGACACTCGTCTGAGACGGAGCTCGCTCCATCTTTTGTCTTCAGCTACTTAGTGCTTTGAGAGGATTTTCTAGATTGCTTCTGAAGCGTACTGCTTAGAGCGGATCAGGAAAATGTGATCAGAGCTAAGATGTGGCCCTTTTTATTCGAGCTAATTACCCGCGTCGGCGCGCGGCGGTATAACCTAGAGAACCTCTAGGAGAGAGAATGGACAACTGATCATGTGACATATGATCAAGCTTTTTCATGATTGGCTGGCAGAAAATGTATCAATTTTAGCTATTGCGACGCCAATGCAAAATATCATGACACAAATAGGTTATATTAACCTATTTGTGTGTCATCATATTTTGCATTGGCGTCGCAATAGCTAAAATTGATACATTTTCTGCCAGCCAATCATGAAAAAGCTTGATCAGTTGTCCATTCTCTCTCCTAGAGGTTCTCTAGTATAACCCCTTCCGAACGGGTTTTCGGAAAACGGTACGGTCGGGCCCGTTCGGAGGAATTCGGATAGGAGCCGAACGCGGGCTTTCGCCGGTCGGCAGTTCGGGCCACATCGGCTCGATTCGGCGGTGTTCGGCCGAATTTTGGCTAACGGCTTTTCAAAGTCTTAAAAAAGGTGGGCGCACCGCGCCCCTGCCTCTACCCGGCGGATGTTCTGCCGGGCGGCAGCTTCCGGCAGATGTTATGCCGGGAATCGTAACGGGGATGCATCGTTACATACTTGTACTTATTAATAAATTTATTTTTATTTTTAATTATTAATAAATTAAAAAGAAAAAGAAAAGTAAATTTATTAATAAGTAAAAGTATTATTTTTATTTACTGAGACACTTGATTAAGATAAGACAGAAAACAAAACATGCTAACTGACAATAATCGTATGCCTTAAGAGAATAATAGTGCACAGTAATTGCAACCGTTTTATCTCTTCAGAGTATCGTCATTCATGTGAAGTTGTATCCTTATTTCTCTTTTCATTTTTTTATAAATTACCGTATTCATTGTTTAATTTCAACACAGTATTGTTATCTAAAATATTCTTGTTTTTTAATAATTTAAATGTGGTTTTTAAATTAGTAATATTATTTTTGTTCTGTTTTATGTTTTTGTTTAAAATTTTATTTTTTATTCTAATAACCTCCAATTTCTGTTTTAATGTTGTTTCATTATTACGCATTAAAGTATTAGGTGTACAACTTTGCTTTCGCCGTTTTCCTGTAGATAGCTTTAGCGGTAGGTGGTGGTCGAAATAAATAGATCATAGATGTCATACAATATATTGGGCATCTGTCAACATAATCCCATATAAAAACATTAGTCGATTTGTGTCTCCATTATAAAGTTATTCTCAATTGAAAATGTCAGTTTACGAGCCAAATTCTCGTCATTTGCGGGAGGTTTTAATTTTCTGCTTCAATATGAAGAAATCTGCGGCTGAGGCTCATCGAATGCTTTTAAATACTTATGGTGAGGCCGCTATTAGTGAAAGAACGTGTCGTGAGTGGTTTCAACACTTCAAGAACAGTAATTTTGACGTCGAAGACTGGCATAGCGGTGGAAGAAAGAAGGTTGTGTTAAGCTGTTAAAACCGACTGAAACAATCATAGGCGATCGGTATCGAACGCCTATGATTGAGCCGAGCATTGAAAGACAAACGGCCGCAATACAATGAGAGACACGATAAAGTGATTTTGCAGCATGACAATGCTCGACCCCATGTTGCGAAAGTGGTCAAGACATACTTGGAAACGTTGAAATGGGAAGTCCTACTCCACCCGCTGTATTGTCCAGACGTTGCTCCCTCTGACTATCACTTGTTTCGATCAATGGCATACGGCCTGGCTGATCAGCACTTCTAGTCTTATGAAGAAGTAAAAAATTGGATCGATTCGTGGATCGCCTCAAAATATGATCAGTTTTTTCGACGCGGGATTCATACGCTGCCCGAAAGATGGGAGAAAGTAGTGGCCAGCGATGGACAATACTTTGAATCATAACAATACTTTAAATGTATAACTAGTTTTTTACAATAAAGCCTTGAATTTCGGAAAAAAAAACGGCGGAAGAAAAGTTGTACACCTAATATGAAACATTTCTGTCTGTTGATTTAGTCGTGTTTCCTATAATATTTTTAGATCTTCTATTATCCTTTGTAATTTTTTATTTTCTAGAAATAGATTATTGCAGTTTGAACCTGTAATATATTATACATTCAATAATTAATAAATAATTTAAAATATAAATAATTAATCTCAAAAATACTTTTTACATACATTTTGATATTGCTACGTTAGAATTACTGGTTGTCCGATTAGTCACCTCTTCTTCCAAAATATCGTTATTTGGATTATCTGTAATAAATGCTTTATTTATTTCGTTTACTGTTACACACATACTACATATTTTATTATTTAACAGTATAAAGTAAATTAAATTAAAAGTTTATAAATACCTTTTGATATTGCTGCGTCAGAATCACTGGTTGTTCGATTAGTCACCTCTTCATCTAAAAAATCGTTATTTGGATTATCTACAGTAAACATTTTATTTTGTTTATCTGTGTATAACATGTGTTTTATATTTATGTGTATTATATATTATATATTTTAACTCTCAATTAATGCTTTCCATTTAGTGACAAATCAACCCAACCATTATTTTATCTTTGTTATTCATTAATATTGAAAAAGGAATATTCGTGTCGACTTGTGTTACTAATAGAAAGCATTAATTATAAAGTACAAAGCTATTTCATATTTGAAATTCATTCAATCATCTTATTACCACACAGTTTTTGATGTTTATAATTTAATGTTATTTACTTACATTTATTAATTTTGTGCAATATTTTGTTGAATATATTGTATAATATATGCATGTACATTTTGTGTTGGCATTGCATTTGGTTTCAAATATCGTTTTTTATTGCTGTTTATATCATAATAATCATCATGTACAAAATGCATATTGCATATTCGGGCATCTGAATATGGAATCCAATTATCTCGCCCTGTAGCCGCAATACAATATTTTATTATTTCCTTATTTTTAAATGGAAATCTAAAATTAATTTAGAAGATATAATATAGAATAGAATAGAATAAAATTTTTTTTACTTCTATATAAAAAAATTAAATTGATTACACTTACCTATGATATATTATCTTTGAATCTTTTTGCCGTTTCGTATTTTTACAATATTTGATGCAGCAACACACCGGCATTATAAATATTTATTAATAAATATTCTTTTTATTTATTCGCATGTATTCATGTGGTGCATCGACCATATTAGATGATATCGTCACGTGATCACATCACATGATCATTTGTCCCTCTTAAACCGGATCTATATTGGGTGTCGATCTATTGGGTGGGAATCTATTTGGGTTTCGGGGTCGCATCGTTACAGTAGCGCTACTGTAGCGCTACATAAGCGTGTTTCACGTTATTAAAGCGCTACAGTACCCAGACAGCACACATGTCCAAAACACATCTAAAAGACGACTTAAAAACGTCTTCTAGAAAGTCCTCTAGATATTTTTAAAACTTATCTTAAATCTTTTGGCCTTTTTGTGCTGTCTGGGTAGCGGTATAAAAGTACGTTTCAGGACTTTCTGCTACAATTGTAGCGGTCGCCATTTTTTTCTGCTACAGTTGTAGCAAAAAAGCTGTAGCGCTACTGTAGCAATGCGACCCCGAAACACACCCGATTATATCATAACGTCGCAAAGGAGTCGCAATTCTAGCGAAAATAAATATTCGGAGCATAAGCCGAATGTAAGGAAGTATAATAGAAGCGTAAACGAAACTCCTAAGACTCGGTTTGACACAATCCAGTTAATCCGAATTTAAATAGTGAATGGACCAATCAGGACCTAGTTTAACGTATTAAACTCGGATTAACTCGAGTTGTGGAACCGGGCATAAGAAGCGCAAATTGAAATGTAGCGTTTAACGCTTCGTTTACGCTTCGACGTTTCAATTTACGCTTCTTAGGAGCTTCGTTTACGCTTCTATTACATTTCCTTACATTTGGCTTACGTTCCACATATTCATTTTCGCTAGGGAAGTTATAAGGTTGATGGCAGAGAACTAGACATGAGCGCTTACGTCTGTCGTAGTCATGGACGTAAAGTAAGGCAGAGAAAAACGTATGTCGTACAAAGCCATTGTCGTACAAAGCCATTGTCACAATGGTCTTGTACGACATACGTTTTTCTCTGCCTTAGGCTGGTTCTACAATAGCTGTCGTAAGTCGGATGTCAGAAAAGTTAACCAATCACAGTTGATTTTAGAGAAGAATAATCGAATACGATTGGCCAACTCTTACGACACCCGACTTACGACAGTTATTGTAGAATCGGCCTTACTTTACGTCCACGACTACGACAGACATCTAGTTCTCAGCCTAAGGGCTATCGCACACAAAATTACATAGCTGCATATGCATAACATAAAGATCATTCTACAACGGCCGTAGCATAAGGTTGTAAGGCGTAAGACTCAAGAAATTGACCAATCACAGTCAAGTATTAAGAGAATACTCGACTGTGATTGGTCAATTTTTTTAGTCTTACGCCTTACAACCTTATGCTACGACCATTGTAGAATGGCCTTAACACCATATGGACCAATGAGCATCGAGTATTAAGTCGCCATATTGATTTACATAACATAATACTCTATACTCATTGGTCCATACTATGGTCTTATACTATGCATATGCAGCTATGCAATTTCGTGTGTGAAAGCCCTAAGTCGTAGGCAAATTAATCAGTCATGGTTGATTATTTTTTTAAATAATCGACTAAAGCCGGATCTACATTGGTCGTATCGTAACGTTGCAAGTCGTAAATCGTAGACAAATCAACCGTAGTCGATTATTTCATAAATAATCAACCATGATTGGTCAATTTGTCAACCATAGTCGATTATTTCAAAAGTAATCAACCATGATTGCCTACGATTTACGACTTGCGACATTACGATACGACCATATATATTTAGATATGACTTTACAATATATTATTTGAAATAAAATCATTAGAAGAAATAGTTTTTGATAGATGAATCTTAAAAGTTTATAAAAACATATAAAATAAAAAATCTTGATATAAATAAAAGTTTGTATCCGGATAACACAAGACATTCTATGGGCATTCATTTTATGTCCATTTTACATCCGCACGTCCATGGACATAAAATAAACGTCCATCATACATCCGATTTAAGATATCCGTTAATGGTCAATATTTGGACGTCCACAAAATGTCCGGTCTTGGTGGAGGTCAAAGTTTCTCGCGAGCACGCAAGCATGTATTAGTTCGTTCGTTTACCGCTACGCGACGTGCTATCTTTCTCGTATTTAAGTTTCAGTTATGAGAATTATATAAGGAAAATTATATAAAGTTTGCAAAAGGTAACTAAGGTAAATAAGATTAAAAATGTATTGTTCAATTTAATTTCTGATCTAAAAGCATAAAATATTTCGGATATTAAATTAATTTTATAAGTCGGACAAGTAAATGTCTGGCGAATAAACGAAAATAAATTTTCATTATCTATTTAAGATGTAAAGTGCAATATGCAAGTATAAATTATAAATAAAATTTTTATATAGTATTTTCATATAAAATTTTTTATGTAAAATTTTATATGAAATAAATAAATTATATTATTATTTAAGGATTGAAATATATATGTTTTGTTTAAAAAATATGATATGTTTAGATCATAAAGGTTGTTCTTTTTTCACACATATAATATACATTTTTTTTAATTATCTGTTTTATAATTGTTTTGTGCAATAAAAGTAACACTTAAATAATATGTGATATTGCATTAATGTATTATATGTGATATAAATTTTCTTTAATAAATGTATTACTTAAAAAAATATATATATTTTTTTTAATATGTAAATTCAAATTTTATATGTAATCCCTTTTTTATCACCTTATTACGTCCATATAAAGTCCGTTTTGTATATCTGTTATTGCTAATTTATGTCCATTAGACGTCCATCGGATATCTTTTGGACACGTCAGGGATTAAATTATGTCCAATTTCATATTTGGATATGCTATGGATATCCACTGTATATTTGAGGAACATAAAACGGACATTTTATGGATATTTTCAATATTCTTGAAGGATATTTGTAGAATATTTTATGGATATCTGTGTGCTGATCTGGGTAATGATTGTATTCAAGATAAGATATTATAAAGTCATATCTAAGTATATATATTTAGATATAATAAAATCTATATATACATATTTAAATATGACTTTACAATATATTATCTTGAATACAATCATTACAAATTTTTATTTATATTAAGATTTTTTATTTTATATGTTTTTTATAAACTTCTAAGAATCATGTATCAAGAATGATTTCGAAAAAATGTTTTATATGCAATATTGCTACATGATTACAGCAACGTTGCATTTTTAAATTATATTACATTGCAATATTGCTGCGACATTTCGTTGTAATATTGCAAAAAGCGGACATCTTAACATTGCCGCAACTTTACAGGAATGTTGCAGCAAAGTTTCGCAACCGATTTGCAATATTGTAATGTTTCAATGAAATTATTCTGCAATATATTCGCAACCTTTCTGTGCTGTATGGGCGTCACGGTCATTTCTGAAATAATTTATTTGTTAAATGAATTGTTTCGATAAATAATGTAATAATCGTTTAACTAATAATGGAGCAATAGGGAACAATTAGGGAGTAATCGTTTTATATTGGACATAATTGCCGAAAACCATTAGAAATATGTTTTTCAGTAAAATGGTCAATTTCCCAGACAGCACGGGACATTCTATGGACATCCCAGTGAAAAATGTTGATCGAATCGATATTAATTCGACATCGATTCGACAAATCATTGTCGAATTGATGTCGAATCAATGTCGAATTGATGTAGATTCGACCAACATTTCTCACTAGATTTATTTTATGTCCATTTTACGTCCACACGTCCATGGACATATGGAAATGACCGTTCATCGTACATCCGATTCGGAACATACGTTAACGACCAATATTTGGACGTTCACAAAATGTCCGATCTTGGACGTCAAAGTTTTGAGCGAGCACGCAAGGATGTATTAGTTCATTCGTTTACCGCTATGACGTGCGATGCGCTATCTTTCTCGTATTTAAGCATATATATAATATTCTATATTGCCAGTTCAGTAGAAGGAATGAGCGAAAACATTACGATGCAGGCGATACCTTCTCTCTCGCACAGTTAGTCTGTTTTAGTACTTTTGCGCATGCGTCAAATATATATATATATATCATATATATATATATATATATATACAGGGTGTCCCATTTTAATCCATCCAATCGAATATCTCGAAAACCAAGCTTGAAAGAGAAAAATGTTTCAGACAAAAGTTGTATGGTTTCAAGGGGGCCATAAGATGGTATCATTGGTTTGACCTTGAAGAGTCATTTGAAGATCACACGAAGGTCACTTCAATTTTTTAAAATAGAATATCCTATATATTTTTATATATTCTTGTAGCTCATCCATTATCCTGGACCATTATCATGGATATTTAAAACTTCCACTAGATGTCAATTAGACATCCCAATGGACGACCACAAAAATATCCATAGTTCCGCATTACGTATATCCATTGGACCTCCATTAGACATTTTTAAAGATATCCATTAGACAGTCTGTGGAACATTAATAGAGGATTCGTGAGGCCTTGATGACGATTAATCGATGTTTCATCATTAATAGAAAGATTCATAGAGGTGGACGATTAATTGACGTTTTCCCACACAAAACAAAAACCTCTATGGATGTCCAGTAGACGTCTAAGATTCGAAACTTCCTCATTAGATGTTCATGAAACGTCCATAAACGTCTACTAGATATCCACAGTTCCGCATTTCATATCTCCATTCGACATCCCATTAGACGTATTCATAGATGTCATATGTACATTATATCAAGTTTTATAGATATTTTGTGAAGTTATTATGGATGTCAGATATACGTTATGGCGATTATAAGTGAATTTTTTAGTCAATTTAATATCATGTCCATTAACCACTAAATTTTTATTTTTGTCATTTCTCAAAAACTTGATCGATTTAATGTTCTGTATATAGATACATATATGATAGAATTAAAAAAAAAATTAACCATCTGCGATTAATTATATGGAACCCTGGAGCTCCTTGCAAAAGCTAGAGGAGATGCGACTATAATAGTCTGCTCTCTTTGACCGATAAGCCGTGATTTGTAGTCGTATGCTGCGGCTTATATTACCGTTTAAATGAATTCTACTTACGAGTTAGGCATTTTCCTTTTCGCCACCTAGCGGCGAAAACGTAAAGCTCGTGGAACTATATGAATATTTTTATCTACCATGGAAGTAATATGGAGTTCTATTAGAGATATAGTTGTATGTAAAAACCTGTCATATATCCATAACAGATGTCCAATAGACATCCATGATGGATTTGTATAATATGACATCTACCATGGAGTAATATGGATTTCTATTAGAGATATATGTATGTAAAAATCTATCATATATCCATCAGATATCCAGCAGACATTCATGATGGATTTGTAGAAGATATCTACCATGAGAGATAATATGGACTTTNTCTCGGTCACCAGATCTAACTCCTCTTGATTATTATCTATGGGGATATCTGAAGAGTAAGGTTTACAGAACAAAACCTAAAACCATTCACGAATTGATACAGCGAATAAGGGATGAAATGGCTTTGATACCTTTTGAAACGAATCGTAAAGTCATTTCTACATTCTACCAAAGATTAGCATATTGTCAGGAAGTAAATGGCAGCCACTTTCAGCATTTACTTTAACACATTGAAACACATTTGCAATCGTTTGGTGCAACCTAACCTGATCTCTGTATACACGCACCGCACGCACGCACACGCACACATTTCGAAACAATTATTATGATAAATGAGCATCCACAAATTTATTTACTGTTTACTATGTCGATTGCTTTCCAGGTCTTTAAATGCTCGATTGTAATTTGGTTGGGTCTTTGCTTTTGCTGACTGGATCCACGACCGATCTTGCCTTAGTTAGCTGGATCCACACACACAACAGATGCAAATCCGAGCGAGTAACCTCCATGTAGTACACCTTGGATAATGTTAATACCGGCGCTACTCTATCATTCAACCCTCATAACTCGCAAAGTACTTAATAAAAATGAACATTATTATAGTGTTTTGGAAAGCTCTTGAATTAAGCTATAAGAATAATGCAATCAAATGTAGGGGGTGTCATTTAAAAAAGTCAATGTGACCTTGACCTGACCTTGACGACGCCATCCAAGGTCAAACTGATAGAATCAGTATATAGATCTTCTTAAACCCTACAACTTTTGTTGGAAACACTTTTCTGTAAAACGTATATTTTCCGAGATATTTAGGGGTTTCCACACTTTTGGTAGACCCTGTATACAGGGGTTTCAAAAAGTCCCGGTACGGGGGGAATAACTCGAAAAGTAAGGGTCGGACAAAGAAACTTTTCCGACAAAAGTTGTAGGCTTACTCCAAGCTTTTATCTCGTGACCTTGAGTTTGACCTTGAGCTTGACCTTCAAGATTATTTGAAGGTCAAAGTGTTTTTTTTTAATGGGAACCCCTAATTTTTGATTGTATATTCTTATAGCTGACCTCGAGAGCTTTCCAAAACACTATAATAAAATATTTTTTCCTCAAGCATTTATCGAGTTATGAGGCTTCAAATCATTTCTTAATTTTACATAAACCGTAAAATATCTTGTAAATATTCACTTTTCGATTATTTTACCTTAATACTTTTATGTACAAAATAATGAGAGGAATCAATTGGTGTAAAGAAAACATACAGTTGTTTTTAAGAAAAAATATGTAATTGTTAATTGCAAATTACATATTTTTTCTTCGGAACAATTATGTGTTTTTTTTTAGACCAATTGATTCCTCTCATTATTTTGTACATAAAAGTATTAAGGTAAAATAATCGAAAAGTGAATATTTTACAAGATATTTTACGGTTTATGTAAAATTAAGAAATGATTTGAAGCCTCATAACTCGATAAATGCTTGAGGGAAAAATATTTTATTATAGTGTTTTGGAAAGCTCTCGAGGTCAGCTATAAGAATATACAATCAAAAGTAGGGGTTCCCATTTAAAAAAAACACCTTTGACCTTCAAATAACCTTGAAGGTCAAGCTCAAGGTCAAACTCAAGGTCACGAGATAAAAGCTCGGAGTAAGCCCTACAACTTTTTGTCGGAAAAGTTTCTTTGTCCGAACCCTTACTTTTCGAGTTATTCCCCCGTACCGGGACTTTTTGAACACCCTGTATATATATATATAAGTATATAAGTAATAGTATAAGTATATATATTAAATAAAGAAAGTACAAAGTACACAGTACAAATGTAAGTACAAAATATAAATACAAAGAAAGAATCATATCTTAGAAGTGAAGAATATTATGTTTAATTATAAATATATGTTTTTAATATTTTTCCTAGATTTAGTATATTTTTCAGAGATTATTAAAATATAATATGTGTCAAATTTCTCTAAAATATATATTTTTCATCTCCACATTATGTTCTCTTTATTTTTTATATTCTTCCTATCTGTTTTAAATATCATATTTCATATTGCGATATCAATAACGTAATCCAGGTGCTACTAACAATAAATTAATGATTAATAAATTAATGATTAATAAATTAATGATTTATAAACAATTAAAAAATAAATTAAATTAAAATAAAGTAAAAAATATTTAACAATATTCATGTATATTTTATTTAAATACAATTATAACTCAATTACATATATATATATATATATATATATAATATATATAAAAGATATATATATATATATATATATATATATATATATGAATTCATTACTATAGTTGCTTTCCATTTTCACACAAGTGATACTGAGTCTAAATTATGTGAGTATGTTATACTCAGATAATGACGTCATCGTTAACTTGCATAAATGTTTGATATGATTTAAGGTTCCAAACAGGACCATAGAGGTAAAGGAGAGAGTATTAGGCTTTACTATGGGTAAGGGGACTGAAGCTTTAGTGAGGAAGAAGGGTAAGCCTTCAGCCATCTTGATAGGCGACATTAGTGCTGCCATCTATTATTACTTTGACGTATTACATATCAGTTTTTATATATTAGAAACACAGAAGTATGAAATGTATATATATTATTTATAATATATTTATTTTCCTGCAAATAAAATTAATTTATTATAATAATGTCTTTTACTTATAGTAATATCTGTAGTTTTTCCAATATAAAAATAACGAGTTTTAACATATTTTAATGTTATACTTTTTACTAATTGCACTCTATGACAAGTTAAAGCATTTTGATCATTTAAATGAGCAATCAAGTCTGTAAATATATTATTTATATTTAAATTACGTAGCACGCAATATGCAATATAATTGGCATTATATGTATCAGAGATAATAGTACGCTGTTCTTTAGTATAAAAACGGATAACTTTTTCTGTTTCTTTACAAATATTTACAACGCTTTGTGAGGGATAAAATAAATGAACCTCTATCTTTTAAACGGATTAAAGTGCCCGTTTTGCTATTATCTA
The DNA here is from genome assembly GCF_003227725.1 of Camponotus floridanus. NCBI lineage: Eukaryota > Metazoa > Arthropoda > Insecta > Hymenoptera > Formicidae > Camponotus > Camponotus floridanus. The sequence continues at coordinate 26,458 of NW_020229301.1, forward strand.
TTAAAGATTGAACGCATATTTCACAAATAATATGTTTTGTTAAATATTTTACAATAAAACCTGCTATATAAATTATAATTTCTCGGGAATATTCGGATAAGGAAAGATTGTTAACAGATAACATATATGGATGATCAATCTCAAGTACTGTATTATTTGTATTTATTTTTTTATACTCGCACTCATAATCAATTATACGACTAATAGATGACGTTATGTTTATTATTTCCTCTGGTTTTGATGCTGTTAAGATTGGTACATGTGCAAGTTCAATGCAATTTCCTGTTGTGGCACTTTTAATTTGCGCCCTTACAAGTATTCTTTTAAACGCCGTCTTAAATAATCTAGCATTTGGATTATTATTTTGCCTTCCAAATGCTCTAATGCATCCAAAAAATAACTCAAGATGATCTTGACTCAGTTGATATAATGATATATACGGAAGAAGCGATTTATTTTGGCAAACATTCGGATACAACACTTTCAAATTTTCTATATTAATCAAAAATCCTAAAAAACCCGTTTTTCTATTGGAATTTACTAACAACTGTCCATCTTCCAATCTTAAAGTTAATAAATATTGCTTACAATCTTCTAGTTATAAAATTTTCTAGTTATAAAATTTCTAGTTATAAAATTTGTCTCAAGTTTCTAGAATTAAATATATCAAATAAGTCGTTTATCATGTTAAGATATTCTTCTGTTGCTTCTGTATCAGTAAACTTATCTAATTGTAACACAGTTCTAAGAGCGTTTGCAACAGATGCACTGCATACCTGAGTAGCAAAACGTACATTCATTTTCTTCTTATGGTACTGGTATATGTTGTTGCCGTAATTTATTGCCGAGATGTAAACCTTCATTTTGTTGAAGTTCGTGCAATGCAACAATGTGATCCCATTTAATCATCTGCCCTTTTGCTGTTAACAATACATTTATAATCACCCAAAGTATTCCTCAATAATTTTAACATATGACATGCATCTAAGAATATGTGGACTTTATAGCTTGAACTTGGATGCTCAAAATATCCTTGCATGCACTTAGGATTAGTAATATTGCACTTTAAAAGACGTATCATGCTCAAATTATTTGCAGCGCCGTCACATGTTAATGATTTTATGCATATTCCGGCATTATGTAAAAGTGATAAACATTGCATAACTAAATTTGCCTTTTGTTCTCCAGTTATACTGTTAATTAAAAAATATCCTACTGGTATCTTCCACATTTCGTTTACACCTACAACTAAAAATACTAATGCCTCCTTTGCAATACTGTGCTCCTCACTAGCAATATTATCTCCCATATCACATTTTCCACAAAATTTTTGACCATCAAACTCTATTTGTTATCGTATTGCCATTTCATCCATTATTAAAGCACTAAATAACGAGCGATCTGTTTTGCTCACTCGTTCTTTGATAAATGCTAAAGCTTCTTTATTAAAGCCTGGTTCCCCATTAACAGAACAATGCCATTTATACAATGTTTTTGGATGTGGCAGACACGAGTTGAAAGTTTCTCTAACAAAGGAATATGCTCGAGGTGAATAATAGTGTAATGTCAGAGCAAATGTATGCAATTCAGGCGAATACTTTTGACTTAGTGATTTTCCTTTTGACTTATACACTACACGTTTTAATAAATGTGCATTCCCAATGCTAATACCTTTCAAATTGTACAGTTGCTCTTCTTCTAAGAAATTTTTTTGTTTTATAGCTTCTAATATATTTTCCAGTGACACTATCTTTTTTTTCATGCGTCTTGTTTTTTGTGTTAGAGTTTTTATCCGCAGATTGTACTGTTCTTTCGTTCTTCTTAATTCTTCTCTTAACTGTTTTTTGTTGGGTGAATTATAAATTTTCCATGGAGACACTGAAGTATTGACACTCTTGATATTTTTGGAGATGATTGTGCAATTTCTTGTTTAAGATGCGTATCAGGAGTTATGAAAATTGACAATACATATTCTTTTTAGTCATATAACAACAATAAGATTTTCTCTCTTACAAAATATCAATATTTCAAGAAATATAATTATTATACAATATATTACTTTTAAGTTATAACATCTTACCAATGACATTATTGCTTCTTCTTTTTTTATTAACTGTTTCTTCACATATGAGCATTTCCATCTGTAAACATCAAATAAAAATTAATAATGCATGCGTAATAAGAATTCTGTTTTTCATTTTTCTACTTTGTTGTTAAGTAAACAGAAAAAATTAAATGTTTCAAACATGTAATATCAATGTACATTAAAAACATCAATATTTTGTGCTGCATCCATTTGTTCAGTAGATATATTGTCTGCTTGCAAGTTTAGAATTCCTCTTATGTGATCTTCATTGTTAGACAATAACTTTTCTGAAGTAACTGTACATTTTTTTGTATATATTTGCTCTATACATTTTATTGGAGATTTCCTCTGCATTGATAATGCTTGTGAAGGTAACTAAAAATATAGGTATAATGTTTTTTCAAATAGTATATTTTTTATATTATGTATCAAAGTTGATAAATCATAGCCGATATTTCTTTTCATTTTAAATCATAAAATGAAATAAAATGAAATACCTCAACAAAAATCAACTGAGCAGTGACAGATAGTGACAAGACAAACACACAGATAATGATACAATTTCAATATATCTTACATATGGGTTGGTATCAGCTTTTAATCTAATATAGCGTCGTGACGATTTATCGAAACTTTCTTCATGAAAATGCATTGAGCATATTACTGAATTTGATTTTATAGAATTCTCAGGCAACTGTAATATTTCACACCAATGCTTTCGTCTGTACGTATTTTTTGGAAACCTATTAAATATATTAAGAATTTTATTGTTTTCCAATATATATTACATCTTTAAACAATTGTTTATTATAACAAGTCTATGTTTCATTTGGTAAGATTTTTCGTAAATTCCATTATGCAAAGATCTTACATTATTATTGTTGTACTTACGTGTGAAAAGTTATCTTCTGCTTTTTTTCGAGTTCTTCTTGTTTATGTGATTTTCGGAAGGTTCTGTTATAACAAGTTTTCAAAATACACGATGGCATTTTCTTATGCACTTAATTTACTTGTATATCGTATTCTTCTTCTTCTTAGTTAATTTTACTTAGCACTCCTTCACACTATATTAAGTAGCAAATAGCTCTGCTCTGCATTAGATAGCAGCACTAATTTCGCGGAACAAGATGGCTGAAGGCTTACCCCTCTTCCCCACTTCGGCTTCAATTTCGCGGCTCTATACTCTTTCCTTTATCTCCATGGTTCAAATGCAACAACATCCCGCACCGGAGATACAACGGAAAAAGCTAAAACCGAACTTAGCCGATTTAGAAGGGATGGGGAAAATCAAGCGCACATCCACGCAACACGGGAATCCTTTTGTCAAATTCGATATAAAATCGAATGACACCAGGTTATGTCTCGATGACCGCGAGTTCAATAAACGCATGGCTAACGAGCATGACCAATCACCGACTATCAACAAGATATGTCGGTCAAATACGTTTTCGGAGATAGCTACGACGCGTGGTCCGTCGATACCTACGACGTCTGACCGGGCGGTATTTACGAAAATGCGGTCGGTATTTACGAAAGTGCGATCGGGCGGCATCTATGGAATCCGTGCGGCACCCCGCCGCGCCAGTCCGTCCTCGGCCACAGATTAATAGACAGATAGCCAATGACCTGGGTAAAAACTAGACCGCCATTTCTGTGCCACAGACTTTGCCCCTTACCGACACACTTTGCCCCTGGTTCGAGTCCGTGCTAAATTTCATTGACTTTACCAAAAGATTTTGCCCCTGGTGCGAGTCTAGGCTAAATTCCTTTTATTTTATCAACAGACTTTGCCCCTGGTGCGAATCCAGGCTAATCGATTATGAGATGAATGAGAGGTGAGAGATTTGGCTCCCGTTCGCATCCATTCACCAAAGATGGACAAAAAATTGTTATAAAATTAATATTACTTGATTGCTCGAATAATTAGTAATCAATTTAAAAAATTATTTATACTTGGATAATCAGTAATCAAAGTAAATAATTATTTGATTATTTGGATAATCAGTAATTAAAGTGAAAATTTCAGTAATCAAACTTAACAATTTTTCAATTATTCAGTAATTATATAAGATGAGATTATATCGAAATTTAATTTTTCGATATAACTTTTAAATGTGCATGAAGCATAACAAATTTGTTTGGATATTTCCAAGACTTTTAAAGTTGAAATTCTCAATTCTTTAATTAAATTTTGACATAACGCGCCTTACGTCCGTATGACTCACATAGCCCATTTATTTCTTAGTGCAATTTTTAGTTATTTAACTTCTTTATTTTTCATAAAGTTTACCTTTTCATTATCATCAAATATTTTTGGTACATATTTTCAAAAATTTTGTATTTTTATTTACCGCAGTTTCTTATACAAATATCAAATCTTTTATCAATCTTTTGTGGAAAACGAAACAATTTACAATTTTATGATATGATATTATTACAATTTTTATATGCACATCTGTCGAATATTTTGTGATTTTCTTCACGCATTGTCATAATCTATTTTAATGCAAGAAAAACGCTTGCAACAATCAAAAACAAACTACCTGTCACGAACGGAAAATATTGAGAAAATACGCAATTTCCGCGAATTTCGTGATTTTTTAAAATAATCTACAATTTCGATTAAATTATAGATTATTCAGATCATTGCACAAGTATATAATTCCCAATAATAATTTTCAATAACTAAGATAAAAAATTGTTTACTGAAAACTGTAAGCAAAAGTGCAATGGAATAAAGTCTGTGAGAAAATAAGCGAAAAAATAAATAAATAGGCAATAGAAAATTATTAATTTTCAAACAGAAAATTCTTGAAATTATCGAGGATTACAAATTATAAAGTATAAAAATAATTCATTTTCAAACTCTGCTCCTGGAAAAGATCTTTGAAACGGGAAGAGATAAGATCTTTAAAGAAGCGAAAAGAATTAAAACGTCGGAAGAATTAAAGCGCTGCGTTTCAATAGATTAACGCACAATGAAACTGACACGCAATTGTTTTGCCTCATCTCGACGAGTTCACAAACTTCTGGCATTCTTAAGCCAGTAGAAATAGTAAAAAAAGTAACAATAATTTCAAATGACCATAAACTTTTTATTGCTTAGTTTTGTTAGCAACATAATATAATCTCATGATTTTATCGAAACTACAATTTCGTTAAAACTGTAGATTCGTAAAATCGGATCACAACACACACACACACACACACACACGTCACACTATTCACAATAATTATTTCAATAACAATGATAAAAAATCGTAAGATATTGAAAATCGCAAACAAAAGCACACTGGGAATTCGTTCTGTGAGACACAGTCGATGTGATCACTCAAGATAAGCGAGTAGAAATAGACATTATAATTCCAAAAAATAACAATAATAATTTCAAATGTCTTTAAACCTTTTTATTGCTTAGTTTTGTTAGCAACATAATATAATCTCATTATGCTAACTTCCTCGAGGTCCGCAAAATTAAAAAAAAAAACAAATTTGCAAAATTTGTTGCCACCTTACGTAGAAAATTGCAAATAATTAGCAAACTTGGGGAAATGTTTAATCGATGGTTTTTTGCTGTTTATTAAATTTGCTAACCATGTGTCCACAACATCGAAAATTGTTAAAAATTAGCATTTTTGTTAATAAATATTCCGCAAAAATATGTAATGTTTTGCAAAAGTGTTAAAATTTTTTTAAAAATATGCGAAAAAATTTGTGAAAATTTGCGAACTCGTAAGTTGCACGCAACACGTATATATACAGGGTGACCCATTTTAACTTAGGCAGCCAAATAACTCGAAAAATAAGCACACTACGAAAAAATGGTTAGAATCAAAATTTCGTCATTTCGAGGGGGATGTACAATGACGTTAAAATCAGCCCCCCCACCTCTCCCCCTGGGCGGTGAGGGGGGACAAGTTTGAAATCTTAAACGGAACCCCCTATTTTTCATTGCATATTCTTGTAGCTTATCTCGAGAGCTTTCCAAAACACTATAATTAAGTACCTTTTTATTAAGTACTTTTTGAGTTATAAGGCTTGAAATAATTTCTTAATTTTACATAAACCATAAAATATCTAGTAAACCATTCATTTTTCGATTATCTTACCTTCATACTTTTATGTACAAAATAATGAGAGGAATCAATTGGTGTAAAGAAAACACATAGTTGTTTCTAAGAAAAAATATGTAATTTGCAATTAACAATTCCATATTTTTTCTTAAAAACAACTGTATATTTTCTTTACACCAATTCCTCTCATTATTTTGTACATAAAAGTATGAAGGTAAGATAATCGAAAAATGAATGGTTTACTAGATATTTTATGGTTTATGTAAAATTAAGAAATTATTTCAAGCCTTATAACTCAAAAAGTACTTAATAAAAAGGTACTTAATTATAGTGTTTTGGAAAGCTCTCGAGATAAGCTACAAGAATATGCAATGAAAAATAGGGGGTTCCGTTTAAGATTTCAAACTTGCCCCCCCTCACCGCCCAGGGGGAGGGGTGGGGGGACTGATTTTAACGTCATTGTACATCCCCCTCGAAATGGCGAAATTTTGATTCTAACCATTTTTTCGTAGTGTGCTTATTTTTCGAGTTATTTAGCTGCCTAAGTTAAAATGGGTCACCCTGTATATATATATATATATATATATATATATATATATATAATTTAAATTGTTTATTCGACTGTATTTCCGCCAAAAAAGTGCAAGCGTTATGAATATAGGTGACAAATACTTAAAACATTTTATATCTCGTATTTTCAAATTTGCTAACTACTTCGAGCTCGGCAACATTATTAAAACTTAACAATTCCGAAATATCCCACGCAATAAATTTTTTTTTCACGTAAGAAAAAGCAAAAAATTTTAAAAATTATCCGATTTATGTCGTGTTTGATGTCATTTTAATCGCAAAAATCTCATTAATCCATTGAAATTATTTTCAAATCGATAAAATGTGAAATATAAAAGTTTTATTTTCTGTGGTAAGATGATATATGATACGTGAAAGATAAAGATAAAGGGAAGAGAGAGACTTCGGAACTCTTTGATAATAGGTCATCTCCCTTACTCGTTATTCGTTCTCGCTCTCGATATCGTCGAACTCGAGAGCGAGAAAGAATAATGAGCAAGATGACCTATCATCAAAGAATTCCGAAGTCTCTCTCGCGAGGTTCCCTTTATCTTTATCTTTCACGTATCATATATCATCTTACCACAGAAAATAAAACTTTTTGTATTTCACATTTTATCGATTTGAAAATAATTTCAATGGATTAATGAGATTTTTTTATTAAAATGACATCAAACACGACATAAATCGGATAATTTTTAAAATTTTTTGCTTTTTTTTACGTGAAAAAGAAATTTATTGCGAGAGATATGTCGGAATTGTTAAGTTTTAATAATGTTGCCGGACTCGAAGAAGATAGCAAATTTGAAAATACGAGACAAAATGCTTTAAGTATTTGTTACTTATATTCATAACGCTTGCAACTTTTGGCGGAAATACAGTCGAATAAACAATTTAATTTAAATAACGTTTATTTATATATATACTTGTTGCGTGCAACTTACGAGTTCGCAAATTTTCATAAATCTTTTCGCATATTTTTAAAAAAATTCTAACACTTTTGCAAAACATTACATATTTTTGCGAAATATTTATTAACAAAAATGCTAATTTTTAACAATTTTCAATGTTGCGGATCCTGGGATGGTTAGCAAATTTAATAAACAGCAGAAAACCATCGATTAAACATTTCCCCAAGTTTGCTAATTATTTGCAATTTTCTACGTAAGGTGGCAACAAATTTTGCAAATTTGTTTTTTTTTTTAATTTTGCGGACCTCGAGAAAGTTAGCATAATGAGATTATATTATGTTGCTAACAAAACTAAGCAATAAAAAGGTTTAAAGACATTTGAAATTATTATTGTTATTTTTTGGAATTATAATGTCTATTTCTACTCTCTTATCTTGAGTGATCACATCGACTGTGTCTCACAGAACGAATTCCCAGTGTGCTTTTGTTTGCGATTTTCAATATCTTACGATTTTTTATCATTGTTATTGAAATAATTATTGTGAATAGTGTGACGTGTGTGTGTGTGTGTGTGTGTGTGTTGTGATCCGATTTTACGAATCTACAGTTTTAACGAAATTGTAGTTTCGATAAAATCACGAGATTCGCGGAAATTGCGTGCTTTTTCGGCGTTTTTCGTTCGCGGTTGGCGGTTTGTTTTCGATTGTTGCAGGTACTTTTCATAGATTAAAATGGATAAGAATAATGTGAAGAAAATCACGATATTCGACAGATGTGCATATAGAAACTGTAATAATATCAAATCAGAGAACTGTAAATTGTTTCGTTTTCCACAGAAGACTAATGAAAGATATTTGACATTTAGATAAGAAATTACGGTAAGTAAAAATACTAAATTCTTTTCTTCCTCTTCTTTTATGTTTATTGGCTTTTGCTGATCTCAAATTAAAGATCTTATCTTGCCATTGATCTTCAGTGAACAAAATTCTTGAAAATACCAAAAATATTTGATGATAACAAAAAGCTGAATTTTGTGAAAAATGAAGAAACGACTGTCTTAAAAATTTCAAGTAATTTTCTTTAACGAAATTTAATTATAATTTTTTAAAGTACACTGTCAAGGAAAGATTGCGGTTGACTTTCATCAATTTTGATCTCCTTTCTGGTGATGAATCTGTATTAAAATTAAGTTGATTTGTATTCGAGCTTTTTGTCCAATACGCCTTGTAATATTTTTTTATACTTGAAATTTTCATGTTTGTTATAAGCCCTAAATAAAGACACATGTTTAATCAGTGCCGCTAGCGCAACAGAAAAGTTTTATCTTGAGAACATAGTTAGAAGTTACTGCATTGGCCACTACTACGGTATAGCGCTGAAATCGGTGAGAAAGTGCCAGTCTAGTCTTTACCCGGGTCATTGGTTATCTGTCTATTAATCTGTGGCTGCACCTACGGCCTTCGCGCCGCTCGCGACGCATTAAGTCCGTTCTCGGCGGTACCTACGAGAGAGCGATCAGGCGGCACCTACGGCCATCGCACTGCCCGCGACGCATTAAGTCCGTTCTCGGCGGTACCTACGACGCGTGGCCGGGCGGACCTACGAGAGAGCGGTCGGGCGGCACTTATGACCTTCGCGCGGCTCGCGACGCACTAATTTCGTTCACAGCGATACCTACGACGAGTGGCCGGGCGGTACCTACGAGAAAGCGGTCTGGCGGCACCTACGGATTTCGCGCGGCTCTCGACGCACTACGTCCGTTCTCGGCGGTACCTACGAGAGAGCGGTCGGGCGGCACTTACGACTTTCGCGCGGCTCGCGACGAACTAATTCCGTTCACGGCGATACCTATGATGAGTGGCCGGACGGTACCTACGAGAGAGCGGTCTGGCGGCACCTACGGACTTCGCGCGGCTCTCGACGCACTACGTCCGTTCTCAGCGGTAACTATGACGCGTGGCCGGGAAGTACTTACGACGCATGACCGGGTGGTACCTAGGAGAGAGCGGTCGGGCGGCACCTACAGCATCCGCAGGGCTCGCCACGCACTAAGTCCTTTCTCGGCGGTACCTACGACGCATGGCCGGGCGGTATCTACGAGAGAACGGTCTGACGGCACCTACGGCCTCCTCGCGGCTTGCGACGCGCAGTCCGTTCTCGGCAGTACCTACGACGCGTGTCCCGGCGATACCTACGAGAGAGCGGTCGGGCGGCACCTACGGCATCCGCAGGGCTCGCCACGCACTAAGTCCTTTCTCGGCGGTATCTGCGACGCGTGGCCGGGCGGTACTTACGACGCGTGGCCGGGCGGTACCTACGAGAGAACGGTCTGGTGGCACCTACGGCCTCCGCGCGGCTCGCGACGCATTAAGTCCGTTCTCGTCGGTACCTACGACGTGTGGCGCGCGGTACCTACGAGAGAGCGATCGGGCGGCACCTACGGCCATCGCACTGCCCGCGACGCACTAAGTCCGTTCTCGGCGGTACCTACGACGCGTGGCCGGGCGGTACCTACGAGAGAGCGGTCGGGCGGCACTTACGACCTTCGCGCGGCTCTCGATGCACTACGTCCGTTCTCGGCGGTAACTACGACGCATGGCCGGGAGGTACCTACGAGAGAGCGGTCGCGCGGCACCTATGGCATCCGCAAGGCTCGCCACGCACTAAGTTCTTTTTCGGCAGTATCTGCGACGCGTGGCCGGGAGGTACCTACGACGCGTGGCCGGGCGGTACCTACGAGAGAACGGTCTGATGGCACCTACGGCCTCCGCAGGGCTCGCTACGCACTAAGTCCTTTCTCGGCGATATCTGCGACGCGTGGCCGGGTGGTACCTATGAGAGAACGGTTTGGCAGCACTTACGGCCTCCGCGCGGCTCGCGACGCATTAAGTCCGTTCTCGTCGGTACCTATGACGCGTTGCGGGCGGTACCTACGACGCGTGGCCGGGCGGTACCTACGAGAGAGCGGTCGGGCGGCACCTACGGACTACGCGCGACTCTCGACGCACTAAGTCCGTTCTCGGGGTTTTAAAGAAAGTCAAATGATAATGTGAGACTTCACTAATTCAAAATGCGACAGACGCAAAACTGATCTCGACAACCACGAGAGACGAACACTCAAATAAATTACGCGAGTTTAACAAAGAAATATAACAATTTATTAATAGAGAAATAATATAAAAGTAAAATGTAAAAATAAAATTGAATAACATATCAGATTGAAAACGAAAGTTCATAATAAATTCAAAAAAGATGAGACGAAATACACAATCAAATCAATGATGGCACGAATAATAAGAAATTATTTAAATCAAATATTCGCTCGAAATCGACAACCGAAAAGAGAGTGCTAAGGCATTCCTGTGGTTTCTCCGAGCCCGTTTTTATGGCCGGAGTTCGCTGGACTGAACGATATTTCTCAGAATACAATGGATTTTCGACACTGAAATGTTCGCGAATAATATTCACCAAAACATATTGTAGTTTCGGCAGCCAAATCCACGTCTTATCGCTACGGACTCTTCCTCACAATTTCCCCAATTCGCAATTCTAATCGACAGCCTAATAGTTCGACAGCATAATTAACCAGAGATCGAAAACAATTAGTAATGTTGCGAAGACGGATCTCCTATGCGACGGGCGAACGATACGTGCGATATTCGATAGTTGACGACGGCCGGAGATTTTTCTCTCCCGGCGTTTCGCCTCTTTCTTTCGCGCAAGCAGTTTAGATTTCACTCTCGATCGTACTTTTGCGATTGATTGATTGATTAATTGATTGATTGGCCTTTATTGTTCCCCTCAGGGTTACAATCTCTTACAAGTCTTATTACATAATTCTCACACATAACCTTAATCTAGCTTATTCTAACTTAACCTAAAGCTAAAACTAATCTTAAAATTAATTAGTCCTGGCAGGGAGTTGCCTCCCTACAGGGAATTGCCTCCCCGTCAGTACTCGCCGCACACCTACACACACACATCGCCTCGTGGACTTCCGCTTCCTCTTGCCTCTTTCTCATTTCTGTCTCCCCCTATCCCCCTCCCTTCGCCCCTCCATGATACTTCTCTCTTACTCACTCACTCACTCACTCACTCACTCACTCACCCACCCACTCACTCACCCACTCACTCACCCACCCACTCACTCACTCACCCACCCACTCACTCACTCACTCACTCACTCTCCTCCTCCTCCTTCCTCCCGCTCCCTTCTCGTCTTCCCCTTTCCTCTTCCCATTCCCTCATCCAACTTTCCCCTTCCCCATCTTCTCCTAGGACCCAATTCATCGCTTCCTGCCACCTCCCCCCCTCCTTCTTTACATTCCCTACAATTCTCGCATATATGTTCCCATGTCTCCACCCCCCACCGCATAACTTGCACAGTTTCCTCTCCTCCTCTTCTCTTTATCTTCTTTCCTCTACTTCATTCCCCATCCTAAACCTCGCCACCCTTACCCACCTGCTTTCTTCCCACCCCTTCTTCCCCTGGGATACTCTCCCCTTTCACCTCCTTGTAGCACCTATTATATTTCGATTCTCTTATCTTCATCCACCTTTTCTCCCTTCGCCTTTCCCTCTCCCTTCTTTCCATTATATCGTACCAACCTTCTCCCTCCATTCTCATTCTCTCCACCTCATTCACACTCAAGCCTCTCCTCTCAAAATATTCCTCCCTCTCCCTCTCCAATCTCGCAAGTGCCTTTCCTCTTCTCGTTCTTTCTCTCATCTCCTCCCAACATCTTCTCGCTATATCGCTTCCCTTTCCCTCCCTTAGTCTATCCTCAAACTCCCAAGCTCTCCTTGCCGCCCTAATCCTTAATTTATCCCTTTGCAATTCCTCCCTTACTAGGTACCAAAGAGTTCTTCCTTCTACGCCTAGCACCCACCTCAAGTATCTCTCTTCCAACTTTTTCAACTCTTCCCTCTCCTTCCACCCCCATATCTCCACCCCATATCCCATTACCGTCCAGATAGTCTATCAAACAACCACAATCTTCTTCCCTAGTCTCTCCCAAATCTCCTCTTCCCAATTTCCCATATCTGTCCCATAACCGCTGACGCCTTCCTCCTTCTTTCTCTAATCTGCGCCTTTTGCCCTCCATTCTTTTGTAATACATATCCCAGATACTTATACTCCTTTACCTCTTCTATTCTTTTTCCTTTCCACCTCCAGTCTTTTTTAACTTCCCTTCCTCCTCCTCTTTTAAATCTCACTATTTTCGTTTTCCCTGTATTCAACTCCATTCTTTTCTTATCCAAAAACTCCTCCAGCTTCCCCATCATACTTCTCATCTCTTCCTCATTTTCCGCCAATAGTTCCATATCATCCGCATATGAGAGCGTGTAAATCCTGCCTTTCCCCAGCCTAACTCCCCCCCACTTTACCTTTCCCATCTTCCTCTATATCTGCCAGTAACATGTTAAACAGTATCGGACACCCCTGCCTCACTCCCCTTGCCGTCCAAAAACTTTCTCCTACCTCCTTCCCTACTCTCACCCTACTCCTCGTCTCTCTAACCACCTATTCTGCCCTTACCGTCAACCTCTCCCTAATCCCTCGCTCTCTCATTACCCCTATCAGTACCTCCCTATCCACCGAATCAAATGCCGCTTTCTTATCCACAAACAACGCAACTAGCTTCCCCCCTTTCTGTCCTATTCGCCTGTTCACCAGAAAATTCAATGTATAGATGTTGTCCACCGTCCCCATCCCTTTCCTAAACCCTGTCTGGTTATGCGGAATCAACCCCTTCCCTTCTACCTCGGCCAAATTTTTGCGACGCTTTTCCAATTCTAATTTTTATTCTCGCGAGGGAGCGGAAGCGCCGTCAAAAACACAAGGGTTTTATATACTCGCGATCGGCGGGACGGGGATGGAGGGTGTCCACGCGCGAGCCGCAGCGGAGCGAAAGCCGTCTCGTTACCTCAGAACTGGGCGCCAGGTACGGTCTCTCACGTACCAATTTTTACAAATTCTTCGAAAAGCGCGAAAGAATACGACAGCCCGCTTCGCTACGGGCTGGCTAGCTCGCCTAACGGTAGAGTGGCGGGGTTTGAAAGAAAAAGTTAATTGATTGAGCGAGCTTACGAAAGTGACAGACAAAGACGCACACAGAAATCACAGATGATCGCCAGCCAAATAAAGAACGCGAGAGTTAATAAAAATAAATAACAGATTTATTAAGAGAGGAAATAATAAGAGAAGTGTTGAACAAAAAGAAGTAAAAATCGATACAGAATAGAAACAGAAATAATGTACTAGACATGAACTGACAATAATTCTCGAAACGCAAGAAAAACGCGCGATATTCTAAGTCGGTCTAACAAAGAGCGTCTATTACGGAAGCTTCCTGAAGTCGAAGCTCCTGAGCAATAATTGATATAACGGAATTTGATAATTCGAATTCTCAATAACGGTCGTATCATACGCGAGAGAGAGAGAGATAATACCAGCCTATAATTCGCAGCTTCGACAGCCTCGCGGAGATCCTACTAATTAGCTGCGTGTCTCGCAATTTCCTCCGAGCGTACTCGAAGTCGACAACCCAGAAATAAGATAGCCGAACAGCCACGCAATAAGCAAAAAGAAATTAGTTTCGCGAGGAGAGATCTCGCATACGATGGGCGGACGATACCGGCGAAGTTCGATAACCGGCGGCGGTCGGAGATTTTTCCGCTTTTCTCCGCGACGCTCGCACTTAAATATTTCTGGCAATCGCGGCGATGCGACAATGTCGTGTCACACCCCCGATACCTTCGACAGCGTGAGAATTAATTATCTTCTCGTCTCAAGGAAATAAGGAAGGCCGGGCGACAGTCCCGCACCGCGCCTCCTTCGATAGCCGCACAATTCCCTTATTCTCTCCGCCAGTACTGCAGCATATACGCTGTATAGCTTATACGCTGACGACATCAGCGTCACTCCTCTATAATCCTCCACTCTCTCACCCTCACCTTTTTTAACAATCGGTACTATTACCCCCTCCTTCCATTCTTCCGGCCGTCCCTCTCCCCTCCATATCCTATAACAAAATTCTCTTACCCAATCTTCTAACTCCATCCCCCCATATTTCCACACCTCCCCTGGTATTCCGTCTAGTCCCACCGCCTTCCCGTCCTTCAACTTCCTAATTACTTTTCTAAATTTCTCTCTACCTATTTCCTCTTCCTCTTCTTTCCCCTCTACACCATCTCCTCCTTTTACCACCCTAGTCTCTACTCCTCCCAACAATCTCATAAAATACTGATAAATTGAGTATATGAATTAGGCAAAAAACCACACAGTATAAATGGCAAAAATTATAAAAATGCTAAAATGATACAATGGTAACAAAAAAGAGATTCAAGTTAGAGAAGATTAAGTTACAAAAAAATTTCATAGAAAGAGTTCAAATACAATAGATTAGTTACGCAAGATTAAATTCGCAAACGTTTCGATCTAATCCAGATCATTTTCAATGCGACAATAATAATAAAATCGAAAGTTCAAATAAATTAAAATGATGATATAGAAAAGATAATTATAAATAATACTGGTCGCTCGCAACGGAAAGCAAAAAGATTCAAACTGTAATACAAGATGAAACGCTCAAGTAAACATTCATGGTCAGAATCAATAATACATACATATGAGATAAATACACGCATATTAGCTTCCAAAATTTATAATTAAAAAATAAAAGAATTAAGTTCTTAGATAGCGAGAAATAGCCGTGTGAATGTCCGCAAGCCTGCATGCTACTCACCAATGCGCAACACAAGATCGTGGCTGTGTAGAAAAAAAAGAGTGATGAGAAAAAATATGATATGCGCGTAGAGGACAGAGATACCACATACGTTCCACACTCTGTATATCGTTGAAAAGATTCCTTATTATGCATTAACAATTCATGCCAAAGCCAGAATAATTATAATCTGAAAAATAAAGCAAGCAGAGCAATACGCATTCTCGCAAAAACACCGCAACAGCAATAAAAATTACAAATAAAGAAAAGATATACAAATTATTTGAGAGAATAATTAATACAGAAAATGAAATTTGACTAATAATAGATCGATACGTACATTTGATGACTTAAGATTTAAAACAGCTTTCCGTATATTAAATATCGAAATTGCAGATGCGTTTAGAACATTACATCGTGTTCGTCACAGGGAGTTGCAGCTCTCTAGAATAGCTTTCGATTACATTCCGACACATATATTGAATAAGTATTTTTTTAAACAATCAATACTCTTTCGGAGTGTTTTTCGTCGCGAACGACTAAAACTTGATGGTAAACTCAGATTGATGGTTGCCAGAAATCACAGACTCAGACCTGCATCTCGTTCGTTCTCTTATTATTGCAATTTTGCTTTGAAATCTTGTTCGAACAATTATAAAACTAAATTGAGATCTCATACCACTTCTTATAATGGCTTCGACTAAAACGAATTTTAGTTTTTCAACTAGTCATGTCCCTTCATCCTCTTCTTTCAAAATTTCTATTAATCCTGTCAACATTAATTCTTCCTCTCTTGACTCACGGCCCTCTTTTCTAAATTCTGTTAATCAAAAATGGTTTATTAATCTTTCCTCTTCAAACATTCCTTTTGAAGTACAGTGCTTGTTACAATTAGGTGATAAATTTAGCTTACCAAACTCAAAAAATTCCTGCCGTTCTACATTTGAATTTATTAAATATGTTGAATGTGGTGTAAGGAGAATGGATCCTGAGATCTCTCAATACATTAGAAATTATACGGTGCAATGCTTGGGTGATTATATTAATGATTCGAGATGTTTATCTGAGTTTGAATATTCAGTTTTAAGACTTAATAAAATTTGCAAAACCTTTCTGGCCGATCGTCCTGATTTGATTGTCACGAGAGCAGACAAGGGTAATGCCACGGTCGTTCTCGATAGAGACGTGTACATAGCAAAAATGAATGATTTGTTGAATGACTCGGATACTTATATAATTGTGAATAGAGACCCCGCTAAAAAAAATGTGTAATGAGCTGAACGACATATTGAAAAGATGGCAACGGTTAGATTACATTTTGGCTTCTAAAAAACGATCTTTGTATTGTAGCGATGGCACATTACCTCGAGCTTACGGCCTGCCAAAAATCCACAAACCTAATTCCCCTCTAAGAATTATTGTTTCTTCCGTTAATAGCCCACTCCACAAGTTTGCTACTTTTCTACATAATTGCCTTCATGACAACCTCCCACATTGCAAGAGCCACATTGCTAACAGCTATGAGTTGGTTGATAAGATTAATAATCTTTATGTGGATGACAATCTTGAACTCATTTCTCTTGATGTGGTGTCGTTATTTACCAATGTTCCCACGGATCTTATTATTGGTAGTGTCGGAAAACGTTGGCATTTAATTAAGAACAAAATTAAAATTCCTTTCTCTGAATTTATTATCGGACTTAGACTGGTTCTTAACTCTACTTTTTTCAGATTCAATGATAAAATCTATAAGCAAATTTTTGGAACATCTATGGGCTCCCCTCTCTCTCCTATTTGTGCGGACCTCGTTCTCCAAGACCTTGAAGAAAAAGCCATTTCACAACTTCCTTTTCATCTTCCATTTTATTTCAGATACGTTGATGACATTGCCTTGATTGCTCCCTCTTCCTGTTTGGATCTCATTAACTCTGTTTTTAATTTTTTTCATGATAGGCTGAAATTCACTATGAAGATTGCCAAGGATAGTCGTCTCAATTTTTTAGATGTGACTATTATTATTAATAATAATCATATTGAGTTCGACTGGTATAGGAAACCTACTTTTTCTGGAAGGTTCCTCAATTTCTTCTCTCAACACCCATTGGCTCATAAAAAGGGAGTAATTATTGGACTCACAGATAAAATTTTCAAATTGTCACATCCAAGATATCATGAGAAGAATTTCGGTATCATCTCTGAGATCCTTTCCAGCAATGGTTATCCGGCGAATTTCATTTTTAATACCATCACAAGCAGAGTCAAGCTCCTGATTCATAATCAGTCTGTTCCTTCATCCGCATCCTCCCCCCTCCTTTCTCCCTCTTCCATTCTATCATTTTTTGTTATTCCATACATTAAGGGAGTTTCAGAACATTTTAGAGACATTGCCTGCAAACCTAACAAATCTTTGGCCCATGTGGTCTTGAATAAATTGAATTGCTTTATTAAAACGCATAAAGATCCTCTCCCAATGGATTGTCACTCAAATGTAGTATATAAAATCTCTTGTTCTGATTGCTCATCGTATGTGGGACAGACGAGCAGAATGATCTCGACTCGTATTCATGAGCATCGATCCAACATTGATCGACCCTCCGAACATCTATCTGTCTTATCTCAACATAGACTTACAGGACATGATTTGGGATGATGTCGAGGTCTTGGATCAAGATGCTTCTTTTCTCAGAAGAACCACCTCTGAAATGATCCATATTATACGACAGAGCAATGGTCTCAACGTTCAGAAAGATACGGAGAAATTTGATAAAGTTTATCTTCCTATTATAAAATCTTCACATTTTTAATTCCCATATCAATTTCCATTTTTATTTTTGTCATCCGCTCCTGAATTCCCCTCTCCCCCTCCCTTTCCCTCTCCATCGTATTGGCATGCCTGGCTCTCCATTATCACGCGTCTCAGTACATTTCGTCGTCTCGTTCGGTGTACACGTCTCCTGTGTCTTGCGATAATTTTGCTCTGCTTTTTTCTCACTGCGATCTTTTCAACATTTCATAATTGCTTGTATGTAACTTTTCTTTAAAAATTTCGTTTTTCTGTATTAATTATTCTCTCAAATAATTTGTATATCTTTTCTTTATTTGTAATTTTTATTGCTGTTGCGGTGTTTTTGCGAGAATGCGTGTTGCTCTGCTTGCTTTATTTTTCAGATTATAATTATTCTGGCTTTGGCATGAATTGTTAATGCATAATAAGGAATCTTTTCAACGATATACAGAGTGTGGAACGTATGCGGTATCTCTGTTCTCTACGCGCATATCATCTTTTTTCTCATCACTTTTTTTTCTACACAGCCACGATCTTGTGTTGCGCATTGGTGAGTAGCATGTAGGCTTGCGGACATTCACACGGCTATTTCTCGCTATCTAAGAACTTAATTCTTTTATTTCTTAATTATAAATTTTGGAAGCTAATATGCGTGTATTTATCTCATATGTATGTATTATTGATTCTGACCATGAATGTTTACTTGAGCGTTTCACCTTGTATTATAGTTTGAATCTTTTTGCTTTCCGTTGCGAGCGACCAGTATTATTTATAATTATCTTTTCTATATCATCATTTTAATTTATTTGAACTTTCGATTTTATTATTATTGTCGCATTGAAAATGATCTGGATTAGATCGAAACGTTTGCGAATTTAATCTTGCGTAACTAATCTATTGTATTTGAACTCTTTCTATGAAATTTTTTTGTAACTTAATCTTCTCTAACTTGAATCTCTTTTTTGTTACCATTGTATCATTTTAGTATTTTTATAATTTTTGACATTTATACTGTGTGGTTTTTTTTCTGCCTAATTCATATAGTCAATTTATCAGAATTTTTCTTATAACCACCATATTGACTTAATTTTTAATTTTATTTCATAAAATACTCCTTCCACTCTTCCATCTCAATCTCCTCATTCACCCTTTTCCCTCCTCTCCTTTCCCTGTTCATTATTTCCCATATCTCTTGTTCCCTTCTCACTTCTTTTATTTTCCTTTCCAATTCCTCATTCCATTCTCTCTTCTTTTTCTCATATATCTCCCTATACTCCTTCTTCCTCCTTCTGTACTCCTCTTCCCCCTCCCCCTCTTCCGCCATTCCCTTAGTTTCGTTCTAACTTTCCCTTTCATCTCCTTACACTCCTCATCCCACCACCCTACCTTTCTCCTACCTCCTTCCTCTCTCCACATTCTCTAACGTTTCTTTAATCCTTTTCTCCATCTCTCTCCATTGTTTCCCCAAACTACCATTTCCTATTATTTTTGCGATTATTTCGCACCGCGACACATTCGACAGACGCAAATTATCACTTACTACGCTCTATTCACCGGCGTAATAAGCGCAACGAAGACGCAAATACTCTGACGCACCCAACACGATATAATACAATAGATGCTCACACGCACACTTAACAATCGACGACGATATCCACGCAATTAGACACAAAAATTGCCCTGAGATGATTTGCGGGAATATTCCACGCGGCAGCGACAGCGACACGACAGCACGGGCGGTGTACGCTTTTCGCGATCCTTCGCGCACGCGGTCGATATTCGGCGGTCGATAGTTACGCGAATGAACACTACGCTAATGAACACCCCGAAACCCGGAGAGAGATGAACGTTGCATTATCAATTAATGCCTACAATACGATTGTCCGCCTTGCTCGGTCGCTTGCCTCCGATCACCCGAAAATTCACAAAATATCGACGGTTCGGCACAGGGCCTGAGCGGTCGCGAAACACGAAAATGGCGACGGCGGCAGAACGGCCGGCTGGCGGACCGAATCGCGTATGTGGCTTACAAAGAAAAGAGCAACCTCACCGATACTCGTTTCTCCTCGCAGGGGATGATCCTCGGCCTCGTCCCTTCCTGATATCTCAACAACGATTCTCACACAGAACGACAACGATATGCTAATTAAAAATGCGACTTTTCGATAATGTCTTTCAACCTGCCCATCCGATAGAGGATGTAAAGCAGTAGTCCTAGTTTTCTTGATCCCTAATAAGGATAAAATCTCTTAGAAAAGTCCCGACTCAAAATTCTTTCCCTGATCAGTATGAACTTCTAAAGGCATTCCGAAACGAGAAACTATTTGATCTACAAAAACTTCCGCTACAACTAACTCTAATACTTTTAAGCGGAAGAATTTCAACCCATTTAGAGAAACAATCTATTACTACCAATAAATACCGATTTCCTTTTGAAGAACGGGGAAGAGGACCAAGAATATCCATTTGAATCTTTTCAAACGGAGCCCCCGTATTGAAGACTTGTAAAGGAGATTTTCCTTTTTCAAAAGGGCCTTTTTAGGAATGCAATAGTCGCAAGAACGACACCAATTCTCAACATCCTTTTTACAGGTAGCCCAATAACATCACTTCCGTATTTTATCCAAGGTCTTATTCACACCAAAATATCCATCAAAAGCTGCATCATGAGCTAATTCCAAGATCTGGGTTATACATTTCCTAGGAACAACAATCTGAAAAATAATCTTCTTTAAATTCGGAGATTCTTATTTCTTAAAAAGAACACCATCCTTAATAAATAAGGAATCCCAATAAGACCAATATATCTTCGCCGAATTGTCTAGAGCAAAAATCTCCTGTCGAAGAGGACGCCTATCCTCCTCCTTTGCTTGCAAGAAAATCGAAACAACCGAATCCTCTAATTCATGTTTCCTCCAATCCATGAGATTATCTTTTGTTATTCGTGCTAATAATTTTTTCTTTAATTCTATTTTGTTGCAGTAATTGCATCGACTTTCTGCACAAGGTCGCCGATAATTCATCAGCATTCAGGTGTAAATGGCCCTTACGATGAATTATTTCAAATTCGTACTGTTGAAGTCTTTCCATCCAGCAAGCTAATTGGCTCTCTAAATCTTTAAAAGATAAAAGCCAACGAAGAGAAATATGATCAGTGCGAATCAAAAATTTCCTTCCAAATAATAATGAAAAGATTTAACTGAATCTACAATGGCTAATAGTTCCCTACGCGTAACACAATAATTCTTCTCTGCCTTAGTCAAAACCCGACTATATTAGGCAATAACTTTTTCTGAATCATTCTGAATCTGCGATAAAACTGCTCCTATCCTATGATTCGAAGCATCAGTATCTAAAATAAATGCTCCAAACTCGTTTGGAAAAGATAAAATTGGCGAAGAAACTAATCTCTCCTTCAATTCATTAAAAGCCTCTTGACATTTCTGCGCCCATTCAAACTTAATTCGATCCCCGGTCAAATCAAATAAGGGCTTAGCTACTAACGAAAAAATCTTTAACCTTTAACCTTTAACAAATTTCCTATAGTAGGAACAAAATCCCAAAAAACTCCGAATTTGTTTCTTATTCTGAGGAACTAGCCAATCCTTTACCGCGCTAATTTTCTCCGGGTCCGGAATTCCCTGTTCGGAAACGACATGACCCAAATAATTTACTTCTTTACTAAAA
Source organism: Camponotus floridanus (assembly GCF_003227725.1). Lineage (NCBI taxonomy): Eukaryota > Metazoa > Arthropoda > Insecta > Hymenoptera > Formicidae > Camponotus > Camponotus floridanus. Next base: position 48,297 of record NW_020229301.1, read on the forward strand.
AGAGAACATTTTTTTGGATTTATTTTCAAGTTGGCAGATCGAAAGTGAAGAAAAACCTTCCTTAAATTAGTAATCATTTCTTTGAATGTTTTACTAAAAACAATTACATCGTCCAAATAAACGAAACAGATTTTGAATAAAACTTCACGAAGAACCTTTTCCATTAAATGCTCAAATGTAGCTGGTGCGTTGCACAGACCAAAAGGCATCACGGTGAACTGCCATAGTCCATTCCCGACAGAAAAAGCTATCTTTCCCTTATCTTCAGGACGAAGCTTTTCACTTGCCAATATCCACTCTTCAAATCTAATGTAGAGGAATTTTCCGAAAGCTAATCAAGGATATCCTCGATTCTTGGCAAGGGATAAGAATCCTTGATAGTAACCGTTTTCTATAATCAACACAAAATCTTAACGAACCGATTCTTAGCGAACATCTTTTTTCTTCACTAAAACCACAGGAGACCCCCCAAGGGCTATTTGACTCTTTGATGATTCCCTGACGTTTTATGTCTTCTATTATTCCATTTATTTCCTTTCTAAGGTGAATCGGAATTCGACGAGGAGCCTGTTTAATTGGATTTGAATCATTTAAATTAATTGCATGTTCCAAAATTTTACAATTCCCAGGAGTAATATTATCTAAGAAAACATCCTGAAATTCCCATAAGAATTTTGTAAAAATATCCTTTTGCGTCGAATTCAAATTTTCTGAATTTAAAGCAAAAAGCTCTTCAAAAAAATCAGGCACTTTAACAGAAGAAGTTACACGCGAACAAGAAAACGTTTTAGAACCTTGACTCCCGAAAATTGAATCAAAAATTCCCAGCAAATTGTTTTTTTCAAGAAAATCTATTCCCAAAATACACTCATCCGAAATATCTGCCACTAGCTTCGGAATTCTTATTTCCGAACATTTTCCTAAATTTACAGTTACAGTTACTTTAAATAAAACAGAAACTTCCTCCCCTGTTGGGTATATAAGACAACAATCTTTCACCAAGTTTCTAGATTTAGATCTTTCTACCATATTCCTATTCAAAATGGAAACATCAGAACTTGTATCAATTTTAAAAACATAATTCTTACTATCTAATGCCTTTTTAAAACAAAAGGAGTCTCAAAAATAATTCTACTTAACCAAAATCTCTTTTTATAAATCGAATTAGCTTTAATTATTTCTAGCGCAATCATTAATAGTCGAACTTGCCCCGGAGAGCTCGACTAACCCTTGTTTTCCTCGAAAAAAGTAGGACACTCCGATCGGAAGTGCTCCGTGGAACCACAGTTCCAGCATTCCTTACGCTGAGTTCTGTTCTTTTGATAATTACTATTCTTATTAAAATATTTCCCACTTTTGCTCGAACCCATTTTATTATTATCCTCATTGTTACTATCGTTATTTTTACTTTTGTTATTGTTTTTAAATTTATTTTCATTAAAATTATTATTATTCTTTTTGTTCGTAAAAATTATTAAAATTCCGATTTTTATATTTTCTTGGAAAACAACCCTCCTGGATGACCTTTACGGCCATTGCTCTCTCTACGGCAGATTTTAAAGAAGAGACGTTCTCCAACTGCAACGTTCTCTTCAGGAAACCGTCAGATAACGCGATAACAAACTGTACACGCGATTTTGTCTTTCACCTCATGAGAGCACTCCGGATACGCTAACCGCGATAATCTTTCCAAGTCGGCAGCCAAAGAAGGCAAATCTTCCGACGATTTCTGCTTTCTATTTGTGAATTGAGTATAGTACGTTTGCGCCAAATGCGCTTCTTCAAATCGGAGTTCCAACTTATTTTTCAACTTATAACACTCTTATTTTCGGTTACTGCGGATAACTGCAATTGTGATAACAAGGGTCGATTAGGCAGGCATAAAATTAAGAGACGCGAAATTGATACAAAAAAAATATATTTAAAGAAAAGATTTAAGAAAATACAGCTATGTACGTGTTTGTGTGTGAGTGTATGTCAGCGCGATGCGCGATACGCCTGGGTGGATGTATGTCTTAATACTTGAATAGGTTTGCGTATGTGTATTGAATGTGTGGGCTGCAAAAACTCGGCGTGGCTCGCGATAAGCCTCATGCGCTCGTTCGGTGGCTCGTGGCCCGCGTGAAAATGCGTTAACATATGTAGTGTGTTTTACGGCGTTTAGAATCGGCGCGTGAGATTGACGTCTTGTGGTCGGATGCACCGTAAAATCGCGCAGCGGATAGTGAAGATCCGGTTTTGATGCACCGTCGCGTTCGCTGGTAATAATATAATTAATACCGATCAGCTGTTTCGGTTGTCGGCTCGGTCAATGACCGCGTGACGTCACGGCGCGTGCCTGACGTTTTTCGTGCGCTTTTTCTGTTAGGTGGTTTCTCGTAAACCCGCGTGCTTTTCTCGGAATACTTTTTAGAAGAACAGGAATGCTTCGGGAAAACCATGCTAGCCAGAACGGCTCGCTGGGGGTAGCTCTCCACTCTACCTCCGTATGCTTGGACGGGTGGTGGAATGGAGTCGTGCGTGTTTCGGGAACTCCCGGAGAGATCGGGGAACGCTCCAATTTCTTAATGCACTCAGAAGGATGCGCCTACTTTTGCGAACCCTGGGAACTCCCAGATGTGGCAGGATACTCCCTATCGCTGGGTTTCGTTGTTTTCGGTGCTCTAGGTTTGCTTTCTGTCTCGACTGTGCACTCGAGAAGCTCGATAAAGAGTGATTTTAATCTGGTTGACGGGCTCTTTTTATACTGGGCTAATTAGCCCGCGTCGGCGTAAAACGTGGTAGCTCCCGCCGAGCGGGCGCTAATCGTAACGGTATGAATTCCGTTCGTAGGGGCGCGGCGGAGCCAGGCGCGGGGGGACTCAACCCGATCGTTCGGCACCTGTTGGCCGTCTTTAGCGCGCTTCGCCGTTTCAAAGCATTTCGTACGGCTTTTGCCGTTAATATTGTTAAGTTTAAAAAATATGGCGCTCAGCGCCCTGTCCTTGCCCGGCGAATGTTCTGCCGGGCGGCAGCTGCGGTCAATTGCTGGGCATAAATAGGGGGGTGCATCGTTACAAACTCTACGAAAGAGAAATTTTCAATTTCATATACGCCGTCCAAAACCGAACACGCCTTCCCTCTTAAATTCGAAGCTAACGCTACCGTTTTTAACGAATCGTTCCACCTGTTAGCCCGCGCTATTAAATTGAATTGAACGAAATATTCCCTTAATGGAACACTTTCGTCGAAAATATCCGGTTTCACCTTATAACCGATCTCATTTATTATTGCCCGATCTCTATTTTCTACAATTTCCATAGGAGTTTCTCTTATTTGAAAATGACTTAGCTGGTTTAAGTGCAGATTCCGTTGCACCGTCATCTGTCAAATCTCCTCATTACGTTGTTGAAGGAACGCCTCAAAATCGGCCCTTTGCTGCCGTTGTTCCTGTCGCAACTGGTGGATCTCCTGCAACGCAGATTGTAACGCCGTGGTTTCCACCGCCCTAAGAGGCGTGGCGACCCGCATCCTTTTTCGCGCGACCGCTGCCGCCGACGGACCCACAACTTCCATACTCTCAATCCCTTCGCCGGAAACCATCGCTATTCACAAGATTCACTAGATTTCACTCCCGAATTTCGTCCGCCTATCCCGGACAAGCCCCCAAAATGTTACGCCCGCGGCGAGGACTTCGATAAATATCGAAAACGCACGATAAAGAAATCGGCCGCAAGACGCGTGAAATAACTAAACACTTCCAGGAACAACGTGTAACTTTATTGTGGAACACAGAACACAGGCAATAACGGAATAATAACACACGATTCGCAAACACGTTCGCTTAGCTTGACAGCTGACTCGGGACTCTCGTTTGACATCTGAATCCACAATATCCCGGAGACGAACTTCTTTTCCCCGCAACAAGTGGCCGTACGATGCGGCACCGGAACGCGAAGCAGGGACGTCACAATATATATATATATATATATATATATATATATATATATATATATATACAGGGTGTTCAAAAAGTCTCGGTACGGGGGAATAACTCGAAAAGTAAGGGTCGGACAAAGAAACTTTTCGGACAAAAGTTGTAGGGCTTACTCCAAGCTTTTATCTCGTGACCTTGAGTTTGACCTTCAGCTTGACCTTCAAGGTTATTTGAAGGTCAAAGCGTTTTTTTTAAATGGGAACCCCTATTTTTGATTATATATTTTTATAGCTGACCTCGAGAGCTTTCCAAAACACTACAATAAAATATTTTTCCCTCAAGCATTTATCGAGTTATGAGGCCGCAAATCATTTCTTAATTTTACATAAACCGTAAAATATCGTGTAAAATATTCACTTTTCGATTATTTTACCTTAATACTTTTATGTACAAAATAATGAGAGGAATCAATTGGTCTAAAAAAAAACACATAATTGTTCCGAAGAAAAAATATGTAATTTGCAATTAACAATTACATATTTTTTCTTAAAAACAACTGTATGTTTTCTTTACACCAATTGATTCCTCTCATTATTTTGTACATAAAAGTGTTAAGGTAAAATAATCGAAAAGTGAATATTTTACAAGATATTTTACGGTTTATGTAAAATTAAGAAATGATTTGAAGCCTCATAACGCGATAAATGCTTGAGGGAAAAATATTTTATTATAGTGTTTTGGAAAGCTCTCGAGGTCAGCTATAAGAATATACAATCAAAAATAGGGGATCCCATTTAAAAAAAACACTTTGACCTTCAAATAACCTTGAAGTTCAAGCTCAAGGTCAAACTCAAGGTCACGAGATAAAAGCTCGGAGTAAGCCCTACAACTTTTGTCCGAAAAGTTTCTTTGTTCGACTCTTACTTTTTGAGTTATTCCCCCGTACCGGGACTTTTTGGACACCCTGTATATATATATATATATATATATATATATATATATACAGGGTGACCCATTTTAACTTAGGCAGCCAAATAACTCGAAAAATAAGCACACTACGAAAAAATAGTTAGAATCAAAATTTCGTCATTTCGAGGGGGACGTACAATGACGTTAAAATCAGCCCCCCACCCCTCCCCCTGGGCGGTGAGGGGGGGCAAGTTTGAAATCTTAAATGGGAACCCCTATTTTTCATTGCATATTCTTGTAGCTTATCTCGAGAGCTTTCCAGAACATTAATTAAGTACCTTTTCATTAAGTACTTTTTGAGTTATAAGGCTTGAAATAATTTCTTAATTTCACATAAACCATAAAATATCTAGTAAACCATTCATTTTTCGATTATCTTACCTTCATACTTTTATGTACAAAATAATGAGAGGAATCAATTGGTGTAAAGAAAACACATAGTTGTTTCTAAGAAAAAATATGTAATTTGCAATTAACAATTCCATATTTTTTCTTAAAAACAACTGTATATTTTCTTTACACCAATTCCTCTCATTATTTTGTACATAAAAGTATGAAGGTAAGATAATCGAAAAATGAATGGTTTACTAGATATTTTATGGTTTATGTAAAATTAAGAAATTATTTCAAGCCTTATAACTCAAAAAGTACTTAATAAAAAGGTACTTAATTATAGTGTTTTGGAAAGCTCTCGAGATAAGCTACAAGAATATGCAATGAAAAATAGGGATTCCCATTTAAGATTTCAAACTTGCCCCCCCTCACCGCCCAGGGGGAGGGGTGGAGGGGCTGATTTTAACGTCATTGTACGTCCCCCTCGAAATGACGAAATTTTGATTGTAACCATTTTTTCGTAGTGTGCTTATTTTTCGAGTTATTTGGCTGCCTAAGTTAAAATGGGTCACCCTGTATACGGACTAGCGGGAGAAAATACTTATCGTGCGACCGCAATTTACATGGAATCATTTCTCGGACGTGCACGAAAACCAAATGGCCGTACAATTTTACGTGTTGTGCAATAATTATGTGAAACTGAGTATTGTGCATAATATCTGGATAACCGGTCCAGCAGTGCGTCTTCGTGTACAAGATGAAGAAAGGATTCTTGAAGAATTTTATCATCGTATCACATTATCAACGTGTGCAATACATTTTATCGAGGGATTTTCAACCACGAATCAATTTTTGTAAAGGTACTGTCCATTAATTTTTTACATTTACGATATATTCAGCGTATAGTAAATGGCATTTTGAATAATTTTTAAATTGAGAGTGGAATAGGCCTATGGGGGAAACCACTATAAAAAAAGCGCACCATGCTATCTACCGCAAGGTGGTGTGGAAATGATAGCGCATCATTTTCTCGCCACGAAAAAGGGGAACGGGTCATTCATCGGCGCGGTATTGCGATATATCGCAAACCACCATCATGTCTCGCAGAGCGACCCGCCCACCGCTTCGCCGTGCTCGTAGTATCGGATTACAGTGGGACGACTCTCGTCGCCGCGCGCTTTTACTCACGCAGATTGGCCGATCTTTTTTATTTAATATTTCGTTAATTATTGCGACAATCCCAAAACAATGCAGGTCATTCCTTCTTAATTCGAGCCAATCTACTTCTTTATTTCATTAAGGTCGAAAATTGACGGACACCCTGTATATATATATATATATATATATATATATATATATATATATATATATATATACACAGGGTATATCCATTTTAATCCATACACGCGAATATTTCAGAAACATTGCAAATCGAAAAATGTTTCAGATATAAGTTGTATGGCTTGAAGGAGGACATAAGATGATACCATTGGTTTGACCTTGAGTGACGTTGTCAAAGTCACTTTGGATTTTTTAAATAGAACTCCCTATTTTTATTACATATTCTTGTAGCTTATCTCGAGAGCTTTCCATACCACTATAATAAAATATTTTTTCCTCAAGGACTTTTTGAATTATAAAGCTTGAAATCATTTCTTAATTTTACATAAACCGTAAAATATCTTGTAAAATATTCATTTTTCAATTATCTTATCTTAATACATTTAAGCATAAAATAATGTGAAAAATTGATTGGTGTAAAGAAAAAACATAGTTTTTTTTTAGAAAAAATATATAATTATTAATTGCAAATTACATATTTTTTTTCCGAACAATTATCTATTTTCTTTACACCAATCGATTCCTCTCATTATTTTGTGCGTAAATGCATTAAGCTAAAATAATCGAAAGATGAATTTTTTATAAGATATTTAACGGTTTATGTACAATTTTAAAAATATTTCAAGCCTCATAATTCGAAAAGTACTCAACGAAAAAATATTTTATTATAATGTTTTGGAAAACACTTGAGGCAAGCTACCAGAATATGGAAAATATATAGGATGTCCCATTTAACAAGTTGGAGGTGACCTTCACGTGACCTTCAGGTGATTCTTCAAGGTCAAATTAATGGCATTATCTTATGTCTCACTCGAAACCATACTTTTGTCTGAAACATTTTTTAATAAAACTCTTCCTTGTCGAGATATTCGACCGTATCCAAACTTTTTTAACACCGTATATATATATATATATATATATATATATATATATATATATATATATATACAGGGTGTCCCAAATTTAAATGTCATAACTTCGGGAGCGTGTAGGGGATCGATAAACTAAAAGAAAAAGTGGTAAGAGATATGCTCGTTTTTGCTTCGTTTTGGAGAAAATCGCAAAAAACATAAAACGTAGTTTTTATTTCTGTACTTATTTATTACTTTTTAATTCATATTTATTTGTTCGCGTTGTCACTTGCCTAATGTAAATATTGTTCAAAATGTTGCCCTCCTGCAGCAATGCAAGCATTGCATCTAGTATGGACAGCTCGTGTTGCAGCCAAACACTGATCTAGTAATATGTGGTGTACTGCAGCCACGATTCGGTCTTGTAATTGCTCTCTTGAGTTGTCTTGTAATGCAGCTGATGCTCTCCGAATGCTGGTCTCAGGGTTGTTATCAAAGTGGCGCAGAATACGATTTTCTTGCAAATTTGCTCTTGCCGGATCTTGATGAATTGAAAATGAGCCGGTCTCTCGCAGCCTATTAAAAGTCATCGTAATGACTCGCCGATCCGGCACTCTTCTGTTTGGAAATCGGCGCGCATACTCTTGCACTGCCTCCACAGCATTACCGTCGCAGAAACCATACACGAAAACCATATCAGCATATTCAACGTTAGAATATGTACGCGGCATATTGTAACAGAAGTAATTCACTCGATGGCTTCTGATGAGTAACTGACGAATTTATAGGAGAAAGGCAGAAATGTAAACAAACAAAAAAGCTTTTACCAAAAAACGGAATATTATTGTTTCCGTGTACGATTTCAATGAATGCCAGAACGATGAGTCATTGCTGCAAGAGGGCAACATTTTGAACATATTTACATTAGGCAAGTGACAACGCGAACAAATAAATATGAATTAAAAAGTAATAAATAAGTACAGAAATAAAAACTACGTTTTATGTTTTTTGCGATTCTCTTCAAAACGAAGCAAAAACGAGCATATCTCTATACCACTTTTTCTTTTAGTTTATCGATCCTCTACACGCTTCCGAAATTATGACATTTAAATTCGGGACACCCTGTATATACAGGGTGAGCCATTTTAAGTGATCCACTCAAATATTTCGGAAAATAATGAAAAATCAAAAAAATGTTTCAGATAAAAGTTGTATGGCTTGAAGGGGGCAATGATCAGATAGTGGCAATGATTTGACCTTAGAGAGTTATTTGAAGATGACGTAAAGGTAACCTTCAATTTCTTAAATGGAACTCCCTATTTTTTATTACATATTCGTGTAGCTTATCTCGAGAGCTTTTCAAAACACTATAATAAAGTATTTCTTCATTGAGTACTTTTTGAGTTATGAGGCCTGAAATCATTTCTTAATTTTGTATAAACCGTAAAATATTTAGTAAAATATTCATTTTTCGATTATCTTGCTTTAATACTTTTATGTACAAAATAATGAGAGAAATCAATTGGTGTAAAAAAAACACATAGTTGTTTCAAAGAAAAAATATGTAATTGTTAATTGCAAATTACATATTTTTTCTTAGAAACAACTATGTGTTTTTTTTACACCAATTGATTCCTCTCATTATTTTGTACATAAAAGTATGAAGGTAAGATAATCGAAAAATGAATGGTTTACTAGATATTTTATGGTTTATGTAAAGTTAAGAAATTATTGTATTTCAAGCCTTATAACTCAAAAAGTACTTAATAAAAAGGTACTTAATTATAGTGTTTTGGAAAGCTCTCGAGATAAGCTACAAGAATATGCAATGAAAAATAGGGGGTTCCATTAAAAAAATTGAAGGTAGCCTTCATGTGACCTTCAAACAACTTTTCAAGATAAAATCAATTATATCATCTTATGTCCCCCTTCAAACCATACAACTTTTGTCTGAACAATTTTTTTGTATTCGGCTTACCAACGGAGATATTCAGGTGCGTCGATTAAAATGGGCCACGGTGTATATATATATACAGGGTCTACCAAAAGTGTGGAAACCCCTAAATATCTCGGAAAATATACGTTTTACAGAAAAGTGTTTCCAACAAAAGTTGTAGGGTTTAAGAAGATCTATATACTGATTCTATCAGTTTGACCTTGGATGGCGTCGTCAAGGTCAGGTCAAGGTCACATTGACTTTTTTAAATGACACCCCCTACATTTGATTGCATATTCTTATAGCTTAATTCAAGAGCTTTCCAAAACACTATAATAATGTTCATTTTTATTAAGTACTTTGCGAGTTATGAGGGTTGAAATAATTTCTTAATTTTACATAAACCATAAAATATCTAGTAAACCATTCATTTTTCGATTATCTTACCTTCATACTTTTATGTACAAAATAATGAAAGGAATCAATTGGTGTAAAGAAAACATACAGTTGTTTTTAAGAAAAAATATGGAATTGTTAATTGCAAATTACATATTTTTTCTTAGAAACAACTATGTGTTTTCTTTACACCAATTGATTCCTCTCATTAATTTGTACATAAAAGTATGAAGGTAAGATAATCGAAAAATGAATGGTTTACTAGATATTTTATGGTTTATGTAAAATTAAGAAATTATTTCAACCCTCATAACTCGCAAAGTACTTAATAAAAATGAACATTATTATAGTGTTTTGGAAAGCTCTTGAATTAAGCTATAAGAATATGCAATCAAATGTAGGGGGTGTCATTTAAAAAAGTCAATGTGACCTTGACCTGACCTTGACGACGCCATCCAAGGTCAAACTGATAGAATCAGTATATAGATCTTCTTAAACCCTACAACTTTTGTTGGAAACACTTTTCTGTAAAACGTATATTTTCCGAGATATTTAGGGGTTTCCACACTTTTGGTAGACCCTGTATATACAGGGAGATCCCGAAAAACCTTCCGTCTTTAAAAATGACGTATTCCTGATACTATTCTAAGACAATTTTTTCTTTACCAAAATTTGATTTGAAGCGTAGTTTTTGAATTATAAGCAAAAATAGTTAGTAAATCATGCGTCGGGTACAGGAGGCAGGCAGGGGCGGCCCGACGCGCCGCGAGCGCGGGCGCAGCTGACCGACAGGCGATTACCACTGCATGAGTCACTAACTATTTTATCTTATAACATAAAATTATGCTTGAAATAAAATTTTGGTAAAGAAGAAAATGTCTTAGAATTACATCAGGAATACGTGTTCCTTAAAATAATGTTAATTATTAAAAGTTATTCCGGATCGCCGACCGTCGAACGTTGTAATCAGCTGATTGCTACACGCGATGTGTGTATGGCGGAGTGTGTGCGTAAAAGAGAGAGAGAGAGAGAGAGAGAGAGAGAGAGAGATTGCTCACTCACCTTGTAGCAGCGTAGCGAATCTTTATGCTACGTATTGTTGTAACTGCTGCACGATTATCAGATCGCTGCACCGCTGATGTTAGAGATGCGCGACACATCGAAACTTTCTCACTTCGAAACACTTTTACACTCGATTAACACAGATTACGCGATAACGAGTTTATTATTCTGTTTATTACTCACTCGATTCACATCGTTTTATCGAGACTAAAAATTACTTTAAAAGAAACGCGAGAGAACACATGACTCGACGCGAAGCGACGGACCGCGGAGACTGCGCGACCACGAGGGTTATGTGTTGCCAGAAACGCGACACGCGACATCTAACAATAAACGACTTGCACGACTGACGCGTGATTGACGCGAGATAAGACGAACAATCGGCTAAAACTTTCTCATTGCGAATGCGGTAGAAAACATGAAACGTATAAAACATGAAACGTACTTAAAATAATTAATTATTTATTATAAATAATAACTATTTTAATCATAATAAATAATTATTATTTTAAAAAGCATGTGTTATGCGTTATTACATTTTCGAAACTATTGCATTCACGATGCGAAGATTTCAGTCAATCGCAGGAATAATGTAATTAACAAATTACATTTGGGAAAATTTATTTTTATTCTGCTCACAATAAAATGTTCCAACGTGAAAATGTATTGGTCGCTCTGAAAGAGCGGATTGATTAAAAAAAAATTTTAGAGCAGATGCTCAAAATGCCCGCCATCCATCCTAACGCAAGCTCTCATGCGTTTTAATAAATTTCTTTCGACGTTTTCCATTATTTCTTCGTCGATATTCCAAATAGCGAATCGTAATCTTGTCTCTAGATCTTCGATATTTTCGGGAAGCGTTTTATAAATGATTTCCTTACAGTATCCCCATAAGAAAAAATCTAGAGGGTTGAGATCCGGAGATCTTGCTGGCCAACGTATCGGGCCGTATCGACCCATCCAGCGTCCAGGAAAATTCTCGGTTCAAAAAATTTGTAACAATTCTGGCGTTGTGTGGCCCAGCACCGTCTTGTTGAAAGATAATATTATTTCTTTCAAATAATGGCACATCTTCCAGGAAATGTGGTAGATTTTCTGTTAAAAAATCGACGTAGGTTCCTCCAGTTAAAATGTCTGGAAGAATAACCGGACCAAGAATTTCAGTGCCCATTATTCCAGCCCATACATTAATCTTCCAACGAGTTTGAAAATTTCGTAATCGCGTGACTCTCGGATTTTCTTCGCTCCAAAAGTGCATATTATGCACATTAAAAATTCCTTCTTGTGTGAATAGCGATTCATCGCTGAATATCACACGAGAGGAATATCTTGGATCTTGATCGACGTTTCGCAAAAAATTTTCGCAAAACGTTCGTCTTGCAGGGTAATCTGCTGGTCGTAAATGCTGCACGCGTGTATAATGAAACGCGTGCAACTTTCTTCTTTTAATATTCTTTGTACGGTTGTATACATAAATCATGTTCTCGAGCGACTACCCGAATACTTGTTTCGGGATTACCTCGAAAGTACGTAGAACTCTTTCTGTATTCCGTACATTTCTAACGCTGCGATTTCTCCCAGCGTCATGTTTGTTCGGCAGGACACTGCCAGTATCGTATAATCTTTGAGCTGCTCCAAGTATGACATGACCCGATGGATGTCTTCGGTTTGGATATAATTCGGCGTATCTTCTTGCAGCAGGATTCTGCTGCCCGTGACACTCGCCAAGTGCCATCAGCATGTCGTAGTATTCTTGATTTGTGTACGCTGCCATATCTTCTTCGCGCTTATTGATATCGCTTATTGAGATCGCTGATAATCGCAAGCTTATTGATTGCATTATCGATCGTGCGTTTAATTTATACGATCTTCGCTGGGGGTCTGCGCCCCTCCTCGCCTCCCGCGACCAATCGCGAATGTCGCGCACGCTTATTAGCGATGGTCGCGGGAGGCGAGAGGGACGCAGACCCCCAGCGAAGATCGTATAAATTAAACGCCACGATCGATAATGCAATCAATAAGCTTGCGATTATCAGCGATCTCAATAAGCGATATCAATAAGCGCGAAGAAGATATGGCAGCGTACACAAATCAAGAATACTACGACATGCTGATGGCACTTGGCGAGTGTCACGGGCAGCAGAATCCTGCTGCAAGAAGATACGCCGAATTATATCCAAACCGAAGACATCCATCGGATCATGTCATACTGGAGCAGCTCAAAGATTATACGATACTGGCAGTGTCCTGCCGAACAAACATGACGCTGGGAGAAATCGCAGCGTTAGAAATGTACGGAATACAGAAAGAGTTCTACGTACTTCGAGGATAATCCCGAAACAAGTATCGGGTAGTCGCTCGAGAACATGATTTATCGTATACAAACCGTACAAAGATATTAAAAGAAGAAAAGTTGCACGCGTTTCATTATACACGGCNATATATTAAATAACATGATAAGAAAACTAGCGTCTACGAGCCACAGAGGATGGTAAATGCCTGAAAAATTCTTTTTAATTGTACGCGAAATTTTAAACGAAAAACACGGCATATGCATATATTTTACTTGGTGCATTTAACCAAGATATAGATTCTCATTTTTGAGAAATTCTAAAACCCTCTTTACCCCCTGAAGAGACGTAGACGAGAAAAAATATCGGGGCGAAGTCGCTGAATCGGGAATCGAACCCGAGTCTTTCGCTTGCCGGGCGACTGCTCTTACCACTGAGCTATTCAGCCCCACACCGATACTACCCTCGTCTATTTGTTTATAACTATGGAAAATGAAACGCGATCATTTCAGCTAGCGCGTGAATTAAATTAAATCGAAAGGAATTAGGCTCGTATATATTAATAAACAACAAGAAAGAAAACTGGGCGTCTCCGAGCCACAGCGGATGGTAATGCCTAAAAATTCTTTAATTGTACGCGAAAATTTTTAAACGAGAACAAGGCATATGCATATATTTTACTTGGTGCATTTACCAAGATATATAGATTCTCATTTTTGAGAAATTCTATAAAAATATAAAATATAAAAATATAAAATTTGAAAATATATAAAAATTTTTTTATAAAGATACACGTAAACAAATTTTACAATTAAAAATTTACAATTTTACATTAGAAAACGTATGTATAGGATATACAAGTGTAATTAAAAAATAGCTAAATTACGATAATATACATGTATATTTTATACATTTTTTCTCTCTCTTCTTCTCACACATTTTTACATATGTTTCAGATAAATTTTTTCTGCTTCTAAAAAAATGCAACTAAGCAAGAGGTAATTTCTGCACAAAATATCGAAACCACATATAGCTCGTAGCGCCACACAACCCGTACCAGGTGATTATATAACTTAAATGTTCGTTTCTTAAAGTTATTCTTGTTTGACCACCAATCGGTCCTCGTGGTGTGCTATATCCGGGCAATAATTCTATATATACAGGTTCTGCTTCTGCTACCTTTGCCATTGCATCTAGATCCCTACAATAAATATGAATGTTTAACGCTTTACCAGAAAAAAAAAATTCCTAGAATCATTAAAAATGTCCTTAATATAATTTTGCTATACATATCGATTAAATAAATATTATATTGCAATCTTTATACCTGTAATGCCATACACCTTTTGCAGGAGCATTGGCAGGCACAAATGGAGGTCGATTTTCAGTTTTTCTACAAATGCCGACGATTTCCATGGAATCTGTAATTTTGTCTTCCATTTTATATGATGTACGATCATTTTTAGGGATCCATCCACGATTTACCATGATGGTCAAACTGAAACAATTATTAATTAAATCTATAGTATGGAAGAAAAAAAAAGATCTTTCGATAATTAATAAAGCAAAGTGCAATTACTCCCGATCTTCCAGTTTAAAAGGTGTAATCACATAATATCCTGTACTCGACTTGCTAGCAAATACTCCTCCGCCTTTTTCACTGACAGCTTCTCCATCTAGAATAAGACTTCTGGGCCCCATCAAAAATTCTTTTTCATACAAAAATTTTCCTCTCACTTTTACACAATAATATTCCTTATTCTTCAGTTCTTCTAAACTGGAAAGAACATATATGTCTATGAAACATCTATAATGAACAGAGTACGTACAATAAGGATATATAAAGCATCATAAAATATTACTTAGATGGCAAATCCATTGGCTCCGCAGAAGTACGATGTTCCAGAGTCTTTATTAAATCCAGCTTCCATAGCCATCTCTTAATTTGCCATGTGCCAAGTGCAAAAGTAGCAATAGGTATACCCTGTGATATAAAAATTACAACATGTAAAAGTATGAAAATTAAAAATCATTAATAAAATAATAAAAATCAAATATAATTTCTTCATTAAAAAATATTATAAATTATATTTTTTTTATATTATATATTTTTCTTTGATATATTTACAAAATTAATATATCACAATCTGATGTATAATTTATATTTATTTATTTATTAAGCATTATTATGATAGAAAATTATATAAATTCATCAAATTTTTCTAAATTTTAATGTTTCTTTTATGCACAGATTTATAGTATATTAATTAATAAGGTATATTATTCATTACATAAATTTTTATTTACGTTTCGCCAACTTGAGTTGTTTTTATATCGCTATGATTTATACAAATTTTTACAAGAAATTATTACAAGAAATTATTAAATTTAACAATTTAAATTTTACAAGAAATTATATAACACGTATATAATAAATATTTGTAGTATTACTTGCCAACAAGCAAAAGCCATATATTCCAATAGGTTCTTCCAATTTTTGATATCTATTTCTCTCAATAGCTTTGGACATTATCTTTTGACTTTTACATCTTGCTTGCATTTTTTTGGCGTCACCGAACAATAACACGTGCGGCCTTCTGTCAAGCACGTATCTCGCAGCTCTCGAGTCTCCAAAAATTCTTACAGCCGTCAGATTCATTTTTTTTTATAAATTATTTTATAAATTTAAATAAATTTTTTTTATAAATTATTTATAAATTATGTCTAATTCTGCAAACGAAATCTTATATCTCTAGTCATAAAACACTGTCATTATTGCATAGGAAATTCACGTCAAAAGTAATTCTTGATTGTGTATACGTTCCAATTTAGACTTTGTTTTCCCAGTGTATTTTTTAGAAACATTGAAAAATTATTCATATATATATTTTCTTTTATTTATATTTTCTCTCCTTGATGTACTGTCAATCAAAAACGCAGCACAGTGCACAGCTGGAGCAGAACAGCTGATTCAAGCTTCAAAATGAAACACTTTAGGGTAGGTTTTCATGTGACTCTTGACGCTCATTTTCAGCTTCAAAAGATATCACGTGACCAGAAAATGATGAATTTATATCTTTATTTTTAGTTACGTGATGTCTTTTGATGCTGGAAAACATCAAGTGAAAACCTGCCTTTATGTTGGCAGATTTAGGCCGGGTCTACAATAAACAATTTAAGCCCTAAGCCTTAAGAAATTGACCAATCACAGTCGAGTATTCTCTTCATACTCGACTGTGATTGGTCAATTTCTTAAGGCTTAGGTCTTAAATTGTCTATTGCAGACCCGGCCTTAAGAGATTTGAATGTAGAAAATGTAAGCAAAACCAGAGAGAAGACTAAGAGATGTCATGGCCCGCTTTTAGCTGATCCCTGGAAGCGATACTCCCTCTGTGGACATTAAAAACGTGAACTACAAAGCCAATATCCACGAATGTTCTCAGAGAGTAACATACATGTCTCTCTGATAATATAAATTATAAATAAAAATATAAATAATTAATTAATAATAATTATTAAATTAATATTAATTAAATTAAATATTAAATAATTTATTATATAAAAATATTAGTATGTTCTCTCTTTTCACACTATTATTTATTTATTTATTTATGTGTCTTCTTTTTCTTTTCAATATCATATTAATTAATTTATTTATTTAGCTCGCTATAAGTCAATCTTTTAACATGCAAAACTAAATATTATAGAATTTGACTCGGAAAAGCGCGGTAAAATAATCGAATAAATACAAATAATTAGCTCCGTGATAAATAGTTTAATAAATAATCAATTTTAATCAATAAATTAAAATATTTCCAAATAATTTAATATTCCATGCTAATGTATATTTTATAATATATAAAATATTTCGGCAACGAATTATCGATAACACGGCGTTCGACTTTGGCAAATATAAATAAAATATATAAACAATAACGTGCTATACATTACCGTTTTTTATCATCATTCGCACGGTGACTCTTGAATAATAAAGTAGTGAGAAACATTTCGAATATTATAATTTTCTTACTAAACACGATTACGATAGTATCGAAATATAATTTGCTTTAAATATTAATAAAAATTAATTAATTAAAAATTAATTAACAATATGAAACTGTATCGCAGCCATAAATCTTTATCGAATCGTAATGATGCTTCATTATCGCGATTAAAAATTGAAACAGGGGATATATAAAAGGGGATAAGAGAATTAATTATGTAATGATCTTTCGATCATTGCTGTTATAATTATAATATTTCTTTAACAATATTAAAATTAAATATATTTCGACCAATGCTTTAAATTTTCTCAATCCTTTTTAATTAAACAATATACAATTTAATAGAGAATCGATAAAATGATAGGAATACAAGATATTAAATAATCACTTGGATCATTGTGATCTCTTACGGACAATAATTATTATTTTAATACTTAGAGTCAAATATATTTCACCCATGTTACTTTGTCGTACTACTTGACAATCTAAATGTAATTTGCATTATGAGAGAACACGAAGTAAAACAATCGAATTACAGATGCAAATAATTAACATAACGAAATGCTCCGTTAGAAATTGTTTAATTAATAATCAATAAATTAAAGTATTTCTGTTTAATATTTCGCGTTAGTGTATATTTTATAATATATAAAATATTTCAACGAATTGCCGATAATACGGTGTTCGGCTTTAGTAATATAAAAAAATATTGTTACGCGCCTTCGATATTAATCGAAGTCCTTGTCACGGGCGTAACAATATAAACAGTAGCACACTATACGTTATGGCTTTGTCATTATTCGCACGATGACTCTCGAGTAATAAAGTAGTGGTGAGAAACGCTTCGTATATTGTAATTTTTGTATTAAACATGATTAGAATTAGTATTAAACATAATTTGCTGTAAATATTAATAATTAAACATTTGAAAATGAAACTGTATCGCAACGATAAACATTTATCGAATCGTAATCATTCATTACTGCGAATAAAAATTGAAACAAGGGATACATGAAAGAGGACAAGAGAATTAAATATATTATGATCTTTTGATCATATTGATGCTTATTATAAACAATATACAATTTAATCAAGAATCGATAAAATGATAGAAATCCAACATATTAAATAAACACATCGATGTTTGCAATCTTTACGAACAATAATTATTATTTTAATATTTAGAGTCACAAATATATTCCATCCGTGTTATTTTATTATTCTATTTGACAATCTAAATATAATTGGGGGGGAAATAATACAATTGTGAGAGAACACGAAGTAAAACAATCGAATTATAGATGCAAATAATTAGTATATCGAAAGACTTCAAGATGAATGGTTTAATAAATAATCAATTAATCTTAATCAATAAATTAAAATACTTCTATAATTTAATATTCCGCGCACAAATATTTTATATTACAGAAAATATTTCAACAACGAGAGACTTATCAATAACACCGTGTTCGACCTTGATAAACAGTATCCCGCTATTGTTAATATGTGACACGGCTTTATTATCATTCGTACAGTAACCTTGAGTAGTGACGAGAGAGATGTTTCACATATTATCAAATTCCTTCTTAACATCCCAGATAGCACAGTGAATTCTAACAGTAATCTTTAAGTTTTCTCTTTTTTAAATTGTAATTCTTTAGGAATTCATAGATGAATACAATAAGAATGATTGTGGAAGTTACATGCACCATGATTGAATTCTTGAGAACTTCTTAAAGTATTCATATAGTATTCATATAATATTCATATAGTATTTTTGATATGATTTTGATATGATGAATATAGTATTCATATAGTATTCATATAGTATTCATATAGTATTCATATAGTATTTTTCTATTTCCAAAAATGAAACTTATAAATGTAAACTTTATGAATTCAATGGGAATAGTATTTGGAACACTAAAAGAATATATTAAATCTAAAAAAATAATTGATTTCCATATTTGCAAGAAAATATTTATTTATATTAAGCCAAAATATATTTGAATCATTAAAATATACATGTATATTTTGCTGATTCAAATATATTTTTGCTTAATATAAATAAATATTTTCTTGCAAATATTGAAATCAATTATTTAAATAAATATTTCTTAATTTAAATAAATATTTTCTTATAAATATTGAATCAATTATTTTTTTAGATTTAGTATATTTTTTCAAACATAAGGAATTTTGTAGGAAAAATTAATACACAATATTATTAATATTTTAACTTTTTTTTAATATAACTTTTTATTTAAAATTAAATGTATGTGCATACAATATATATTATATTTTTATATGCATATATAATTAAAAAAAGTAAATATATATGTAATATAGTAGAGGGTTTTATAGAATTTCTCAAAAATGAGAATCTATATCTTGGTTAAATGCACCAAGTAAAATATATGCATATGCCGTGTTTTTCGTTTAAAATTTCGCGTACAATTAAAAAGAATTTTTCAGGCATTTACCATCCGCTGTGGCTCGTAGACGCTAGTTTTCTTATCATGTTATTTAATATATAACGAGCCTAATTCCTTTCGATTTAGTTTAATTCACGCGCTAGCTGAAATGATCGCGTTTCATTTTCCATAGTTATAAACAAATAGACGAGGGTAGTATCGGTGTGGGGCTGAATAGCTCAGTGGTAAGAGCAGTCGCCCGGCAAGCGAAAGACTCGGGTTCGATTCCCGATTCAGCGACTTCGCCCCGATATTTTTCTCGTCTACGTCTCTTCAGGGAGGGGGGGGTAAAGAGGGTTTTATAGAATTTCTCAAAAGTGAGAATCTATATCTTGGTTAAATGCACCAAGTAAAATATATGCATATGCCGTGTTTTTCGTTTAAAATTTCGCGTACAATTAAAAAGAATTTTTCAGGCATTTACCATCCGCTGTGGCTCGTAGACGCTAATTTTCTTATCATGTTATTTAATATATATCGAGCCTAATTCCTTTCGATTTAGTTATATATGTAATATAATAAACAACTTATATTAAACGCTGTAATTTAATTAATGCATATAAATACAACTTACTTTTATTTTCTATAGTAGTTGGTTATTCTTCAGTTTCGTCTAAAACTTGTATTGTGATACGTGAATGACTTTGATAAATCTGTAAAATATATGTATGAAATTATATAACAATATATTATACATTAGAAAGACTAAAGGAATAAGACATTCTATATAAAAGTAATATATAAAAGTAATATATGAACATATAATAGAAGTTTGTATTCATATAATCAGAAATTGCCTGTTGAAAGAACATGAACTACATGCAGACAAATATTTATCCAAATTTATCAATAAATAGAAATTTTGATTGACTCTGTTGGCAAACTAGACCAACTAAAACAGCTTGTTTACTGAATGAATAAATAACAAAAATAAAGACTGTATGCGTTTATTTCGAGGTTAGGTAGTAGGAATATATTTAGTTCAACTAATACTTACCATTCAATAACACCCAATTATTAATATAATTATGCGTGGCACTGTACTTTTGTCTGATATAATATATATAAATATATTACTACATTATAAATATATTACCACTTTATTGCAAAATACATATATGTAGCACACTGCACACTGCACGAAATTACAAGATAAAGTCCGAACCGAACACACACAGTCTCGCGCATGCGTGGAAAAATAATAAGTAATTCCTTATAAATTCTCAAAGTATTCATAGTACTGTCGCAAAGTATTCATTAAAATGAATTTATAAAGAATATTTCAAGACGAACTGATTGAATAATTCTTCAAGAATTCTTCAGATATTCATTTTTCTAATTCTACAAGTATTCTTTAAAATGATTTCCCTATGAACTTATGTTCACCTTTGTGCTATCTGGGATAGTCAACTTCGACGATATAAACAGTACCATGATAATGTTTCTGACTTACGATCATTCGGTCAATGACTCTCGAACAATGAGGTAGTGATGTGAGACGTTTCATATATTATCAAATTCTTTCCCTAACCACAATTGCAAGTGCAACGAGGAACTTTTCGTGAATGAGTGTAAGCGCAACGTGGAATTCAAATGAGTTCAACAAGAATTGGAGTGCCACGAGGACAAAGTGAAATAAAAGAAAAAAAGGTCTTGTAAATAGATGGATCAATAAGATGTAAATAATTAATATTTTTATAAGTTATAAAATTTATATAGTATAATACAAAATTAATTATATATTATATTATATATAAAATTATATACAATATAATATAACCCTCCCATGGGGTACACCTTGTCGCGGTGGGAGGGCTTAGTACTTGGATGGTGCCTTGAGATTTATTTTAAATTTTTCAATTTATGATAAATCTTAAGGTGCCTGAATAGGAAGCAAAATACCTTTTCGCGTCGTCGGTACCGCGGACGGCAAGCGTTTCGTTAACGCGTCGCATTTTCGCGTTGTCATACATATTAAGTATATACATCGCGTGATCAAATATAAAATTTTTAATCGCATTGAAATAGTGCGGGAGTGCCATTCAGTATCGCGCGTAAAATAATGAAATTAGCGATATAAAAATATCGCTCGCGAGTGCGGGAGTGTCGTTAAAAGTATCGCGCGCCAACAACATGAGAGGAGGAGGAGGCCTGGGAGAGGCATCTTGCATCGGCGGAGCAACCTGATGGTGAATATTTATTATTTGTATATCAATTGGTATAAATTGTACGGATAATAATTCGGTCTTATTATTTAAATGAGTTAAAAAGAATAAAGAAAAAGATTTTTATAAAAATTATATAAAATGTTCTATTTAAAAAACTGTCTCAAAAATTTATAAAATTTTTCCACACGTTTATCTCTGCTTATTATTTTACACATCGGATATAAAATTTCGGACGATAAAAATTTTTTGAAATATTGATTGCATTTTGTGAACATTATTATAAATAAATTTTGTATTTGTATGTTACAGACAACTAGCTTCGATAACAACAACTCCGCTGTTGCGCATCAGTGCGCCGGTGAGTGAATAAAACTTTTATTTAACTTTAAGGTAACAGATTCGTAGACATTGTAGATGTAGATGTAAATGTAGATTGTAGATTGTAGTAAATTCGTTGCCTTAAAATGGATAAGCTAGGATAGATTAAATTAAATAACTATAAATAAATTCTTTCGAAATGCTTTGCATCTATTGCGAAAATCTATTGAAGTATTAATTTTAAAAAAAAGATCAAGAAAAGAAAATTTTTTTGTAAAGATTTTGTCTAATTTATTAAATAAAGAGCACGCATTAATAATTTTATCAATTTTATCAATTTTTGATGCTACTTTATTTTTATAACGCGCACTTATTTTATTCTAATTTCTTATAGCTCATTCATCGTAGAATTTGTTTGTAGATATTGTTTTTAAACTTTAACTTAATATAAAGCCAAATGGTTAATTAATTAAATAATTTGTAATATGATAAAAGTTATACAGATACATGAATTTTATACAGAGTGAATCATAATGGTTGTAACAACCTTTTAACATTAGAGATCAATTACTGACTGCAACTATAATCGATTGAATGATTCATAGATGATAGCTGCTTGGATCGACCGTGTCTGCAGTAACGTACAAATGATTTAAATACTGTGAATCATATAATATACATATTCTATGCATACTTTTCTAATATATTTAACTCTTTTATGTACATATTTTTCTTTCTACACGGTTTTTTTCTAAAAACGCGATTTCTTATTATTGTAAAACGTATCTGCCACATAAAAATATCTTTTGCATTTGTGTATTTTTTAATACGATTTTTTTAAAATAATGGTTTTTTAATCCATAGAATTTGACGGCAATTTTTTTCATTCTTACACAAATCATTTTAACGCGTAAAAAGAGTTGGATTGGTAAAGATACAAAAGTATTCTTTTTTTATTTAAAAAATGCGTAATTCTGCTTTCTACAAGAATTATTCTGCTTATTATTAATTTTCTAAGTTATAACTTTTACATTCTTAATATCTACAGCAGAATATTTCTTGTAGAAAGTAGAATTACGTATTTTTTTATAATATTTTTTTAGCCTCTTATAATATTTTATTTGCATTCAAATCCACATCTTGACTTAAAAAAAGTAATTTGCTTGACATGGAAAAATCTTTATAAGCTTATACCTATATAGACTATATAGACCTATTTATATAGACATTTTTAGGCTTGTAAAAATGAATGATGAACAACTTATTGAATTAGTGCGTCAATATCCCGTGCTATACGATTTATCGCATCCTATAAATATAAAAAACTGAGCCATCTTGAAAATCATTGAGTTCAAACTATACGGATATATGTGAATAATCATCACTGATACACTACGGATGTTATTGACACGACACTGATACGACTCTCACACGTCACGGATATGTGTAAATAGAAATTGTATATTCCTGTATTTAATAATTGTGTTGTGCATAAAGTTCTGTTCTTAAGAGTGTGAAGCAAAAACGCAACAAAAAAATATATATATATACACACATATTTTGTAAATAAATTTGCATTATTCTTGAAATATATGACACTATTTTTTTACCTGAATTTGCTTTGCCTCATGTATTACAATAAATAATTTTTTCCCTATTAATATTTTAAATGGTGATGGATAATTATTTATAAATTTTTAAATGTTATAAAAAAATTTATAAATAATTATCCATCACCATTTAAAATATTAATAGGGAAAAAATTATTTATTGTAATACATGAGGCAAAGCAAATTCAGGTAAAAAAATAGTGTCATATATTTCAAGAATAATGCAAATTTATTTAGAAAATATGTGTGTATATATATATATTTTTTTGTTCTTCTGTTCTACTGTTACATTCTGTTACGGTTGCTTTTATTATGTCTTCCCCACCCAATCGTACTATAATAAATTCAAAAAAACACAATTTACATAATGCGTCCTTCAGATTAGAAAGTAAACGTATTACTTTATTGAAATAACAAACGTATTACTTTATTGAAATAACAAGTCTCACACATAAAAGATTTCAAGAATTTTTCAGTTAAAACAAATTGGATAAGTTTTGATTTAAAATGCAATTTTTTTATAAGATTCTATACAATAATAATTTTATATTTTATGTTATATTTTAAATGATAATTTTCACTCTGCTATTTTTTAAAATTCTTTTAACTTAATGTTAGATTTTATCTATTTTATCTTTGAAGAAAGAAAATCAAATCTTTCAATAAAATTTAAGTCATTTTAAAAAAAGATAAATATGAATGAAAATATTAACATAAATATCAACATAAATATTACTTTTGATTCTCTCTCTCTTTCTCTCTCTCTCTCTCTCTTGTTCTAGGATTATATTATATAAACATTATAGATGTGTATTGTATATATGTATGTTTACATACATGAAGATTACATATATTTTTATATAATTGCATTGACATATAGCATTGACACATATAAATAAATTATAAAATGTACTTTTCTACAAATATTGATATTTTTTTATTTATGTTATCCACAAGATATTATAAAGACTAGCTAGCCTTATTATTAGCTATATTAGCATATATATATATATAATAATAAAAAAAAAAAAAAAAATATATATAAAGATTAAATGTACGAGGGTCGTTTGATAAGTTTGGTAAAAAATAAAACACGTTATTTTTGAAAAAATTTATGTAATTTCTTAATATAGTCTCCATCGAGGTCTATACACTTAGTCCATCAAATTTTCAATTTTTTAATACCTTCGGAAAAGTAGGCTGATGAGGCGTCACCAAATGGATTGTGACGCAATTTCACGAAAATTTACCAAACTTATCAAACGACCCACGTATATATGTATATTTATATATGCAAAATTTGACCCAAATCGCAACATGATTTCGGAAGAAGAACAGCCGATAAATGATTGCTACACAAAAATACATATACATAAATACATAATACATATCATTTGACATTTAAAAAAAGATAGAAATGATATTACAATTCCGATACTTATTTAGAGGTCCTAAATTCATATTTTAAGTTAGGACATATTTTAAATTAGAAATTTAATCTTGAAATAATTTGTTACCGTATATAATATTTTTATATGCAGGATATTTCAGAATGTTAAATGGTGTTAAAGTCCTAATGGTTCCTCCAGGTGTTAAATGTCTTAATTTAAAATATAGTTTTAGGACCGCATGAAAAAAAATTTCCTCTAAAAATATGCTTATAAATATTTTGTTTAAGAGATATTTGGTTTTCTACTATTAATAAAGAGAAAGGTTTATGCATTCAGCTATTTCTGTTTTTCATAGATTTCCCCTGTCTCTTAGAATAGAGATCGATTTATTATATATGTTATATATGCTAATATGCTAATAATAAGGCTAGCTAGTCTTTATAATATCTTGTGGATAACATAAATAAAAAAATATCAATATTTGTAGAAAAGTACATTTTATAATTTATTTATATGTGTCAATGCTATATGTCAATGCAATTATATAAAAATATATGTAATCTTCATGTATGTAAACATACATATATACAATACATATCTACAATGTTTATATAATATAATCCTAGAACAAGAGAGAGAGAGAGAGAGAAAGAGAGAGAGAATCAAAAGTAATATTTATGTTAATATTTATGTTAATATTTTCATTCATATTTATCTTTTCTTAAAATGACTTAAATTTTATTGAAAGATTTGATTTTCTTTCTTCAAAGATAAAATAGATAAAATCTAACATTAAGTTAAAAGAATTTTAAAAAATAGCAGAGTGAAAATTATCATTTAAAATATAACATAAAATATAAAATTATTATTGTATAGAATCTTATAAAAAAATTGCATTTTAAATCAAAACTTATCCAATTTGTTTTAACTGAAAAATTCTTGAAATCTTTTATGTGTGAGACTTGTTATTTCAATAAAGTAATACGTTTGTTATTTCAATAAAGTAATACGTTTACTTTCTAATCTGAAGGACGCATTATGTAAATTGTGTTTTTTTGAATTTATTATAGTACGATTGGGTGGGGAAGACATAATAAAAGCAACCGTAACAGAATGTAACAGTAGAACAGAAGAACAAAAAAATATATATATATACACACATATTTTCTAAATAAATTTGCATTATTCTTGAAATATATGACACTATTTTTTTACCTGAATTTGCTTTGCCTCATGTATTACAATAAATAATTTTTTCCCTATTAATATTTTAAATGGTGATGGATAATTATTTATAAATTTTTTTATAACATTTAAAAATTTATAAATAATTATCCATCACCATTTAAAATATTAATAGGGAAAAAATTATTTATTGTAATACATGAGGCAAAGCAAATTCAGGTAAAAAAATAGTGTCATATATTTCAAGAATAATGCAAATTTATTTACAAAATATGTGTGTATATATATATATTTTTTTGTTGCGTTTTTGCTTCACACTCTTAAGAACAGAAATAACTTTATGCACAACACAATTATTAAATACAGGAATATACAATTTCTATTTACACATATCCGTGACGTGTGAGAGTCGTATCAGTGTCGTGTCAATAACATCCGTAGTGTATCAGTGATGATTATTCACATATATCCGTATAGTTTGAACTCAATGATTTTCAAGATGGCTCAGTTTTTTATATTTATAGGATGCGATAAATCGTATAGCACGGGATATTGACGCACTAATTCAATAAGTTGTTCATCATTCATTTTTACAAGCCTAAAAATGTCTATATAAATAGGTCTATATAGTCTATATAGGTATAAGCTTATAAAGATTTTTCCATGTCAAGCAAATTACTTTTTTTAAGTCAAGATGTGGATTTGAATGCAAATAAAATATTATAAGAGGCTAAAAAAATATTATTAAAAAATACGTAATTCTACTTTCTACAAGAAATATTCTGCTGTAGATATTAAGAATGTAAAAGTTATAACTTAGAAAATTAATAATAAGCAGAATAATTCTTGTAGAAAGCAGAATTACGCATTTTTTAAATAAAAAAAGAATACTTTTGTATCTTTACCAATCCAACTCTTTTTACGCGTTAAAATGATTTGTGTAAGAATGAAAAAAATTGCCGTCAAATTCTATGGATTAAAAAACCATTATTTTAAAAAAATCGTATTAAAAAATACACGAATGCAAAAGATATTTTTATGTGGCAGATACGTTTTAGCTAAATAATAAGCTAAATAATAAGAAATCGCGTTTTTAGAAAAAAACCGTGTAGAAAGAAAAATATGTACATAAAAGAGTTAAATATATTAGAAAAGTATGCATAGAATATGTATATTATATGATTCACAGTATTTAAATCATTTGTACGTTACTGCAGACACGGTCGATCCAAGCAGCTATCATCTATGAATCATTCAATCGATTATAGTTGCAGTCAGTAATTGATCTCTAATGTTAAAAGGTTGTTACAACCATTATGATTCACCCTGTATTTTATTAGAAAATATAATATACAAAAATTTGTAGTAATTTGCCTTTATTTGAGTTAAAATAAAATTATATTCAAATATTTAACGAAAGAGATCGTAAAATCGAGCGATCGTTACGATGAGCGTGAAATATTTACGCTCACTTGCCGGTAATTAATCGGCAAAAGAAGGAGTGTTTATACCGGTAATTAATCGGTAAAAGAAGGAGTGTTGTTTCCTTTTTCGATCTCTGATTAGAGATCGAGCGAGAAAGTGGCCAAGATCAACGAAAGGTAAATTTTAACTGGCCTGAAGAAAAGATTTACGTACAATAGCTCGTAATGTCGAACATTTATTCACGCGGTTAGGGCATGCGGTTAGAGAATGTAATTAGGGCACGTAATTTAAAATATACGTGATTAGAGATAGGCTCGCATAATTTCACTTAATCGAGAAATAGGATTGTTAGAGCTATCAGATGATTATTAAGATTTTTTAATTTTCCTTTCAAGAAGTAGAGGATTGTTAGGATTATTATGTGATTAATTTAGGTGATTAATATATTATATATCTGTTAAAGAATCAGGAAATGTAGGTTTAAATAATATTAGGGAAAACAGATTAATAAATATTTCAATAATTATAATTAATAAAAAAAAATATAAGACTCGAAATATAAAATTAAACAAATCAGTTTTAATGGCAATACGAGTCAAGTGTCGATCTTATAACACAATTATTTTTTATACAATTAAATAAGTATGGAACAAATTATAAAGAAAAGTTAGCGAATGTTTCTACCCTATTTTTGGGCCATCTTCAGCGTAAATGTGATGTCAATTACAAAGTGTGCCGTCTAAAGTAATAATAAACGCCTCGGTATCTCATTATTTTGACGATGTCTGTAATAAAATCAGTCAAATTTGTCAAAGAAAAAATTATTTAAAATTAAAAAACAAAAAGTGAAATAAATTAAATAAATAATGTAAACTAAAAATAAATAAAAAAATAGAATAATGTAAAAAAAAGGATTGTTAGAACTATTAGGTGATCATCAAAAATAAAATAATGTAAAAAGGAAGGGATTGTTAAGGCTATTAGATGATCATTAATTTTTTTAGGAAGAGACAAGTATGACAAGTGATGATAATTTTTGATGTTAATACAAAGGAATACAATAAACCATAATAATCCAAGAACTCGAAGAAGAGAATATATTGGATAGAAATGCATAGTGATTGGAAACTGAAAGACAGTATGCATACAACCTATTTATTAATAGTAATACTATTTTGTAACTATATTAAATTTTATAATTTAGTACATTGTATTATATGAAGTATTAAGCATACAAGTTATACTGGTATGAAAATTATAATAAAAATATATAAATAACGTTAGCTATATTAGAATGGAACATATGAATTCTTTATATAGTCAAATCTTAATTAAGTGAGATCGCAAAGGACAGCTCATTTGATTCCACTTAAAGAGGTATCTCACTTACCCAATTTCTCAATTATCCAAGTTTAAAACGCATATGTCTCACTTATAAAGATAATTATTAAATAAAAATACGTACATAAATTAAGTGTTCAAATAAACTTTATTATAATAAAATAAGCACTATGTCATCACACATGTCAAAAAATGTACAATGTAATGCATTGTAAAAAAATTTTATTTAAAAAATATCTGTTATTTTCGATAACGCCATACACAACGTTGCAATGTAAAAGCGATAATAATCTTATTTACAGAGGTTTTCTATGGGGTTATAGAGGTAATTGATGTTATGAATTGCTAAATATCAGTTTCAGTTAAAGAGGTTGGGCTTTCCTACTTATTACAGAGGTTTTTTGATGCAAAAATGTTGGGTCCTCAGAAATAGTCTCAATAATAGAGATTTTCCCCTTATCTAGGTCCCACTTAATCAAGTTTAACTGTATTTTATATAGAGGAAGAGACTTAAAATATTTTGCAACATCTATACTTTTCGAGTCTTGATTATAAAAACTTCAGAAGAATCAGTGATATTAATTTGACAAATTCTATACATATATTAATAATTAAATTTTTAAATAATTAAAAAAATGATTCATAAATATCAAAGATCAGTTTACTGTTAATTAAGAAGATTTATATAAAGACGATTAAAAATGTTTTTATTCCACAGCAGGCATTTTGTGTTTTGTAAATAAAAAGATATAAATATGACAATGAATATAGAAAAATATTTATTTCATTTTTGAATATTACAGTATCTTTCGCGATTGAATAATTTATTTACTATCAATTTACATACATAAGTATCTTGTTATACAGCACTGTGTTTTCAATGACTATAGAGGGAATATTTCAGGGATCACCTAAAAGCAGGCCATGACATCTCTCAGTCTTCTCTCTGGTAACATTTTCCGTCTGCATCGCCCGATACCAAGTAGCTGTTTTTTTGAAAGAAAAACATTAATATTTTATTAAATATGCTTTTGTATAAAATAAATGTATATATGTAATGGTGCAAAGTGTAAAAAATATGTTTGCAAAAAAAAAATATGTCATAAAAAAGGCAGTATTATTAATTTCAATATATATATATATATATATATATATATATATATATATGTCATTATATTATTATTTCATTATGTTTACTCAAGTCATGAATTAATAACAAATATTAAAATTTGAAGCATTGTGAAAAATGATATTCAAGATGTTTGCAGAAAAAAAATTTGCATTTTTAATTGTAAAATATTCTATTTGTATCAAAACTTGTGATATTTAAGGAAACAAAAAAAACTATCCTGAATATTTTTGATTAGTGCTTTTATGTGTACATGTATCCAATGATTTATTTAATTATATTTCTTATACAAGTGACTCAACTGCTAAGTTATAAGTTCATAAATAAAAGTTTGAATAATAATGACTTTTGCATTTTACTACGAATACATATATAAATAATTTAACTATACAGGTCTGATTGACTTTGAAAATAGATATTTCCAGTATAATTATGGCTGATCATTGTCCACACTTCAAATCTACTAATAACTTGAAGCAGAATTTGGATGGACTTGTATAATTTGACATTTGAATCACTCATAATTCCTCTTTGATATAAAATCTTACAAGAATTACAAAATCTGAATAAATTTTGTTCTTTTTTGCTATGTTAATATTATAATTTATATTTATGAAATATAAAACTTTTTAAAGTTCTCATTTATATCTTGTATGATTCATATTAAAGAAGCTATTCTAGTCAAAAGAAATTGATCAAAGAGATAAATTTTATATATAAAATATAATGTTTATATTACGATAACTAGCAAATGTTCTTCTTTGATTTTCAAACTGAAAAGGGTTAATATATGCATAATACACATATCCAGAAAGTATATTTTCATCTGCATGCTGCTGCTGAATTTTGAATGGATTTTCTGGACCAATCTCTGGTCCTAAAAGTTCCTCATACTTTAAATTTGATGTTATTTCTGTAATGATAGGATTCATATACTTCATACAAAAATTCATTCTCTAAAAAATGATAGAAACATATAAATCTTATGTATTTTTATTCGTCAAAAATATCAATAAACTGAGTGTTAATGAAAAGCAACTTATGAAATGAGATCTTATATAGTTTAATCATTTTTTAAATTACTTAAAAAATTTTTTATTCGTTGAAGACATCAATAAATTGAGTGTAAACAGAGAACAACCTATGAAATGAAGACTTAATATGTGGTTTAATAATTTCTTAAATTATTTAAAAAATTTTTTATTTGTTGAAGACAGCAATAAATTGAGTGTAAATGGAAAGCAACTTATAAAATGAGGTTTTATATGATTTAATCATTTTTTAAATTACTTAAAAAAATTTTTATTCCTTTAAAATATCAATAAATTGAGTGCAAATGGAAGGCAACTTATAAAATGAGATTTCTTATATGGTTTAATCATTTTTTAAATTCCTTAAGAAATAATATTTTATTTGTTAAAAACATCAATAAATTGAGTGTAAATAGAAAGCAACTTATGAAATAAGGTCTTATATGGTTCAATCATTTTTGTTTAATTACTTAAAAAATTTTGTATTCGTTGAAGTCATCAATAAATTGAGTATAAATAGAGAGCAACTTACATAAATATGAAGAGAATACTCGACTGTGATTGGTCAATTTCTTAAGGCTTAAGGCTTAAATTACCTATTGTAGATCCGGCCTAAAGCGTGCGCATGTATTTATACATTTGATGTAAACGCAGTCGAATTAAACATTTGGTGCGCATTACTTTTGATTCGCGTATCAAAAGATGTACGGTGTAAACCAGGCCTGTGATTGGTCAATGAAAGGTTACATTCTTCAAAAGAACGGCTGTGATTGGTCAATGCATAGTTACATTTTCAGAAGAACGGCTGTGATTGGTCAATGCATAGTTACATTTTCAGAAGAACGGCTGTGATTGGTCAACGTCTAGTTCATTTAAAAACGCTACTAAAAATTACTACTCGCTGGAATGTGACAGTTGGTAGTAGTGGCCGCGGTTTATCCACTTTTCTCTTGCATGGTTCTTTCGCTTCCGGAAAATCATGGTAAGTGAATAGAAAGCGATCGTTGAAATTCGGCAATATTATATCGTCGTATTAAAATCGTAACGAACGGCATTCATTTTTTCACAATTTTTTCGCTTCCCTCGCGCTATCATACTCGAATTTTATTATTTTCGAGCAACGCGAAGATCTCACGCAAGATTATCAGGAGGCTTAACCTCCTTGTCCCACGAACTTATTAATCACATGTGGTAGAGGATGTCCTCTAGAATCCTGCACGACTTATATTTTTAAATATATACCTTAAGAAATGTACGTTTTATAGTAAATTTTTATTTAATTTTTAAAATCGGGAATTAAAAATTATATTTTTAATTCTTATAATTTTTCTAATAATGTTAATTATAATTTTAATTATATTTTTAATTTTTCTATTTCATATATATATATATATATATATATATATATATATATATATATATATTTGATAAATCTCACGAATTTTATTGTGTAAATAGAGCTCTTTCACATTATTTTATACTGTTTCTTATAATTCTTATTTTCCTTATAATTCTCGATTAGAAGAATACATATGCAATGTGAAGTTCTAATGTCGCTACTAGAATTTATTTCAAAAATACAATTATAATTAATGAATAAATGATAATTTATTAATATACAATATATATAATAATTAATATTAATATATAAAATATAATTAATTTATAAAGTTACAGATTAATATGGATTACGAGCCACTACTAATACCATTATAATTAATATATAAAATATTGCAATTATAATTAATGAATGAATGATAATAATTAATATATAATATATATATATAATAATTAATTAATATTAATATATAAAATATAATTAATTTATGAAGTTGCAGATTATTTTATGGATTACGAGCCATCACTAATACTGTTTGTTTCTTTATTAACAGCCGTTTCAGAGATTTGTGCAGTCAGGCCGTGTGGCCTATGTGGGCGATGGGCCTCACCAGGGCAAACTTGTCACCATCGTTGATATTATTGATCAGAATCGGGTAAGAATATTTTTTTTTTTTTTATTAAATTGTATTTAAACTTTGCATTATAAATAATTCTAATATGAAATGATTTGCAGTAGGTTTATAATAAAAGATGTTGGTGATAGAACATTAGATTGTTGATTTCAATCGTGTGTTGATTGTAGATAATATTTCAAGGTTTACACACAAATAATAACTATAATTGTTCTTTGATCTATAACAAAGATAGATAAAGGATGTTCCCAAAAATTGTCTTGTTACTAACATTTCTTAATTACAATAAGCATAGCTTACTGCAAACTTACTTCATTTTCATGTTTCCTTATTCTTTTTATTATACTTGACTTAAATGATGAACCAGTAAATATGATAGGAAATGCCGGCTGATTTTAATGATGCCAACTTGCTTCTGATTGCATAATTATTGTGATTTCTCTAATAGTTTTATTAGAATTCAGAATTTAATTCTTTATTCTTTTTAAGGTTTTGGTCGATGGCCCATCAACAGGTGTACCTCGTTGTGAAATGAGGCTTAATGAGCTTCACTTGACAAAATTCCGAATACGTTTCCCATTCTCTGGATCCACTCGTGTCGTACGTAAAGCATGGGACGCGGCTGATATCAATGAATTGTGGAAACAAACAATGTGGGCCAGAAAAGTTGAAGCCAAAAAGAAGGTAATTCGAAAAATTCGCCAATTTTATCATCAATTAATATATTACATTAATATAATAGTATACAGGTTGGCCCCGAACGTTCCAGCCAGACTTTGAGATCTTATGAAATTTAATTCTGAACAAAAAATTTCCTATAAACACGGGTCGAAAAATGCTTCCTTAAGAAATTATTCGGCTCAGAAACCTCTGATGAAGGAAGAGCAAAAGGTGAAAAGAAAATGAAATAAAAAGAAAATGAAACTAAAGAAATTTCTTGAAAAAAACGATAAAAATAAAAAATAAAAATCTTTTTCTTTTATGAAAATAAAATAAAAGTTAATTTAAAAAAAATTATTTTATTTTCAAAAGAAAAAGATTTTTATTTTTTATTTTTATCGTTTTTTTCAAGAAATTTATTTAGTTTCATTTTCTTTTTATTTCATTTTCTTTTCACTTTTTGCTCTTCCTTCCTCAGAGGTTTTTGAGCGATAACTTCTTAAGGAAGCATTTATCGACTCATGTTTATACGAAATTTTTTGTTCAGAGTTAAATTTCCTATAAGATCTCAAAGTCTGGCTGGAACGTTCGGGGCCACCCTGTATAATATATACATTATTTATAATAAATAATATGTTGCATTCATATTTGATTTAAAAACCAATGCTTTGATATAACTTTGTTTCTCATTAAAAGAAAGAGAATATATGCCAAGTACATTTCATGTTATACTAGACTTCTATAAAATAGTTTAAATATATATGATGAACCAATATTATTGATAGGAATTGCCGACTGATTTCGATTGATGCTAATTTAATTCTGATGACAGAGTCACAATTTTAATAATATATTTTGCTGTATTTTGGTGCATTCTAAATGAAGAAATTTTCTTGTTTCAGCGTGCAGCACTTTGTGATTTTGATCGTTTCAAGCTGCGTAAAGCGAGGCAAATAAGAAATAAATTGCGGACAGACGCGTTTTACAGATTAAAAAAGAAAACCAAGAAGGTTAAAACTGGCGGTGCAGAAAAGAAGAGTACGAAAAAAGCTGAGAAAAAGTAACAACATTCTGAATTAAATACAAAATTATTTTACAAAGGTCTTGTTATTTATAGTACACCTTTCGCACACAATGAGAAATTATGAGACAAGAATCTTAACATATTAAAATTTGAATTTAAGCTTTGAAAGAATTATCATGACACAATTAGAAGTTTGGATGAGAAATAACAAAGGGAATTATAATTTTCCATCTCTATTTTTCAGTAAATTCTAATAACAAGTAAATAATCATATCTGTCATTACAATATATTTTAACATTGTTCGAATATATTGAATATATTAAAAAATTACAATTTTCAAATACATTGTATTGTGTTCAAAAAATTACAAAATTTTTAACATTTATATAAAAAATTTGTTACTTTTATTTAGTAAAATAAATTAATAAATTAAATATTTTAAATGATTTATTGACAATAAATATAAGAAGGGAACGCGAAAAGAGAAAATGCACACATATTATTGACATAAACAATAATTAAATTTTAATACATTAAAAGCTGTATCAGCAACATAATATTTTATTTATTAGCCAAAGGAAAAAACCATAATTAATATAAAATATAATAATAATATATCATTTATTATATTATTTAATTATCGTTCTTGGCTAAATAAACATTTTACATGCGATCCAATTATTTCTTACATAGTTATAGTTGGTCTATATGAAGTAATAATAAAAGGTACATGCTTTATTTATGTATACTAAAATAAAAATATAGTTGAAATTTAAATGTATCTTTCAGTCATTATTTCAGATATACCGACTGTAAGAAATAATTGAACTGTAAAATGTTTATTTAGGCAAGGAATTGAAAATAAAATTATTTCTTAAATATATCAGAAATAAAAGAGTTGTTTAATAATTTAGAGATTATTTTAAAGGAAAAGGTAAATAATTAAAGAAATATAATTTTAATTTGATTTTTTTCTGTTCCTCATTTTAGATGTTTAATTAGAGACGATTATTATTATTAAAAATATTTATAAATTTTATTTAAATATATCAGTATTACCATATTACTCCATTTTACTTTAACAGAAAACATAATTATATTTTTGATAAGATTAGAAATTGGCGGTATCAAAATATTTAAATAAGAATTTATATATTTTACTTTTTTAAATAAGGGGAAGGAAGAGAACAAACAGAAAACATATGTTTAGCGATTAATATTTATTCCTAAAACAAATATATTCTAAATATTTGAGTGTTGCATTATATTTTTATTTTTTTTATTCATTTATTTATATATAAATTATAATTTTATATATATATATATGTCAAATCTATGTACAATTAACACTTTGCGTTTCCTTATGAAAAACTAGCATAACAACTAAAAAAGAGGATATGAAAAAAAAATTCTTTTCTACTCTCAGTCATTGCATCGCGCTCGCAGGCGCGAATTGGAAGATGTGCGAATGCATTTTATAATTCAATTTGTGTAAACAATATCTATAATCATACGTGCAATTAGGTACGTTATACAGGGTGACTCCGAACGTTCCAGCTAGGCTTTGAGATCTTATAGGAAATTTAATTCTGAACAAAAAATTTCCCATAAACAAAAAAAAATGAATCGAAAAATACTTCTTTAAGAAGTTATCGCTCAAAAACCTCTGATGAAGGAAGAGCAAAAGGTGAAAAGAAAATGAAACTAAATAAATTTTCTTGAAAAAAACAATAAAAATAAAAATCTTTTTCTTTTATGAAAATAAAATAAAAGTTAGTTTAAAAAAATTATTTTATTTTCATAAAAAAAATTTTTTTATTTTTTATTTTTATCGTTTTTCTCAAGAAATTTATTTAGTTTCATTTTCTTTTCACCTTTTGCTCTTCCTTCATCAGAGGTTTTTGAGTGATAACTTCTTAAGGAAGCATTTTTCAACCCATGTTTATAGGAAATTTTTTGTTCAGAATCCATCCTGTATAATGATGGATACCGATGTTCAGAATCCATCCTGTATAATGATGGATACCGATTCGTATTCATAAAAATAATCTTTTTGTTTTTCGCGAGTATGAAGTAATTAAAGCATAATTAATTTTGTAAAAACATGATACTTTTATGTATATTATAAGAAAATTTGGATATACAAATGCACCCGGATACTGTTAACGCACCCGACTGTACAAGTTATTTATTTTACACGCATAGATCTAAAAAAAACTCCGTACGTTGTCCTCTGACGCGATTAATAAAGAGTTATTACCTCGATTAATCGTTATCGATGTCAGAACGCATTTAACGAAATTGCCATTTTTTTATACAGAAAAAAATTCAGTTTTCAGTCCATCGTTCGTCTCATCCTTGAAAATTTTTACAGAAAAATTGTGCACGCGCAGAATATCTAGATGACGATGCGTCAAATTGTAATTTTTGTAGATATTAATTACGATTTATTCGAATGCAATTTCGTAATCTCGATTTATGAAACTGCATTCGGAATAAAAGTCATTTGCACTTTTATCACTTAATTCCTTTCAGTCCCTTTCGTATAAGAAATACATATTAAACTTTGTACAAGAAAACTAATTTTTCACTAATTTTTCTCTAGATAATAATACTAGTAAATAGCAATTTTTTTCTACAAAGATAAAATGCTTGGCGAATAAAATTAATTTTTTTTCTAATTACGATCTTTTTAATTACTATCTTTGCTCGAAAGGATGAAAGAAATTTTTGTTGTTTAATAATAAATGTAGGGGGGAAAGTTATGTACAGATAATTAACAAATTTATTAACAAGATGTTTGAAATTCCCAAGAGAATGTATCGTGATGTTATAGTTGTCAAGCAACAGATTTATATGTAAATTTCAGATTTAATGATGAAAAATTAATCTTACTCGTTGCTTCCTTTTTTTTTTTTACATGAAAATTTTCGATTACGAGTCCTGTCAGCTGGGATATCTCGAAAGATATATTTAGCGTCTAATTATTGTTATAAAATATTGCTTTAAAAATACTTCATTCTCGATCACACATTGCGATCTGTAATCATTGTACATCCCAGTGAAAAGACGACACACTCGTCTTTTAAATATTTTCGGTACGTTGCTATAAATTACACTCTCCTTCAATATAATTCAAAATAATAAATCTAACGATTAAAAAAATATGTATAACGATAAAGAGCGGGGTGAAGGGGGATACGTTGCGATATCTTCTTTCTGATTCAAACATTCTCGATATCTCTTTCTTTTTTTTAGATCGATAGATTCTTTTTTTTTTTTTTTTAGATTTTTTAGATCGACATTATCGATATAACGAGTATAATCCGGATTTAACTCTTAATTGCGTAAATTTATTATACGTATTATTAAAATTAAATTACGATCACAGTGTGCGACAAATGAATTTCGAGAAGAACGAAAAATTCGAGGGAGAGAAAGAGACGATTAAAAAATGAAGAAAAGAAGAAAACGATTTTTAAAAAATGAAGAATGAAAAGGAAGAAAAAAGAAAATAAAGAATGAAAAAGAAGAAATCTTAACATTTGACATACACATCATACGAAATAGAGAGAGAGAGAGAGAGAGAGAGAGAGAGAGACGATTAAAAAATGAAAAAAAGAAGAAAACGATTTTTAAAAAATGAATGAAAAGGAAGAAAAAAATAAAGAAAAGAGAAAATGAAGAATGAAAAGAAAGAAATCTTAATTTCTCTCATTTGATATACACATCATACGATGAGAGAGAGAGAGAGAGAGAGAGAGAGAGAGAGAAAGATTAAAAAATGAAGAAAAGAAGAAAATGATTTTTAAAAAATGAAGAATGAAAAAGAAGAAAAAAGTGAAGAAAAAAAAATAAAGAATGAAAAGGAAAATATCTTAACATTTGACGTACACATCATACGATTCGAGAGAGAGAGAGAGAGAGAGAGAGAGAGAGAGAGAGAGGAAGAGGGGGAGAGAGAGAGAGACGATTGAAAAAAGAAGAAATGAAGAAAGGAAGAAAATTTATTTTTAAAAAATGAAGAAAAGAAAAAATAAAGAATGAAAAGAAAGAAAAAAACGAAGAAAAGAAAAATGAAAAGGAAGAAATCTTAATATTTGACATACACGTCATACGATGAGAGATAGAGAGGGCGAGGGACAATTAAAAAAGAAGAAATGAAGAAAAAGGTTTAAAAAAAAAGAAGAATGAAAAGGAAGAAATCTTAACATTTGACATACACACCATACGAACTCGAGGAGAGGATCAGAAAATTTCAAGGGATAAAAGTCATCGCCACCATTCAATTCATCCCCTCGCTCTCAGTTGTTCTTGCCGCTGTTTAGAGTGACGTCTAAAGGCTCGTCCAGGTTTTGCTGAGGACTGCTCGCTACATGATGATGAAACAGGGTGGCGACCTGCCTAGTAGACGCATGATGGTGGCCCTTGAGAGTGAGGTCCATCTCGGCTTCTTGCGGCCGCTCCCTCGTCGCCAGGATATCCACCGGACTCGAGCAGATCCTCGGCGGCGTCCCGCATCGACACTTGATCCTGTCGGGCGATTTGTCGCAAGGTACCGAATATCTGGAAGAAACGACTAGTGTTCTCCTTAGATAATCTCAAGATTCGTCTAGATGAAGACGAAATGAAGCATTTAAGGTAAGATAAGGATTGTTTCATTATAAATTTATCTAGATGAAAGGTGAGATTATAAAGGGCAATTTAAAAAAAAAATATTTAGCTATTTTTATACAGTGTGTCCCAAAAGTCCCGGACCGGTCGAATATTTCATAAACTATGCACTTTAGAAAGAAATGTTTCAGATAAAAGTTGTATCGCTTGAAGGGAGCCATCAGATAGTGGCAATGATTTGACATGGGAGAGTCATTTGAAAGTCACGTGAAGATCACCGTTTAATTTCTTAAATGGAACTCCCTATTTTTTATTAAATATTTTGGTAGTTCACGTCGAAAGCTTTCCAAAACACTATAATTAAGTTAGTTTTCATTAAGTACTTTCCGAATTATGAGGCTTGAAATCATTTCTTAATTTTACTTAATAAACCATAAAATATCTTGCAAAATATTCATTTTTCGATTATCTTATCTTAATACTTTTATGTACAAAATAATGAGAGGAATCAATTGGTGTAAAGAAAAAACATAGTTGTTTTTAAGAAAAAAAAATATGTAATTTGCAATTAACAATTACATTTTTTTTTAAAAAACAACTATGTGTTTTCTTTACACCAATTGATTCCTCTCATTATTTTGTACATAAAAGTATTAAGGTAAGATAAGGTAAGATAATCGAAAAATGAATATTTTACTAGATATTTTATGGTTTATGCAAAATTAAGAAATGATTTCAAGCCTCATAACTCGAAAAGTACTCAATGAAGAAATATTTTATTATAGTGTTTTGGAAAGCTCTCGACATGAGCTACCAGAATATTTAATGAAAAATAGGGACTTCCATTTAAGAAATTGACGGTGATCTTCTAGTGACTTTCAAATGATTCTGCCATGTCAAATCATTGCCACTATCTGATGGCCCCCTTCAAGCCATACAACTTTTGTCTGAAACATTTCTTTCTAAAGTACATAGTTTATGAAATATTCGATCAGTCCGGGACTTTTAGGACACCCTGTATATTTTATAAAAAGTAGCTAAATATTTTTTTAAAATTAGGAACACTTACCCGGGCGGGGGTGGGGGCAGGATTCTGAAGTCTCTGCAGACCGACACGGGACCGCCGGTCTCGGGCAGCTTGTCGCTCGCGGTCGGCGAACTCGTGAGGGCTGACGAGGACGACGGCGAAGTGGAGGAAGACGCATCGGTGGTGGTCCTCTCGGTGGTGAGGCCACTGGGACTGACGGGGGGCGGTCGGCCGAGCAGCAACGGCGTGGCGCTTCCTAAACCCAAGCATCGCATTCTCCACGCGTCCTGCAGCAATTGTAACCGAGCTTGCTTTCTCCACTTTGCCCGTCTGTTTTGAAACCATACCTGCGAAGGAATCGACTCATCTCACCGTTTCCGTAATCTCGCCCTCTCCGCCCTCACCCCTTCAACGCTTCAACCCCTCTTGGAAGCATTTGAACGACGATACAGCGATATGATCAGGACAATCCCGTGTGTGTATATTCGATATGTTCTACGAGATTATCTTAACATTCAGGCAAGGTTGGCAAAAAACTTGTTTTTTTTTTTATTTTAAACAAAAAACGTTTTTTTTGTTTAGAACAATGTTTTTTGTTTTATTTGTTTTTAAGTAAAGCAAAAAAAAAACATGTTTTAAACAAAAAAAGCATGTTTTAAACAAGCAAAAAACACTTCATAGCTTTGATCTGTAAATATTTAAATTTTTCGCTAGCGTTAAACTGTAAATAACGTTGCCAAAATTGACAACGCTATTAAAAATATAAATAATAAAATAAAAATGATAAGATGGGTATTATTTTAGCAGAATATTTATTTTTAGAGTTATTTATTTTTGGAGAAAAAAAGTTCTAGTTAATAATATTTAATATATAATACTTTGATTCCTTTCCTATTCTTATTAAGTTACTTTATGCTTAACTCTCAACATAAATTATAAATAAAATAAAAATAAAAAACCTCAATTCTTCTTTTTAAAAGAAGAACTTTTTTTTAGAACTACTGACCTGCTATGAGTTATGTACTATTAATTTGAAATGCTAAAATGTAAAATGTAAAGTCAGTCAATATTTTCTAAGTAATCTTTATTGTATTGATTGTTATATAATATCCAAAAATAAATATTCTGCTAAAAAGATACCCATCTTATCATTTTTATTTTATTATTTATATTTTTATATCTATATATTACATAAATATAGATAAAAAACTAAAATCACTAAAACAAAAACTTTTTTGCAACATACTCATCTATTAGTTTTTATTTGTTTTTAATTTTTTTTATAATTTCTTTTCCAAATAATCATATATTTTATTTGCGATATTTTAAACGGTTCTAAACAATAGTTTAAAACAGTTTAAAACAAAAATGTTTAAAACAGTGTCCACTGTTTTACACAAGTTTTAATCAAACAGTTTTAAACACATTGTTTAAAACATGCCAACCTTGCATTCAGGGATAATCGCAAATTATTTTCGAAAATTCCGAATGTCAAAAATAAGAATTTTGATGTCGCAGAGAAAGTGCGTCTTTTAAATGGTTTTAATTAAAAATAGGATTGCACCAAGATTAATATTGATATTGATCTTGTCCTAGCTTGAATTCTGAGAATTTATAACAAAATTTGTAATTAATTATCAGGATAATACAAAGATTAATATAATAAAAAAATAGAATTGTCAAGATTATTTTTAAAGACGTTTTTTAAGAAAAGCTAAGATATATACATTTGTAAATTAGATGAGAAAATATTATTATGATATACGAATTTTATTTAATAAATAAAAATATTTATATTAATAAAACATGTATAATAATTTATATTAATAAAAAATATATCTTTTTTTTTAAATGAACAAATGACATAAATACTAGCAATTTTTTATTCTAAATTATATAATAAAAATTATTATATAATAAATATTATATTATATATTATATAATATATAACAAAAATTATGTTAAATATATTATTTTAAACAATCGTTGAACATTAGATAAAACTTGTTAATAAAATCAGACAATACACAACGAGATTTTTGCTACAAAGCTCGATTTATTCAAGATCGGGATTAAATTTATTTTATGAATATTGTCTTTTGAATTTTGTGCAACCCTAATTAAAAGATTTCTGCACTTCTGACTTGTTATCGACTTTCTATTATACAATATCTATCTAAAAAAAAAGAAAAAAAAAGAATCTCTTATCTCTTAGAAAATATGATTGTGCTTGCGCGACAAAATTA
Source organism: Camponotus floridanus (assembly GCF_003227725.1). Classification (NCBI taxonomy): domain Eukaryota; kingdom Metazoa; phylum Arthropoda; class Insecta; order Hymenoptera; family Formicidae; genus Camponotus; species Camponotus floridanus. The sequence goes on from NW_020229301.1 coordinate 91,013, forward strand.
CCCTCGCGTATTGATTAAATTTGTCGCGGGGATTCTCTGCTGCAACCACCGCCAATTTACTAAAGATCCCGTATAGTTGACCCTTTACGCACTCTGTCGAGATTCGCGGCTGACGAGACTCGAAAGCATTAATCGAATTTACTTGATGAACTTCCGAGTCTCTCTCTTTCTCTCTTTCGCATCCACTTGTGTATTCCTTACACAGATTTGCCCGGTCATTTCATCAGCGTTCGCCTAATCGTTTTCGCACAATGGCCCAGGCGCGTAATAGCCAGATGTACGCGCGGCCTTTGTGATACGATCGCAGATCGACGAGTTTTGTTCGTATTCTGATATCAATTAATGAATCGAAACATCTGCGCGACTGACTTGACCCGATTGAGGCCCGTTGCTCCGTTGATTTCTGTTATTGTACAGGGGAAAAAATTAATTAATCGATCAAAGATTTAGTATGATTACTGATTTAAATCAATTAAACAATATCACATCCGCTTGTCGTATAATCAAATTATAAAAAATTAATTTTTTATTTAATTAATTAATTTTTTAAAAATAAAAACAGAAAAAGATCACTTTCCCTCTTGAAAAAAAAAGGAAATTTCGAAATGCGCGATGTAGCAATTTTATTTCGAAATATATATAAGTTTTAGAGAATAAATAAATATTTAGATATGCAAAAAATATATTTGAAAAAATCGCATATAAAATAACATAAAAAGATTATAATAACTATTTATATGTATTTATGTGTATTTATTTCTAGTTTTCTTTCATAATTAAAGTATGATTACTGATTTAAATCAATTAAATAATATCACATCCGCTTGTCGTATAATCAAATTACAAAAAATTAATTTTTTATTTAATTAATTAATTTTTTAAAAATGAAAACAGAAAAAGATCACTTTCCCTCTTGAAAAAAAAGGAAATTTCGAAATGCGTGATGTAGCAATTTTATTTCGAAATATATATAAGTTTTAGAGGATAAATAAATATTTAGGTACGCAAAAAATATATTTGAAAAAAATCGCATATAAAATAACATAAAAAGATTATAATAACTATTTATATGTATTTATGTGTATTTATTTCTAGTTTTCTTTCATAGTTAAAGTATGATTATTGATTTAAATCAATTAAACAATATCACATCCGCTTGTTGTATAATCAAATTACAAATAATTAATTTTTTAAAAATAAAAACAGAAAAAGATCACTTTCCCTCTTGAAAAAAAAGGAAATTTCGAAATGCGTGATGTAGCAATTTTATTTCGTAATATATATAAGTATATATAAATATATTTTAGAGGATAAATAAATATTTAGATACGCAAAAAATATATTTGAAAAAATCGAATATAAAATAACATAAAAAAATTATAATAACTATTTATATGTTTCTAATTTTCTTTCATAATTAAATCGAAAAATATACATCGACTCGCATAATATTCTGTACGTATTTGATATTTTATTATAAACGTATATTTCATAATATTTGTGTGTAATGTATGAAATGTCAATGCGGTCAATAGAGAAAATTAGATGCACCGAAATAAATTGACGCCATTAATCAAAGTTTGGCGGATTCGGAAAGCGAATAAACCGCGCGTGTTTTTCGCGAAATAGTTTATTTGGGCTTTAATTAGTGAACGGTTTTAGGGAATGAAGTAATCCCCCGTTGGGGAGAGATATTTCGTAGATTTTGAGGTTGTAAGTTTTCTTAACCCTTTGAATGTCTGCGAGTCGAGAAAGCAAAAGCGAGCATTACCTTTTATCTCGGATAGTTTTTCAGATAAAAGAGCAATGTGCGTCTTTCTAAGCCAAAATACTGAAATTAAGAATGTTTAAATTTATCGTCAATATTATGGATTAAAGATTTATAAAGCTCCTTCTTTTTAAAGAAATTTGTTTTTTCTTTTTAATTTTTGTTTTTATCAAATTAAAAGTCATTTCCGAATCAACACTTTTCGCTTAAAATTAAAATTGTTTGGATTAAAGATTTATAAAGCTCCTCTCTTCTAAAGAAAATTGTTGTTTGTTTTTAATTTTTTTTTAATCAAATTAAAAATCATCTCCGAATTAATACTTTTCGCTTAAAATTAAAATTTTTTGGATTAAAAATTTGTAAAGATTCTTTCTTCTAAAGAAAATTATTTTTCTTTAATTTTCATTTTTAATCAAATTAAAAATTATCTCCGAATCAACACTTTTCGCTTAAAATTAAAATTGTTTGGATTAAAGATTTATAAAGCTCCTCTCTTCTAAAGAAAATTGTTTTTCTTTAATTTTCTTTTTTGATCAAATTAAAAATCATATCCTAATCAACACTTTTCGCTTAAAATTAAAATTTTTTAGATTAAAAATTTATAAAGTTTCTCTCTTCTAAAGAAAATTGTTTTTTCTTTAATTTTTTTTTAATCAAATTAAAAATCATCTCCGAATCAAAACACTTTTCGATTAAAATTAAAATTTTTCACTATAAGTAAAAATTTCTCTTTGCGTGTAAAGTCCTACGTTTTTATCTCTCATTTTTCGTCTTTTTTAATAGCGTGTTTCGTTCGTTAATTAATTAGATATTTGTAATGAAATTTTGAGGTAATACGTTTTTAATTCCACTGGGAAAACTGACTTGTATATAATTACATTATTAGATAGAAGCACGAAGGGAAGGGAAAGAGCGTTAATATAATAAATAAAAGAACTAATTAAGTAAGTGAAATCAACAAAATGGTCGCAATGTAAATTCACCTGAACACGTGCTTCCGAGAGTGATATCCGAAGTGCGACTTCCTCTCTAAGGAAAACATCGGGATAATGCGTTTTCTGGAAGAGAGATTCCAATTCCTGCAGCTGTTGTGGTGTGAATGTTGTTCGATTGCGTCTCTGCTTGAAAAAGTTACGAAAATTCGAATGTCACATATGTCGCCAAAATTCTTCTAATCTTACATATTTTATTAAAATATTTAGCGATTTTTAATCGTCAAAATTCTTTTAATCTTACACATTTTACTAGAATATTTAACGGCTTTTAATCGCGCAGCGCGTGATAAGAAAATCATACTTTATATATATATATTTCTTTTTTCCTTTTTCAATAATAACATATTTTTTCACTTTTCCAAATTTTGCTTCAAAGAAAAAGATGATGCAAAAATTATTTTTCAATTCTTTGTCTTTTTATATAAATTTTTCAATTCTTCTTATTTATAAAAAAGTGAAAAATTGAAAAATAATTTTTGCATTCTTTTTTTTAGAAAAAAACAAATTTGAAGAAATGAGAGAAAAATTGTTTTCATATTTTATCAAATTTAAAATGATATTACATAATGATTAATAATTTTTTTCACTTCTTCAAATTTCAGTTTTTCTGAAAAGGATGATGCAAAATTATATTTTCTTCTAATTACTTTTTAATTAGTTTTCTTATTATTTTTTTTATACGAACAGAGATTATACAAAAGCATATGTAGCATAAGAAAGCATATGTGTGTGGATTTATTTTATATATAATTACATGTATATTGTAGACTTCTTTTCCGAGCTATTCATTATAAGTAAAATATGAAATATTTTTCTCATTTATCGTATCGAAGCCATCTTTTTTTCTACGAACATCATTACTCGTCGTTAGACATTTAATTTCACAATTTTTACGCGATTTATTTAATAAAAAAATGAAATAAAATTGAATTATCTCCGAGTTTTATTTGTCATTTTCACATTTTTCAATGTTTCAAAATTTTATCTCATATCGTAAAAAAAACCTCTAAAAAGATTGCGAGTGTTCGAACAAATATTCAAGATATCCAAGTATTTCTCTTTATCCTTTTTTATTCAAGAAACGGAGTCCTAGGATAGTTTCCAAGAATCTGATAGCGTTAACCGCCCTAACAGCACATGTAGATACCGAGAATGTTCGAAGAATATCGCAAAAGTACAATGCATATATTCTCAGAACATTCGAGTTACATACTATGATATATTAAATATATACTAAGTCTGCTCTAATGTCCGCCTATTTTGGTTAATAGTAAATACTGAGAATATCTTGTAGTATAATTCATACATGTAATATAAATACTTTTGATAAATGCCGTAAACGCACACACTATTTCTCATTTTAATTTCAAATAATCTTTTTAATATTTTGAATCCCAACCAGAAATCCAGAACAACTAAACTACTAAACAAACTTTAAATTAAATCAGTTTATTATAAATTAAACTGACTAAAAAGAAAAAAGAAGAAACTTTGGAACTCATGTTAGTACCAGTCCTTTATTTCCTTTATTTTACCAAAAGTTAAGTACGAGTTTGATAGCGCGCGTAGCGGCAAAATGAGGAAACACATGCAATATTATAGAATATCCTGAAAATATACGAGAAAGAATATACTAATACGAAGTATTCAAAGTATATTCTGAGAATATATGAAAAATAATATACAACCAGAGATGTTATGGGATCATTCTCAGTATATTACATCTGTAACGTATATTTATAGTATGAGTATAGAATATTCGAATGATATCATGTGCTGTTAGGGCAGGTACCAAATTCCCAAGGTGCACTCGATCAACGACGCCCGGACAAGAATATGATTGAATATGAAATGAAGAGAAACGTACACTGACCTGACGACGGCGGCCGAACATGTACTCGGTTAACAAGTCAGCTTGGGGCCCGAGGGGCGACAGATACGGGCCCGCCATGGCGGGCGACCGCGGGGGCCCTCCCTATATTTATTGGCGCTCCTCCTTTCCTCCTGATCGCTCCTCGCGAGGACGAAGACGAAGGACGACGATCCTCTCCTGAACTCGGGGAGCCTCACTATCGCAGCAAGAGGACGACGGGCCGCTCGTCCAGCGCGAACATGGCGAAAGTACTGCGGAGGAGAATCGTCGCGCTCGGGAGGGTGAGCGCGCGGTTGGCGAGTAGCCAGCGGGAGGGGATAGCCACCCCTCCATCCTCGCCTGCCATTGGCCGCGCGGCTCCGGGGGGCGGTCCCGCCGCGCTAAGAATCGCGCACACCCCTCCGCGAGGGGTGAGAGATTCGGCTACGTTGAAAATCCGCTAAATCGCGGTCTGCGCTCTCCTCCTCCTTCTTCTCTCCCCTTTCTCTCCGCGTGTGTTTTGTGCTTCTCACCCCCGCTGTCTTCCGCCCTTTCCCCCACCCCCTCTGTCTCTCTCCCTCCTTCTCCTTTTTCTCGCTTTTACTCTTTCTTCGTCATTCTTCGTCCGCGTTCCGTTCGCGCTTTACTCGCTTCTTTACCCGTTTTGTGCCCCTTTTCTTCTTGCCAACGTGTGTTTTACTTTTTATTTCATTTCTTTTTGTCTCCCGCTTTTCTTACTCCTCGCCTGCTTCCCCGTCGAGACGGAAATAAGCTCGATCGCTCGGCAAGGGGATTTTCTTCGACTTCCTCCAGGGGCAAAAATCCTGAAAACGCATCGGGACGCAGATGGCACCGATAGACCTCGGACGTAAGTGTGTACATATATTATGCATTAAACGTAGCAAAATTTGTATACACATTTTTTAATTTATAGGACATTCTTTGACATTCTTTCCGTCGCAAATAAAATGATGAATTAAAAAAAATGTAGATTTTTCCACATGTATTTCGAAAATTCGTCCGAAATCGAGGGACTTGGAAATTGAATTTTTCAAATTTCTACTCAGCAGCATTTGTTAGTTTCCTCTTTTCATTTTCACTTGAGAAATAATTTGAAAATGAAATAATTTTGTTGTTTTTTCTTATATTTTGATTTCTGGTACATGTATATTGTAGAAAATAAAAAGTTAGACTCCGGATTTTTTTTATTCATCTTTTTATTAATTAGCTAAGACTCTTTTTGATAAGAAAATCGATCAGAAATACAAGTGCTTAAAAAAAAGATTAAATACTTTAAGGGAAATTTGTATTCCTAAAAGCAAGTCGAAAAAAATCTAAATAAAATATCCGCAAATAATCAGTTTTTGAGATACTTTTATTTTTTTTGTGTTTAACATTTTTATTTTTTTATAGTTTTATTATTTTTATTTTTATTATAATTTATGCAATAAATAATATTGCTGGTGTTTTGCTTTATTTTATTAGAGAGGATAATTATCTTTTTGCATGTCTACACAGATCAAATACTGCATCAAATTCAGATTTCTGACTTGTTTCCTTAAAATCCATCTGCAAAAATTTTGCCAATTGTGCAACAATTTAGTGGCAAATTTAGTACCTGAATTTACTGGATTAATAAATAAAAATATCAAAAACAAGAGAAATAAGAAAATAAAAATATCTGAAAAACAACTTATTTGCGGACTCATATTTATTAAGACTTTTTAACTTATTTTGGGGCTTATTAAATTCCTCTAAAATATTTAATCCTTTTCTTAAAAAATGCTATATATTAGATTTACGGAAATATACTGCGCGCTTTTATATCGTCTACAGTTGACGACAAGATTGAAGGACAGAGACATGCGTGGTTAGATGCTTTCTCTATCACACAATCCTCCGGGAAGGGATGATGTAGGGGAAATAAGAGTGCGTATGAAGCGAGCGTTTCTCTTCTTTTTTTCTCCCTACCAATCGAATAAGAAAAGCATCTAACTCTTTATTGTTTTCTCATAACAATATTGTCTTCAACCCTCAATAGGAACGTAATTTATAGATCTGATAGATATAAAAATATTATATAGATATAAAAATTTCAATGTTGTAACTAGTTTGTAAATATTAGAACGCATTTTTAGTCTTTGCTCTCTTTTAGGCACAATAAAAGCAATGCCCAGACTTTCTAACTTGACTCTTTATAAAAAAAATATGCGTTTTGCATGTGTATTATGTAGATATTTTTGTGTTCTTAAAATCTGGGTTGAAGTTATTTTATGAAAGTAACTTTCGTTATTGTTGACGTTATTTAAAAAGTAATGAATTGTTACAATTTTCATCATTTCAAAAGATCAAATTATATATAAAATGTACATATGTAAAATTTACATTTGTTATAAGCATTTTATTTGTATTAAAATATATTTATTTGTATTAAAATGTAATTAAAAACTGCTATTTGATATTAATATTACTATCAATATAGTGTAAAAATTTAGATAAAATTTGAATTTATATTTTCATCAGAAAAATCTACAAAAAAATCTTTTTTTTATCAAGATCTCCAATTCTGAAAATATAAAGTAAAAAAGATATTTTCTTAGTTTTTTAAAATTTTTCTAATAGATTCGTCAATATAACTAAAATCCTCTTTTTTTCTCAAATTACATATATATTTTTGAGTATGATTTGAAAGTTATTAAGATAGAAATTGTGTATCTATTAATTTCTCAAAAAATTAAACGCTCCTTATATATATTTCGATGGGAAATCATGCCGTGTAAATTAAAAAAATAACTATTGAATTCGTTGCTCGTTATCGAAAAATGTAACAAAAGTTACATTCCGAACGAATCTTGTAACGCGCGTTCCCTCATTCTTACCCAAAGTAAATGTGTAAAATTTTTTTCTCATAAAAAAATATAAAATATGATGATTTTGTTGAAAACGGAGCCAGAGAAAGAAAATTAATAACGTTTCTTTTTTATAACCCCAACATTTTTCTTCGAAAGGAAAAATCAAATATTCCTCTCGGAGGGCTAATAAATAAAATCGTGCGCCTCCCTCCCGCTTTTGTCGCACGTTGCATGTGCGCCCAAATGATCGACGAATCGACAAGCGCGGCGTGAAGGGGTATCCGTTAAATTCGCTGTAAATTAGCGACGATGTATTTTGCCTCTCGGTAATCACATCCACGCCGAAGGGCGAATAAATATGCAATTATTTGATTGATGCAATTCGTATACTTGATACACAGTATATATTGTATAGTACTCGTCTCCCTGGAGTGCGCCCATTTACGTTTTCCCCGAGCTCGCATTCCTTTGATACGCGGCGCATTGATTGCAAACGAGGAGACATTGCGGGTTTCTGTGTTTTTATCTTCCTTCTCTCTTTTCTTCTCAATTAGAACAAACGATAGGCGAAATTCAATAAAGATATCTGTCCCAGTTGCCGACATCTTCCCAGAACATTGTTGTAACATTGCAGCAATATTGCTGTTACAACAATGTGCAATGTTACAATTCTGTGATGTATGCCCAGCAAACACCAAATAATAGTTATATAACTGTTGGTTACACCGAGAAAAAAATTTAATTGCATTAATTAGAATTCTGGTAGAATTCAACCAGTATGTCTGTTGGAAAATGGACGAACCAGAATTCTTGTAGGAATTGCCAGATGAATCTGATTAATTTCTTCCTGTTAAATTTACCAAATTTTCTGATTAATAATACTAAACTCGCCAGCACCAAGTCGTCTAAAATTTTTTCCATCTATTCTCAAAAATCTGTTTAATATTCTGAATTCCAACAAGATTATTGGATAAATTCAATCCAGATTATTAAATAAATTATTTTAAATTCAGTTTGTTAGAAATTAAACTGCACCGAGAAAAAAATCTGATTGGATTAATTAGAATTCTGGTAGATTCAACCAGTATGTCTGTTGGAAAATGGACGAACCAGAATTCTTGTAGGAATTGCCAGATGAATCTGATTAATTTCTTCCTGTTAAATTTACCAAATTTTCTGGTTAATAATACTAAACTCGCCAGCACCAAGTCGTCTAAAATTTTTTCCATCTAATCTCAAAAGTCTGTTTAATATTCTGAATTCCAACAAGATTATTGGATAAATTCAATCCAGATTATTAAATAAATTATTTTAAGTTCAGTTTGTTAGAAATTAAACTGCATTGAGATAAAATCTGGTTGCATTAATTAGAATTCTGGTAGATTCAACTAGTATGTCTGTTGGAAAATGGACGAACCAGAATTCTTGTAGGAATTGCCAGATGAATCTGATTAATTTCTTCCTGTTAAATTTACCAAATTTTCTGATTAATAATACTAAACTCGCCAGCACCAAGTCGTCTAAAATTTTTTCCATCTAATCTCAAAAATCTGTTTAATATTCTGAATTCCAACAAGATTGTTGGATAAATTCAATCCAGATTATTGAATAAATTATTTTAAATTCAGTTTGTTAGAAATTAAACTGCACTGAGAAAAAAATCTGGTTGCATTAATTAGAATTCTGGTAGATTCAACCAGTATGTCTGTTGGAAAATGGACGAACCAGAATTCTTGTAGGAATTGCCAGATGAATCTGATTAATTTTTTTCTGTTAAATTTACCAAATTTTCTGGTTAATAATACTAAACTCGCCAGCACCAAGTCGTCTAAAATTTTTTCCATCTAATCTCAAAAGTCTGTTTAATATTCTGAATTCCAACAAGATTATTGGATAAATTCAATCCAGATTATTGAAGAAATTATTTTAAATTCAGTTTGTTAAAAATTAAACTGATAAACAGATGCAAGAAGAGGATGCAGCTCAAACATACACAATCAGAAAGCTAGCGTCCTCTTTCTCGCTACTGCTCGTAAGAGAAAAAAAATATACTTTGGATTTAACGTTAATACTAGTTCTTTATGTACATTTTATGGTAAGTATTGAATACGAGTTAAGTTAAGAATGGGTCGCCGCCTAGTGGCAAGCAAAGAAATTAATGTAACAAAAAATTTTATAGATCCAACCAGAAAATACTAACCAACCAAATCCTTATAGTAAAATTCATTAAACGTTCTAGTTATAAAAAATCGAGTCTTATCATGATAACTAGAAATTCTTGTTTGATTTAACCAAAATTCTTTCCATCATATACGTCTTGTTGGTACAATCAAACGATTTTTCTCAGTGTACAATTTCCCACTCAACAATATAATTATAACATGTTATGTTACATAACATTACACTCAGGCACTCTCTTTCGCTCTCTCTCTCTCGATCGACTCCGGAAAACCATTGTGATCTCAGATTCGATCACTCGCGCGTCAGAGTTGATTAAAACATTTTAATATGTCTGCCTGTTTCTAAAGACGACGTGGTATTAACACGGGTTATTGAATTCCGTCTCTCTGTCTCGCGTCTCTCTGTCCGAGGAGAGGACGAAGAGAGAGAGGGAGAGAGAAAGGAAAAAATGAAAAGAGGCATGAATAGAAACGGTAGGAAGAAAGAAGCGCGCGCAATCTTTTTAATTATGAAAACACTGCTTTGTGTTTCATTTTGTTTTGTTGTCAGGGGGCGCTATTCTAATCGGGCGCTCTCCTACCCGCTCTTCCGCCCCTTCCGCGCCACCCCTTCGTCCTGCGCGCCCACCCTCCCGCTACCACCACCGCCGCCGTCGCCGCCGCTCATCTTCTTTTTTTATATTATAACGTGCGGGCTCTCTCGAGCGGCTCTGATGGGTCAGGGGCGGAGGCAGGGCTGCCGGCAGGGTGCAGGCTAGAGAGGGTGCCAGGGTGAGATTGCTTTAGTAATGAATTACATAGCTCGGGGCTATGTGTCTCTGTCTGAGGAACACCAACGTTCGCGCTCTCCGCGCGTGTGCGCGCAGTTTTTTTTATTTTTCTCCCTCTCTCTCTCGCTCTCTTCCTTCACTTCTCCCCGGTTTTCCTTATTTTCGCCAGCTCGTGCAGCTTTTCGGTGAAGAATTATTCTTGTCAATGGTCACCGCGCATGTTAGGTCGCAAGCATTGTAGTAGAGATCCCTCCGTCAGGTCATCATCTGTCATGATTATTTTATCCTCCGTCTCTTTCTTCTCGCTATTTCCTCGTTTGTCGCGTCTCCTCGCGACACGATAATTTTCGATGGAAAAAAGGGTCACTTTTGTCGATCGTCCACTCTAAATATTCTCAATATTATTGCACGTGCGATTAATATATGTTCAAAATTAAAATAAAAATTTTGCTCGAAATAATAATTTAATTATTATTAAATAATAAAATTAATAAATAAAAGTCAAGGCGTGGGAATTGGTAAATCTCTTTTTCGTTCTTTATTTATTTATTTATTTCAAAATATTCGCTTTTATTATAATATAATATAATATAATACTATATAATATTTCGAACCGTTTCGAACCATTTTGGACTATTTTTTGGTCCAAAAAAGAAGAAGATATCTTCTCTTCTTTCTTGCCTTCGAATTATCGCGTCTTATCAATTTTAATATAACATAATAAAATATTTCGAACCGTTTCAGACCATTTCGGACCGTTTTGGAGCGTTTCGAACCATTTCGAACCGTTTTGGACCATTTCGAACTGTTTTTAATTATTTTTTCCAAAAAAGAAGAAGATGTCTTCTCTTCTTTCTTGTCTTCGAATTATCGCATCTTGCCAATTTTAATATTTAATAATTAATATATATTATTTATTAAACACAGTCGCGCGTATTTCTATCTAAAACGAGACACTTTTCAGATTATTCTCATCTTTTTCTCTCTACTTTCTTCTCGGTTTCTTCATTTCTTCGTGCGATTTTTGAGGTGAAAAGTGTATCTTTTCTAATGGCCACAATATATGAAGTCGCACATTCTTCCGATAATTATTTTTTTCTTTCATCTTTGTCACCTTCTTATATAATCTTTCAGTTTACTCTCCTCACCATGTTTCGACGAGAACATTGCGTTGCAAACATATTTCTTCCATTCCTTTTCTTATTTCTTTGGGACAATTCTGATAAATAATTATCATTGACGGATGTATCGAATATTAATTATTGTTAGAAAATTAATTATACGTGAATTGTGAAGAGAATTCTGACCTAGTTCCCGTTCGTTTCATATTAATATTTAGAATACAACAGAATACGAGGATTGAAATGAAGTCTAGCAACGAATTAAGAATGCTTACAATAATCGGTGAAGTTTCTTCGTTATCGCATCGAAATAAAAACTTTCTACTGCAAGACAATACATCGCGTTGCATCTCCCGATTACGATCGCGATTACTCGCAATCGCGATTAATTCACTCGTCGCTTTCAGATATGCCTCGTATCGAATGGAAAGATTTATATCTATATTCTCGTCGCAAAGATAAAATCTGAAAAGCTATCGCGCGTGAAATGTATATCGATTTTTCGATTATTTCTAAATTCGAAATTATCGATTTAATTATTCGACACTTCGTGCGCTTTTACATCTAATTAATATATTATTATAAATGTACCTTTAAACATTACAATTGTATTTGAAATCCTATTGATGTTGGTATAAAAATATCTCTTATCTTTTGTTTTTATTTTTTGCTTTTTAATTGGCAAGAATAAATAAATTAAATTTGGACGCTCACTCTATCAAAATTATTAAACTAATTAATAATTATGTTTCTAAAAATTATTTTTTAACATTTACATCATTTGTATCTTATACTTTTTATATCATTTAATGGAAGAAAAAATGTGGAATTGGAATTATGTTCGTATTTTTTCTATAAATAGTGAATATTTATAGAAAATATTTTTTTATATAATAATTTTTTTATAGAAAATACTTTTTTTATATAATAATAAAATATAGTTTATATAATAAATATTTTATATAATAAAAGAATATAATTTATTAATGTATATCGATTTTTTGATTATTTCTAAATTCGAAATTATCGATTTAATTATTCGACACTTCGTGCGCTTTTACATCTAATTAATGTATTATTATAAATGTACCTTTAAACATTACAATTGTACTTGAAATCCTATTGATGCTGGTATAAAAATATTTCTTATCTTTTGTTTTTATTTTTTGCTTTTTAATTGGCAAGAATAAATAAATTAAATTTGGACACTCAAGTTTTATCAAAATTATTAAACTTAATAATTATGTTTCTAAAAATTATTTTTTAACATTTACATCATTTGTATCTTATACTTTTTATATCATTTAATGGAAGAAAAAATGTGGAATTGGAATTATGTTCGTATTTTTTCTATAAATAGTGAATATTTATAGAAAATATTTTTTATATAATAATAGAATATAATTTATATAATAAATATTTTATATAATAAAAGAATATAATTTATATAATCAAATACTAGAGTAATAATAACAGTGAATTATATATGACTTTAGATTATTTGTTGTCTTATTTGGTTATGCAATAATATCATATAAGTTCTTGTTTCACCTAAATAAATATCCGCGTACTTTTTTCATAATATAATGGACAAGTACATTAATTAATGAAACGTATGAACGATAGCTAATCAACGTTCTATCTCTTGAGCGCTAAGTTTTCCGGTAGAGTGGCGGACAAAAAATGGAGATGCCGGTTGCGAAAAGCAAGAAAAGCAGGCACTGAACAAACTCGCAAAATTCTTTTTCATTTGCATTATTACGGTAATGAGACTGAAAAGCCGGAAAATGTCGGGCTTTTGTCACAGAGGGATTGTCCGCCTGGTCCATTCATTGATTACGTCGGTAGACGGGGTATACGCGGTACATAATATCTCAGCCAATCCACCCTAAAAATAATGAGTGGTAGGCTTTGCCTTTCTATTTGTTGCCCTAAATACCACGATATAGTTTGCTGCAAATTGCGCTGGCTTATTTAATAGACGCAATTACGTATTATTGGCTTTATTCTATAATATATTACTATAATGTATGATTTACTTACTAAATTTATCTCTCGATCGTTTTTAGAAAAATTACATTAATTAAATAACAGATTGAATTAATTCTTCATTTTAGAAGTAATAAATACATAAAAATTCAGAAATATTCGTGAATTTAAAAAATGTTTTAAAAATCATATATACGAAGATAAATTAATCTCCTACTTTTAATCTTAATAAATTAATTAGAAATTAAATTTTACCAATTTTACCTTTTGGGAAAGAACTGAGTATAAAATTCTTTTTTAAAAGTCTTAGAATTTTTTTTTATATATTTTTCTCTATTTTAAAAAATTTGAAAATAGAGAAAAATATATTTAAAAAAGTTTAAAACTTTCTTTATAGATTTCTAAGAATATTCGCTCTTAAAATGTAAAAAAAAATTTTTTAATTGTGAAAGAAAAAGAGTTTCGACACCAAAATATTTTCTTATACAAAATTTTACGAATATATTTTTAACAATTCAAGATTCGAAAAATTCAATATGCTTCGATATTTTTTAATATCAAATTTTTAATAATATTATAGTATGAGACTTTCTTTCCCCTCCTTTCTCTGTTACAATGCAAAAATATTCATATTATTGCCCAAAAAAAACGAGAGGACAATCGAGAAAGAACCGTTGCAATCAATCGAATAATTTTTAAATATCTCAATTTATACAAATTTTAAAAAATCTAAAAATAGCTTAATATATTATATCTTATTATATCGAAACTATAAATATATTCGGATGGACGGTTCGCTCTTTAAATGCGTGTTACTTAATTTAGCGAGGCACGAGAGAGATGTTAACAAAATCGCAGACCGAGCTCGCTTAGATGTATCTCGTTAATGTAATTCCGACGAATATATAGTGTATGTACTGCGTATCTTTCGCGCAACACACGCCTGGCTAAAGGTACGCCGACAAAAATCTACAAAGAGAAAATTTACCGATGACGGCGAGGGTAAAGCGATGCGAACGCGCCGCGTGAAAGGAAAGGGTTGCAAATAGAGATCTAGGATCGCGAAAAAGAGTGAAATTCCACAAAATAATTTTTATCAAAGAAAGAAAGGAAGAAACATGGAGATGAGTAAGTGCAGATTGTTTATATCGCATATAGAAATAACACGGCATTATTAAACAAATAACAAAAAATAGTAAAATACAAAGTGTCACTAAAAGCATTATATCTTTCTTAATTTCTTTCCAAGTTTAATTCCTAATTGATTTTCTCTTATCTAGAGAATTAACAAATTCTGAAACTCAAAAGATTCGAAGAACTTGTATATTTTTTGATTGAATAAAATGTTGCAAATTTGAAAATTTTGAAGCTTCTAAGATTTGCGAATTTGTAAATTTCAAAATTTGAAACTTTAAAATTTTTAATTTTTTTTTTATTAATATTCTCTTTTTCTCCATCTTTCAAAGAATGATCGTATTTTGTATACGCAATTCTAGCATCTTTTAAACATCAAAATTACAGAAAATTTAATAAAGTTGTTTTATTAATTAAAATTTCAGGAATTTAATATATTGAAAAAAAATATATATATAATATCTAAAAATATATATAAATCTTATCATTTCGAAATAGGAGCAAAATAATTCGAATTCTTAAGAAATCTACAGAAAAAAGCATTTTATTGAATAATCTTCAATTTTTGATTAATTAAATAAAAAGATAAATCTGCGAGAAATTTTATTAAAAGGTTCCACATTTGATTTCTCGAAATTCGACAGGAAAAGAGAAGCGGAGAAGACAGGACGAAACAGATTAATTTCCTTGCGGCCAGGAACCGTCACGGATTCAGGGATGGACGGGGGGGGGTGGTACACCCCGCATATACGTCTAACAATAGTTTAATATTCATATTGTCACGTTCACAAAAGTCAAAGGAGCGATGGGCTCCTCGTCCTAATTCATCGGACAAAAATTTGCCCCCTTTCAGGGGCGCATTCGCGTCACTCGCTGATGGATTCACTCCAAGTCATTGACGCGAGAGCATCGCCACCACTAGCACAATCCGGATTCGTAATTAAACTTAGCCCCCTTTAGTGCGGCCCCGTGTGTTCTCTGACATTTGAGATTTCGATAGAAGATTAGGAAAAAAAATAATAAAAATCAATTTCAACTTTTGGCTTTTTTTAGCGAATTCAATTTCATCAAAAATATTTATAAAAATTGGGAGAGGGAGATCTTTAAATTATTCTTACTTTTTCTTTTATATGATATTTGATATTTAACGACTAGAAGAATGATTCGTTTTATAATAATAATAACATTACAATTTTATTGCAATTTAATATAGTATTAATAATGTTACAATTTTATTGCAAAATAATATGACAATTTTATTGCAAAATAATAATATTACAATTTTATTGCAATTTAATATAATATTAATAACATTACAATTTTATTGCGAAACATTACAATTTAGTATAATGATAAGTTTTTTTTCTTTAAGATGCTTATATTTTTTTAAAAATATTTATAAAAATTGGGAGAGGTTGATCTAGGATCTCTTCTTTAAATTATTTTTACTTTCTCTTTTATATGATCTGATATTTAACGACCAGAAGAATGATTCGTTTTATAATAATAATAACATTACAATTTTATTGCAATTTAATATAGTATTAATAATGTTACAATTTTATTGCAAAATAATATGACAATTTTATTGCAAAATAATAATATTACAATTTTATTGCAATTTAATATAATATTAATAACATTACAATTTTATTGCGAAACATTACAATTTAGTATAATGATAAATTTTTTCTCTTTAAGATGCTTAAATTTTTTTAAACAAAAATTTATTTTATGGAATTATTGCGATATTATCTTCATCTGATTATCTGAATCTTTCACTGTTTTCCCCCATCAGAGATCTTTTGGGAGAGCCTTAGGGATGTTAATTCACGGGAAGCGGGAACGAGATATCAGAAAAGAGGCTGCTATTAATAACTTGTCAAGTTCTCCTCGATAAAACTTCCGCGAAGGGAAAAAAGGGCGACATATCGTCGATATCCGGCGGACCGCAAAAATTCACAAAGAACGCCGCTTTAACTTGCGCGATGTTAGAAAAGGAAAGAAAGCCTCAAAGCAGCGAGGCAATTCTGCCGAATGGTGAAATTTTTTTCTATACATTCGATTATTATTATTATTATAAATTTATAAAATTACTGAAAAATCACTTTGCAATTTTGCGCAAAAAATATAAATTGCTATTAATTCTTTTTACCATATTTCCTTACTAAGTATTAGATTATATATTTATTAATTATTAATTTATTTATTATATATTTATTATTAAATTATATTTTTAAAATTATATTTTATAAATTATATATTTTTTTCATTAAAATTTTTAAAAGCGAGATAAGAAGTGATATAGAATTTTTTTAGACAGTTTGTATTCTTATATTCTAATTTTTTATAACAGCTTCAGTAGAAAATGTTTGAATTTAAAATCCCATAAATCCAAATCCAAAAAATTGCTTTACTATCATGAATTTAATCCTTAATTATTTATTCACTTTTCTCTTATATTTTTTTTTGTTCAGTGATATCTTCTTTATTGTACAAAATTGTATAATAATCGGAGTTTTTCATTTTGATTAATCGATGCAGCAAAATTTAAAACAATATAAATTTATAAACACAAAAACAAATATTTTTATTTATTTAATTTTCCCTATCGTAAGTTTCCGCTCGTTAGCACGATTTATTTCCGTTTATCATTCGCAGAATGCGACCAGTGCATCTCACGGTCCGTCCTCTATTTATTACACCCTTCCCTCCCCTTCATCGCTCCCTCCGGCGTCGCGCGGAAACCTCCCCAGGGGTGAAATCGCAACGAGAGGCGGCCCTTCTAAGGACATCCACGATTGGGCGCCGAAGGGATGTGCCGGCCTCTCGGTAATAATCCTCGCGGTGTTCTTGGCCGCTTCATCGTTCGCATTTAATGAGGAATGGAATGAGAGCGAGAGGGGAGGTTGCGGGGATGGACACACGTCTCCCAAAGACGTTTTATTTATTTAGACATTATATTATTGTATTATATATATTATATTATATTATGTTATTTATAATTATATTTTATATATATTATTTAATATGAAATATAATATATCATCTACGCATATAATTTATATCCCAGCAAACGCCAAATAACAGTTATATAACTATTTATTATGTTATATAACTGTTACATAACATGTAACAGTTATATTGTTGAGTAGGAAATTACAACTAACAATTATATAAATGTTACTTGGTGTTTGCTGGGATAATATTTTTATATTAAATTATTTCTATATTATATTATATTATGTTATTTATAATTATATTTTATATATATTATTTAATATGAAATATAATATATCATCTACGCATATAATTTATATCCCAGCAAACGCCAAATAACAGTTATATAACTATTTATTATATGTTATATAACTGTTACATAACATGTAACAGTTATATTGTTGAGTAGGAAATTACAACTAACAATTATATAAATGTTACTTGGTGTTTGCTGGGATAATATTTTTATACTAAATTATTTCCCAGCAAACAACATTTATATAATTTATATAACATATTATATACCATATTATATTATTTATATAACATTTATATAATTGTTAGTTGTAATTTCCCATTAAACGATATAATTGTATGTTACATGTTATGTAACTGTTATATAACTAACAATTATATAATTATTATTTGGTGTTTGCTGGGATAATATTTTTATACTAAATTATTTTCCAGCAAACAATTTATATTATTTACATAACATACATTTATATTATTTACATAACATATTATATAACATATTATATTATTTATATAACATATTATATAACATATTATATTATTTATAACATTTATATAATTGTTAGTTGTAATTTTCCATTCAACGATATAATTGTAACATGTTATGTAACTGTTATATAACATACTGTTACATAACTAACAATTATATAACTGTTATATAACATACCGTTGTATAACTAACAATTATATAACTGTTATATAACATACTGTTATATAACTTTTGTTACATAACAATTATATAATTGTCATTTAGTGTTTGCTAGCAATTCATTATATATTTTTTCTCCTAGACGACATAAGACAACTCTCGATTCTTAGCACCACGTATTCCTAAAGGCTAAAGGATTAACGCGCCAGGAAAATATATAAAATATCGATATTTGGACCCCCTCCCACCCTCTCTCGCGCGAGCAACACCTGTGTCCGCGCGTTGCGGAGAGGTATCGGCCGCGAATCTTCGCGTCGTCGTCGTCGTCGTCGTCGTCATTTCGTTACCTTCGAAATATTAATCTTGGTCGCTTCCCCGGCACGAGCACACGTGCCCGCCTCCAATCTGTACGACGATGACGACGACGGGAGGAAGAGGCACGAAAACGAACATTGTGCGCGCACGCCATAACAGCGTAGCAATAACAGCGTTCCATTATATGTAGCTACACCGCGAGCGGGCGAGATTGCAAAACATGCCTAGATTAATGTTTTCTCATCCCGCGGCTTTGTTGCGCGACCGGGGGGAGGGGGAGCGGGGGGACGGGAGGGGGTGCGGGCGGATGGTGGCGGCGCACCCTCCTGCCTCTTCCGCGTTTCCCTGTCGTCTCGCCTCCACCCCCCCCCCTCTCCCGGTCTATATACAATCGCGTCATGCGACAATGAACAGTACGAATTACGTTGCATTCTCTTTTGCGGAGTCTCCCTCCCTCTCCCTTTCTTTCCCTCTCTCTTTCTCTCTCTCTTTTCGATCGGCCCTTCGCGGTTTCGTGGCGCGTTATTATTCCGTCGAGAGAGAGAGAGAGAGAGAGAAAGAGAGAGGGAGAGAGAGAGAGAGAGTACAAACAGCATGGAATAATAAATCAGGAGATCTCGAAGTAAATAGGGAGGAGGACTGATGCAGAATAAATTATGTCACAGATATATATATATATACTTCAGAAATATTTCATAGATTTTTTCTGTGAAATCTCATCCCTCTCCTTGTCTGCAGACTCTTGTTTTTAAGAAAGCATCAGCGTGAAAAAGTCGAGCAATAAGTTCGTCAGAAAATTTCAAGCTTACTTTATACGTTTCGTTCCTTTGTGAGTTTCCACAAAAATATGTCGTTAGAAAAAAATTTTGGAAGATACTTGATCTGGAAAGTAAATTATCAATAAATTAAAAAGAAAATGGCATAAGAGCCATTAAATGCTATTTTCTTTTTCTTTTTAATTTTTTGATTACTTGAGCCAAATCTCTAATTATTAAAAATTATCAATATTCGATCAGGAAAGAGAGAAAAATGGAGAATTAGAAAGAGAGAAAATTTTTTTAAATATAGTAGATATATCTACTATATAAAAAATAGCAAAACTCAATTTTATTAAAAAAAAAGTTTGGTTCATATATATCCCTCCAAAAAAAACCTTACAATGGTAAAAAAAGTACATAAAAAATATTCCACCTTGTATGCAACGTTTAATAAAAAAATATCCTTATAATAAATAATTTATAAAAATTTTCCCTCAATAAATATATAATTTTCCTTAAAAAAATTTTTTGATTACTTGAGCCAAATCTCTAATTATTAAAATTAAATTATCAATATTTGATCAGGATAAAGAGAAAAATGGAGAATTAGAAAGAGAATTTTTTAAAATATAGTAGATATATCTACTATATAAAAAATAGGAAAACTCAATTTTATTAAAAAAAAAGTTTGATTCATATGTATTTGTACGTCATTTTAGTCTAATTTTAGAGTATTTAAATTTTCTAATTCTAGAGTATTTAAATTTTCTAATTCTAGAGTATTTAAATAGATGGAATGTACAAGTATCTCTTCGAAATTACGCTAAATATTTTTTAACGATATTTTCGACGAACCAGGTGAGTGTAAATTGCAAGTGATCGCCAGGTAACGAGAGGAAGTGAATTTTGCCGGCTTCTTCCATCTCGCGTAATCCGAGCCGGTCCTACGAATCAGATCAAATAAGAAAAAAAAACATACGCATTAAATGATAACATATTTCAACATCGATTATTCGATTACATACCTGCAAATACAGATCGCTTTTCTGCAGCGTCTGTATCTCCTTCGATTGACCGGGTTTGTAAAATCCAAACCACTCCGACTCCGTTGGCTCGACCATTGTATCATTTTCGAATTTAACGAGAACTAAAGTTCGAAGCTTTTGAAGATTTTCCTTATACACCTGATGACAATAATGAATAAATTAATAAAATTAATAAAAGAAGATAAATTAATAAAATTAATAAAAGAAGACAAATTAATAAAATTAATAAAGAAGATAAATTAATAAAATTAATAAAAGAAGATAAATTAATAAAATTAATAAAGAAGATAAATTAATAAAATTAATAAAAGAAGATAAATTAATAAAATTAATAAAGAAGATAAATTAATAAAATTAATAAAAGAAGATAAATTAATAAAATTAATAAAGAAGATAAATTAATAAAATTAATAAAAGAAGATAAATTAATAAAATTAGTAAAATTAATAAAAGAAGATAAATTAATAAAGAACATAAATTAATATAAGATAATAGAAGAAAGATTAATCAATATAACATTTGATCTATTTAACGATATCATTAAAATTACGAATCAAGGTATTTTAATAAGATACGTCATCTTTTTACAGTCATATTGATTAAAATTAAGCTGTAATAGAATTAAAAATTTCAATGCATAATCATTCTCACGTACAGGATTGATAATTTTTTCATTATTGATGTCGGCAAGGAAAACATTTTTATTTCGGTATTCATCTTCCTGCAAGGGATCGTGCCAATAGGCAGCTTGTACTAAGGACTCTTGAATATATCTAGGGAAAAAATTGGATATAAAATACGTTTTTTTTCTCTCTCTATTAAAAACAGATAAGTGCTAAGACTAATTGTAAATTTTCAAAGGCCATACGTACTCAAAATATGCGGCGTAACGCAGTATGCGCCTCATATAATTGCACAATCGAGATGTATCCGTACATTTTGGTATTCCGAAAACACCTTGATGCTGACCGCCTAAAGATATCAAGTTCAGCATTGACGGATTGGGACATCTTTGGGCCACTGCTCGCCTATCAAAGGAGAAAATAACTTTTTGCATAAAAAATCTTAATAAAATTAATAAAAGAAGATAAATTCATAAAATTAATAAAGAAGATAAATTAATAAAATTAATAAAAGAAGATAAATTAATAAAATTAATCAAGAAGATAAATTAATAAAATTAATAAAAGAAGATAAATTAATAAAATTAATCAAGAAGATAAATTAATAAAGAAGAAATTATATTATTGTTACAAGTAAATAAAGCAATTTACAGGAATTGAGACCCTTGAGAGAAGCCAATGGCGTTATATCCATTTTGAAGTCTTGTGTCTTGCGACAGTTGCTCGCATATGCTTTTAATATGCTCATTAATATTTCCAAAGTAGCTGTTCTCAACGTCCTAGATTAGAGAAAAAATATTGTTTAAATTCTGCACTAAACAGACGTAAAATAAAGTAACGGAATAAAAATTATGTATTTTTTTATCTATATATTATTATCTTATGTATTTAAATATTTATAAAAATATGTTATATATTTTTTTTATCTGTACATTTATTTATTCTAATTTGCTACTTCAATAATAGATGTTTTTATGAGACTTATATCCTACTATTCGATAATCAGAAATTACCAAATAATATTCCTAATTATCTATATTATATTTCTTTATTTTCTTTCTATCTCTCTTCTTAATATATTACCTAACATATTTTTAAGATAAATATTTTATGCTACTATAATATTTATAAAATATGCTTTCGAATATCACAATTTTATGTCCAACCTCTATGTCGTTATCTCCAATGCGTATAGATTTGACATAAACTCCAGGTATTTCATTCTGAAGAACATGTTGTATTTTTCCAAGACTGAAAGAGAAGCAGCAGCTATCACCTGCAAAAATATGCTTTAATTATTACAGTTGAATATTTCTGAAAATTCTGAAAAACAATGATTAATTAATTGTAAAAAATAGGAAATAATATTCCCTACAAAATTATAAAATAAAAATATATAAAAAATTATAAAAATATAAATTATAAAAATATATAAAAAATAAAAATTATAATATTAATTATAATATTATAAAAATAAGAATTATAAAAATATATAAAAAATATATAAAATTTTTTGCACTTGGAAATATATTATCATATTTATAAATATTGTATTATAAAAAATAATATATTTAAGATACCTTGAAAAAAGTCTAATTAATTAATAAATTACAAAGCATATCCCCAAATATGAACCTTGGCACAAAAGATATAAATTTTATTTTAGCTTGAAATATTCATACTTTAAGTTGACTTGGTGTTAATCAAGTCTATTTTAATCTTTAATTATAGAAAAAAATATTTATATAAACTTTATTTTTAGGTGATAAGGATATTTATGTGAAACAAATGTCATATAAACATATACATCGTTACGTTCTTTACGATAAGATTATAATTTTTTTAGAGTAAATATAGGGGAAAGAACGTTGTTTAAAACGAAATTAGACCGAATTAACATATTTGACGTGTGTAAAATTTTACATAAAAAAAAGAACGTCAGATATAATAAATATTGCAACTCATCGGAAACAAACTAATAATAATCTGTCAATAAAACTCACCCATTCCGTGCCAAAGTACTATTGGCACCGGCGAATCGATTTTTCCATCTTCTCCTTCGTATAAACAACGACCGGTGTTCGCGGATAGGAATATCAAGACGATAAAAATGTAAGTGCGATTTATCGTCCACTTTTCCATCATTTCGCGATTCACGCAAATTCACGCTGACGTTTGTGAAACTACTGTCAGGAATCTCGACCTACGCAATACTTTTGCGACACCGTTAATCATCGGTTGAACACTCAGTCAGCTGAGCGTGACATTTGACAAAGTCACATATGTTGATATGTACTTATCGACGACGACGCTCCATGCGGTCATCAACGAAAACTTTATATGATACTCGCTCGATAATTCAGATTTCGTATTTATCTCGCGAGTTTTTTTCAGAATACAGAACATTTACCCGTAAACTATACAGGGTGTCCCAAAAGTCCCGGACCGGTCGAATATTTCATAAACTATACACTTTAGAAAGAAATGTTTCAGACAAAAGTTATATGGCTTGAAGGAAGCCATCAGATAGTGGCAATGATTTGACATGGGACTTTCATTTGAAAGTCACGTGAAGATCATCGTCAATTTCTTAAATAGAACTCTCTATTTTTTATTAAATATTCTTGTAGCTCATGTCGAGAGCTTTCCAAAACACTATAATAAAGTATTTCTTTATTGAGTACTTTTCGAGTTATGAGGCTTGAAATCATTTCTTAATTTTGCATAAATTATAAAATATGTAGTAAAATATTCATTTTTCGATTATCTTACCTTTTAATATTTTTATGTACAAAATAATGAAAGGAATCAATTGGTGTAAAGAAAAAACATAGTTGTTTTTAAGAAAAAAATATGTAATTTGCATTTAACAATTACATATTTTTTTTAAAAACAACTATATGTTTTTTTTACACCAATTGATTCCTTTCATTATTTTGTACATAAAAGTATTAAGGTAAGATAATCGAAAAATGAATATTTTACTAGATATTTTACTAGATATTTTATGATTTATGCAAAATTAAGAAATGATTTCAAGCCTCATAACTCGAAAAGTACTCAATAAAGAAATACTTTATTATACTTCACGTGACTTTCAAATGACTCTCCCATGTCAAATCATTGCCACTATCTGATGGCTCCCTTCAAGCCATACAACTTTTGTCTGAAACATTTCTTTCTAAAGTGCATAGTTTATGAAATATTCGACCGGTCCGAGACTTTTGGGACACCCTGTATTATATAACCCGCGAAAAATAGTTAAATATGAACTTAATATAGACCTTAATAGAACCTTAATTTGAATTTTATTTAATTTAAATTAATACTGATTAACAGCATTAATATGGTTAATTAAAATCTTATTTGTTCCAAATATAAAATTAGAAATTTAGGTTGGTTAGATATATGCTTATTAAATATTAATATGATCCATATATATGCCTGGACAAGTTAAATCTAATAGCAAGAACGTATTCAAATTTAATTTCGATGCATATTAAAAACATATTTAAATTTAATTATTTTTAAATTTGACATTTGGTTTTCATATCAGTTTAATTTAGTTCATATAAATAAGCAATATATGAACCATATTTAAATCATATTTAACTATATTTAACTATTTTTTCGCGGGAATAGTTAACATCTACGCGAAAATAATGTAAATTATGTTTAATAAAAGTCACATATGCCAATAATGAGTAATTTATGAAATATTGAATATGATTCTTTTTTATATTATACGTAATTTAAAAATAACGATATAGAATTTTAATATTTTATTACGCCATAAAAACTCAACAAAGGATTCAATAAATCGGATCTCACACTTTTTTGATAAAAAAAATAAATATTTAGTTAAAAAAAATGAATATCCTAACAAAGAAATTATATCAAGTCTCATAACTCGAAAAATACTCAATAAAAAAATACTTTATTGTAGTGTTTTGGAAAGCTCTCGAGATGAGCTACAAGAATATGTAAAAGAAAATGAGATTTCTATTTAAAAAATTCAAGATGACCTTTATATAACCTTGACGATGCTGTTCAAAGTCATACTAATATTACTATGTAATGCGTCACTTAAAACCTTATAACTTTTGTCTGAAATATTTTCCCATAGGATCACTATTTTCGGAAATAAATGGCCGTTTCCAGACTTTTAAACCACCCTATATGTGTATTAAAATATTTGACGCATCTATACGTCAATCATGCTTAATTAATTATGGTATGATTGAACAGAATCTCAATCTCAATGAAGCGATGATATGCAGTGTCTGCACGAAATGCGAGGCTTTATGGCTTACCGACGTGAAAGCGCATCATCTCGTATCGTTGTTATTTCCGCGCATTAACGAATGCCATTCGTTCCCCGCGGTTGGCGGGGGGGGGGGGGAGAAACGGATCCAGGAGGGTTGCTCAGGCACTAGGAGCCTCTCCCGTTCCCGGTGACGGCGAAATGTTTGGGAGGAGGAACCTGGCGAACCAGTGGCCGTTTTGTTTAGCGAATCGCCGCGATATCGGGGAGCACAATGCGCGATATCCGAGCCGCTTGTTCCGAGGATACATTGTTTCCGTTCTTCGGCCTTCCGTTCCGCGTATGGAAATGTGCAGTAATCACTTAAAGCGGATCTGAGACGAGACCATCGTCAAGCGAATGTAACGCGGGAAACTTGCCAGAGCGGGAAAAGGCGCAATCATACGTCAACACGCAGTGTTTGCTGATATCTAGATAAAATTATCTAGATAATCATCTAGATAAAGAAATGTATCATCTTTATCTTTATTTAGATGAAGAAATACAAAGTATCTTTATCTTTAATTAGATGAAGAAATACAAAGTATCTTTATCTTTATCTTAGACGAAAAATATATGTCATCTTATCTAAAAATTGTCTAAGATGACGTTTTCATTATGCAAAAAAGTTTTCCAGCTTCTAAAAATCTATCTAAAATATCTAAAATATATTTTTTATATTATTATTATTAATATATTATAAATATATTATTATTATATTATTAATATATTATAAATATATTATAAATATATTATAAATATAAATTAATAAATAAATATCTATCATATCATTTATATACCTTTTTGCTATTTTTAAATATTGTTTAGGAAAAGAGAAAGAATATGTGTTTATGATTTTAATATCCCATTTATAATCTGCGTCACATTTTTTCCAAATATTTATAGTCTTCTAAAATAAACAAAAATATCTAGATAATTATCTAGATTATCGCAATAATTATCTCATCTTTCATCTAGAATCTAGATAGAGAAGTAAAAGCAAAATCATCTTTATCTCATTTAAGATAAATTTACGGATTTTTATCTTTATCTTTATCTAGATAATTTTGAAATTATCTACAGCAAACACGTGGCTCTAGGTGATTGGTTATTGCGTAATCGATTATTTTCGCGAGCAAGAGATTGATGAAATTATCTAATAACTGTCACTACAAACGCGAGAGATTGAATTGGAATGAAATTTATTTCGAACTTTGATAAAAAATGATTTTTGAGATTTTTAAAATTATTAATTGGTATTTATTTAGGAAAAAATTATTATATATAATCGCACACACATGCATAATTATATGAATTTTAATAATTTCAAGTAAAAAGAAAAATAAGACAGAAGAGCAATTAAAATTTAATAATCTGAATTAAAATGAAAGAGAGAATTTTATAATTTTTAAAACACAATACTATTAATGAAACTAAATGAATAATGAAAGGCAATAAAGAGCCAACGCAGTTGTGGGGCGTGTATAAAATAATTTCCAAAGCAGCAATTCAATTTTAACGATCCATTCGCTTTATTCCAAACGTTTCGGACTCAATTCGAGCCTACAATACTATTAATAATCAATTTTTTATATTACGTGAAAGAAATCTCAATAACTATACTTTTGAAACTTAAATATTACAATATTTTACAATAGCAAAAAATGTGCAACGTAAAAAGTTAATAATAGAAACGATATTTTTAAGCGAGTTTTGCGAAAAGAATCGAAAATGAAAACAGTGGAAATTATAATAAGTGGTAGGAATAGATGCGAATAAATAAGGACCGTGGAAGGGTTCAATTGCAGAAGGAAATGAAGAAGGAAGGGATATAGAGAAACAGAAGAAGAGGGAGTTTGATCGAGGGAATGATGAGAAGAAAGATCAACATATTAAAGAGATGGGCAACGAGAAACTGACTAGTCCAATAGAAAGCAAATTAACCGGAAATCTTCTTGGTAATATTCAGGATATGTTTGCGGCGAAGAAATTTCCTCGCGAAATTTCTCACGCAAAATATTTGAAGATGCTACGTAAATTCGTCAAATTAATCTACCATTTATTCCAATTAAATCATATAATAATAATAATAGTAATTATATATATATATATATATATATATATATATATATATACATATTTATTTATTTATTTATTTATTTAATATAGAAATGTTTTCTTATAATTTTTATTATTTCGTAAAATAGATAGTCACTTTAGAAGCACCCTATATATAGAAAGAATTCTTTATATATACACACACGCACGCACAAATGTATATAATAATACATATAATAAATAATAAATTCTCTCAATATACAGGATGTTTCTAAAGTGATCAATTTTGTAAAATAATATAAAAACACTTACTATTATAAAAAAATTATAAATATAACACTTTTAATAAATATAACATCTTTAGGGCATGCAAATATATTTACGTTTAAATACATACTTTATCGACCTAATTCAATTATTAATTTCTATGTGTGATTATCAATATCAGATCAATTCTCAAAGCAATCAATTTGGCTTCATGAAATACAAGCAACTGCCCAGATAATACACATGTCCAAAAGACATCTAAAAGACGACTTAAAGACGTCTTAAAGTCCTCTAGACGTCTTTAAGACATCTTTTGGCCTTTTTGTGCTGTCTGAGTGAATCTTTATAAATATGAATCTGTAGAATCATGGACATTATGCCAATACAATTTTTTTTAAATATCTTTAATTGCACCAAAATAGACAGTCACTTCAGAAACATCCTATAAATGTTTTATGTTTCTTTCATCCTTTATCATGTGGCTGTAATCACGAAATATAAATCGTTACCAAACATTGTCAAGCATTGAATAAAATTTTTCCACATCAATCTCCGCCTTTCGCAGCAGAATTTTTGAGCGGCTTTAAAATGTGCAAAAATATCCGGAAAAACATCACGAGAAAAGAAAAAAAGATAACGAGATGAAGCAATATTTCGGACATCCCGTATGTATTACACATATATCTTGTATGTATTATATATCTTCGCAAAACGCGAGCGAATGGAGAAGATACACGCATATCCTGAAGGGGGTCTCGAGGAAACGGAGAATTTCCTCTCCCTCCCCCGCCTCCCCGGAAGAGAAAAAAAGAATGAGCGAAAATTCAATCGAGCAACCGAAGGATCGAACGTCATCGCGAGACGCGAAAGAGAAAAAGAGGGATGACCCCTTTACCCCTTTAACGGTGATGCACCGTCACCTCCTCCCTTCGCATCCCTCTCTCTTCCAACTCTCCGCACGCTTCTCCACATTCACCTCCCCCCCGGCCACCCTCCCAACGCCCCCCTTTCCCTCCTTCCGCGGCGTAATGAATCCAGTTTGTCGAACTCCACCGCCTTCTCTCTTCGCCGAGGGAGGGCGGGGGGGGGGGAGAGAGATTTTCCGACCGTCCTAACCGTCCGTCCGGATACGTACACATTCATCCCTAACCATTCCGTTCGCATCGGTAACGATGCGCCGCGCTATACACTACACGTGAACCACACTGTGCTTTTCGGTGTCACTCCCCCCCCTCCTCCCGCCCCCGCCCCCCCGCGACGGTGGCCAACCCGCGCAGTCATTTCGCATCTCTCCTCCTATCCCATCGCCCTCCCGCTATCTCGCCTCCTCCTCCTCCTCCCACCCCACCACCTACCGCCCACCGCGCGCTATATACGCGGCGCCCGCGCGTTTCCCGATGTACCGTAATTACATCGAGCTCCCTTGACGATGGCCCGGGAGAGAGTGCAGAGAGGGTTCTAATTAATCAGCTAGCCGCACCGCGCGCGAATCGTTCCCGGCACACGCTGCGGCACGCCTATAGGTTGACCGTCGACCAAAGCCCGACCATGGGCGCGGGGAAGGGGGAGGGGGAGGCTCTCTTCCAGCCGCCCCGGTCCCTCCCCCCCTGTCCAGCCGACGTTGTTAACCCTTAGTTGGTCGCGTAGCATAATTAGTCATGGTACTAATGATACCGATCTCTCTGCGTATATGTATGCGTGTGGGAAACGGGATTTCCCCGTCGAATTTTATTCCTTTATTATCTAAATTTGGACATATTGCGCGTATGTATTCCCAGGAAACACCAAGTGACAGTTATACAGGGTGTCCCGAAACTCATAATCAATCTTTCAAAGACAAATTCCTGGGATCATCTGAAGACGATTTTTCCTCAACGAAAATGTCGAGGCACTAATAATTTTCGAATTATAAGTGATTGGAAATAAGGGGTTTTTCGTAAACTAAGCTTTGTAGAAATAAAATATTGACAAAACCACATTCTTCGATTAATTTTAAATAGAGTTTACTTTAGTTGAGTTTTAATTTAAGGCTTAATTGCAAAGATATATGACAAAAATCGGGAACACGCAAAAAATGATGGCCTTCATCGACATTTTCGCTGAGGAAAAATCGTCTCCAAATGATTCCAGGAATCTGTCTTTGAAAGATTGATTATGAGTTTTGGGACACCCTGTATAATTGTTAGATGTAATTTTCCACTCAGCGATATAATTGTTATTTAATACATAATAGTTATATAACATATGTAACAGTTATATTGTTGAGTGGGAAATTGTAAGTAACAGTTATATAACAGTTACTTGATGTTTGCTGGATTATGTAACAAAAGAATTGCATGGGAAACTTAAATTAGCGACGATGGAGGAACTATAGGGAATAGCAGCAGAAGAGGGTGAAGAAAGCTTTCTATTGTTTCAAATGAGGTTCTGTGATGTTAAATGTCCCAAATATCACGTATAAGAGCGATCTTACAATGAGCAACGTATAAATCTGCATCATCCCTCTAGGTTTCAGAATCGAGATATTTCAGCAAACGCGAGCCGATATTTTTAATCAGTAATAGCATCTCCGGAAGAGAGGGTTCTCGATTATATTGGGTTAGGAAAAAGTCTGGATACCCCTTAATATTTCGAAAAATACCCATTTAAAAAAAAAATGTTTCATAAAAAAGTTATAAGGTTTTATATGGCGCATTACACAGCAACATTATTATGACCTCGAATAGCGTTGTCAAGGTTATGTGAAGGTCAGCTTCAATTTTTTAATTGGAACCCCCTATTTTTTATTGCATATTCTTGTAGCTTACCTCGAGAGCTTCCTAAAACACTATAATAAATTATTTTTCCATGAAGCACTTTTCGAATTATGAGGTTTGAAATCATTTCTTAATTTTACATAAATCATAAAATATCTTGTAAAATATTCATTTTTCGATTATCTTACTTTAATATTTTTATGTAGAAAATAATGAGAGGAATCAATTAGTGTAAAGAAAACACATAGTTGTTTCAAAGAAAAAATGTGTAATTTGCAATTAACAATTCCATATTTTTTCTTAAAAACAACTGTATGTTTTCTTTACACCAATTGATTCCTCTCATTATTTTGTGCATAAAAGTATTAAGGTAAGATAATTGAAAAATGAATATTTTACAAGATATTTTATGATTTATGTAAAATTAAGAAATGATTTCAAGCCTCATTATTTGAAAAGTACATCATGGAAAAATAATTTATTATAGTGTTTTGGAAAGCTCTCGAGGTAAGATACAAGAATATTCAATGAAAAATAGAGGATTCTATTTAAAAAATTGAAACTGACCTTCACATAACCTTGACAACGCTATTCGAGGTCATAATAATGTTGCTGTGTAATGCGCCACATAAAACCTTATAACTTTTGTATGAAACATTTTTTCTAAAAATGCGTATTTTTCAAAATATTAAGGGGTATCCAGACTTTTTCCTAACCCTGTATATCATTTATATCAGAGAGACCGGCCTAAATTCGCAACATCCGGAACACGCAACGAAGGGTTAATCGGCTCATGGAAAACGAAGAAAATCGACGTTCTTTGTTGCCGCTTTATTCCCCGGCGGCCTTTCACCGGATCTTCATCGCCCTTTCCGAGAGAGAAGGAGAAAGGGTGAGAGAGGAAGGGAGAGAGATTTCGGGCAACACTGGTTTCGGGCAATAATTACTCGTCGGAAACCACTAAGCCGGGAATACAGAGTCGAGGAGGTTTCGGCTTGGCCGCAGCTGCACTGATGTCGTGCTAATGAATCTAGTTTGCCCGTTCTCTGTATCGGCCCACCCTCCCTTTCTCTCATTTTCCTCTGTTGCCTGTCCTCGTCTTCCGTTAAGACTCTCTTACATTTATACTCGATGCCACAAACGCTAATTAAGCGATTTTTTTCGGGACAGCTAATAAGACATCTTCGACTAA
This sequence comes from Camponotus floridanus, assembly GCF_003227725.1. Taxonomy (NCBI): domain Eukaryota; kingdom Metazoa; phylum Arthropoda; class Insecta; order Hymenoptera; family Formicidae; genus Camponotus; species Camponotus floridanus. Next base: position 122,896 of record NW_020229301.1, read on the forward strand.
TAATTATGATATTTAGAGATTTATACAATTTGTTATGGTGAAAAAAATCGCTGTATTAATTTTGATATTAAAATTTGCAATTTTTTATTTATTTTTTTTATGAAAGTAATTTTAATAGATTTAATCAAATTTTAGAGATTATTAACACTATAAACGTTATTCGAGTAATTTTTAATTTGATAACAATTATAGGACAAAAAATATATTATGCATCTAATTGAAAAGAAGTCGAGTAATGTTTTTGATGTTATTTCAGCTCCAAGAATTTTAACGGTTAACATTTTTAATCGACGAAAATTACCTATAAAAAGATGAAATAAAAAATATATAGAATGTTTCTTAAATAATGTCCAAAAAACTTCAGAAAGTAATTTCTTGGACGACTTTTTAAAGATAAAAGTTTCTACATGAACATAAATTCAGACATACTTTTCTGCAAAGTTATGGGACTTCAAAGTTAAAAAAAAATAAGAGAATTCTGTGATTATTTTTCTCGTAATTTTTAATTAAAGGCTCTTCATCGAGGCTCAGCATATGTCTCGTAAATATAAATTATATCGCAAAGATTTATCGCAAGAATTGTCGATTCCTTCAATATTATTCAGAATATATCCGGAATTTTTGAAAAAGTATAACAGTCAATAATCAGAAGAATACAAGCTTGTAACGATATGAACATTTCGAACACTTAATTTATTACTTGTTAACATTATTATTCAATTAAAAATTAAGAAAGATACACAGAATTCTTTTATTTTTGACGAAAGAAACTTTGAAGACCTATAACTCTGCAAAAAAGGATTTCAGGATCCATATTTATAGGAACTTTTTTCGTTAAAGTCGTTCACGAAGTACTTGGAGTTAGAGTTTTGGACATCACTTAGGAAATACTCTATACAAATTCTACTTTATATGCAGAACGGTAATTAGATAACTACACTGAGGACAAAATTATCTTGAAATAAAAAAATTTTAGTTAACTCAAGAAAGCTATTTATTCGGTGGGTATTAATCACGTATTTACTTGTATTCAAAACGTCTGTTTGCTTAAGTTAAGTATTTATTTACATATGTCTAAAAATATATATATGCTTAAAAAAATATAATTTTTAATTAAATATTTTTATGTTAATTTTACAAAATATTTATTAAAGTGCATTTTTTATTCCCAAAAATTTAAAATTTTTTAATTTTAAAAAATAATATATTTAATTTAATAAATTATAATGTACATTTTACGAAAATAGTATTTAAATATAAAAAATATATAAATGAAAACAATGTACTTAATATAACATGCATATTTAATTAAAATTAAATACTTTTGTTTAAATAAACAATTCCTTGCATTTAAAGCAAAAGTTTCAAGAAAACAAATTTATTTGATTTAAAAAAAATTTTCCCTCAGTGAATAATCTTCTTTTTCTTCTTCAGTTTAGTAGCCAATGCTAATCCCTTAGGAGAATCTACACATTCCGGCCACGTAATAATAACTATTATTATATTTATCTGCAACCAAAAATTGATAGTTGGCGACGTTGTCACTAGTGAAATGATTAATTTGTTAATTTTCAATTAAAAAATGCAAAGTAATTAAGGAGCAATCGTTTTATATTGGATATAATTGCCGAAAACTATTAAGATATTTAATTCCGTTAGGTGGCCGACAGGTGGCGTCGTCGTCATTTGTAAAATGATTTATTTATTAAATTTAAAAATGTTTAAAAATTAAAATTTAATATTAAATAATAATAATAATAAATTAATTAATTAATTAAATTTAAAAAAAAGATTTATTTATTAATTTTCGATAAAATAATGCAATAATCGTTAAATAATGGATGCTAATAATGGAGCAATAGGGAGCAATTAGGAAGCAATTGTTTTATACCGCATATAATTGCCGAAAAAAAATTAGAAATATGTTTTTCAGTAAAAATGGTCAATATTACGTTTTTTGCCAATATTAAAAAAATTATTAATTTTAGAATTTTAGAGAAGCAATTGTAGATTCGGAAGGAGCAATCGTTTGAGCTATAGTTTATTAAAAAAATATGACCTTCTAGCGCTAATTTATTTCCGGTGAAATGAATAAAAAATAAAAATCATCTTTACCAACGGTCGGTAAGTTAATCGCGCAAGATAGTCGCTAAGGTAACTTTCTTATTTATCGAGCGAAAATGGCGGGTACTACATCAATAATTTTGAGCGTCCTGCGTTTACGTTCCTTTTGTCAAATAACTGTCACAATCGCGTTACGTGTATTTTTTAATCAACATGGATGGTGATTATTACTCCACTGTGTATACATGGTAAACGTATAAACTGTGTACGAATAATATATCATACTCGATTTTGCGATAAAAATGGAAAAAAATTATGTCAAGGTTATCTTTATATTTTTGCAATTTTCCAAAACGACACTTTTCATTTTTGACACCGTTGAAATCCCATCAGATTTCCTGCGACACATTATAATTTATAATTTATATTTTTATTTTTTTGAACAATTTTATTTTTCTATTTCCCATTTATTTCTACTTCTATTTATTTTTATTTGTATTTTATATTTTTATTTATATTTTTTATTTATATCTTTTACTTTATACTTTTATTTATATTTTTTATTTTTATTTTATATTTTATATAATCATCTGTTTTGTTTTCTCCGCAGGTTTGAGAAATGTGGGATTATATCTAACATCAGAACGCACCTACGTCAAAACTTGGTGAACGCTTTGAAGCACAAGGACCTGACTCTGTGTAAGACTAGAGAGGCAAAATCAGCGAAACAGTATGTTTACGATATGTTAATAGCCGAATATCTGTTTAGTCACAATTATTCCTTCACCCTGTCGATATTTGCTAGCGAAGTACCGCTCTTGGTAAACTTTTGCAACAGTGTACCACAACGTTCCTCTAGTGACAATGACAGAGGTGGTTGTAGCAATAAGTTACAAAGCGATTACATAGTGCACACTCTGGAAACATTGGGCATTGATCCAAACAGGCCTGAGGGCCAGCATATTATATCGAATTACATGAATACCGAAGCACCGTTGCTGCTGTCCATCCTAAGCTCCATAGCTTCGCTCATGATCAACACTCAGTCTTCGATTAAGAGTCTCTTGTATGACAAGGAAACGCAAGCTAACTTAGTTCTGGAAACAAACTTTGCAGAAGTGACAAGAATGCGTGCAGCCAAGAAGAAAATTATGCAACAGAAGCAAATGTATGATGAGGAATTGAGGACAAAGGAGAGCAAATTGAAACAGCAAGTTTCCACTATGAAACATCAATTTAATTCATTAAATGCAAAAGTGGTAGAGGCCCAGGTAAAATATTTCTCTTCAATTAGATACAAGATATTTAATACAAGATATCCTATGTTTATCATTATCTCTTTTATCATTATCGCTTACAGATAGATTTGTATTAACAGAATTATAAAATATTTATAACGAAATTATTAAATATTTATTAAATATTTTGTTAAATATTTAATAAATATTTAATAATTTCGTTATAAGTATTTTAGAATATAATTATAAATTATAATTATATTAAATAATATAATTATAAATTATAATTATATTAAATAATTATATAATTATATATATAATTATAATAAATAAATAATTATATTAATTATATTATTAAATTATAATTATATAATTATAAATATTTTGTTTAATATTTTTATCAAAGATCTTAATTGAGAGAAATTGTCCTGTAAATATCTTTTGTACTATTTTTTTCTGTTTATGTACTCAGAATTTAATGCAATCTTTGATACTGAAAGAAAAGCAGCTGAATGAAGAGAAAGACAGTAATGCACAATGCATCTTGCGGAAGGAGATGGAGTTATCCATGAAACAAAATTTCTTAACACAGGAAGCTAACAGGTACTTGGCCATACATTATAAAAATAAAGAAAAGAAGATTATCCGTCCAACTTATGAGTGATAAGAATGATAATTAATATTTCCATAATCATATACATTTGTTATTTTTTTCTGATATTTTATTTCGATTAAATTGATTGATTTATATTTATTTATATTTGAATTATTTATTTATATATATTATTATTTATATTTATTGAAATATATTATTTTTTATTAATTTATTAATTTATTAATAATAAATATAAATAATATTATTTATATTAATTTATTTGAAATTATTTATATTTATTTATATATATTATTATTTATATTTATTTATATTTGAAATGTATATAAATTTATTTTGGATGAATTTTTTTTTTACAGATTGCAGAGAGAACGGGATAGTTATAAGAAATTTGAAGGCGGTTTGAAGAAGCTGCAACGGGAGCTCGTCAAAATGCAGAAGGAGATGCCACAAAGCGCGATGAATCAGTGCGCTCAGAATAATGTCAGGGACATTCACGTGCAAACTGATCTGGAAATTCGCGCGATAATAGATGAATGTAGAATTCTGCAGCAGGAGAAGCTGGAATTGACGAATCTCGTGCAGGAGCAACGATCGAGGATAGAGGAGATCACGCTGCGTAGCGTGCAATTGTCGCGCCAACTGGAGGAAGCGCGTACGATTGGCGTTGAAATACCGGTTCCCGTGACTCAAACGAACGCGACGATCGTCAGCGAGAGCAGCTCCACGGAGGATATTCTGCAGGACGCGAAGATGCGACTGAAACGCCTAGAAGAGGAGAGCTTGAGAGCTGACAAACACTTCTCCAATTTCATCAACCCTTCTTAGCAATGGAGCATTCCATAAAATATTTATAAAATTAATTTATTTATTTACGATTATCGACGATTTTTGCGAATGCACTTGACGCACATCATGCATCTGCGTGATCTCCGTCCATCCTTGAAAGAAAGAAAAAAAAGACTGAATTGAAAAACATGTACCAAAAATTATCGGACATTTAGATAATTTATTTTCTATAAAATTGGATATTTTTTTAAAACATTAATATACAAATTATCCACTATCTTTTTTTTGCTTTATTTCGAATTCTACGTTCATTACATGCAACATCAAACATAGCATAAAAAATGTTAAGTCGAGCTCCCTTCCATTGTTGTACATCATCTTCGTTTTGGGTCTGAACTCCTTCTAGTGCACTTGAACAATTAAGGATCATACCGAACTTTTGTGCTTTCTCGTGCGCAGGATAAATCATACAGTTATTGAGTAGTTAAGGACTTTTTTTTCGAAAAAAAAGAAGATAATAAAAAAATTATAATTACGAAAAGAAATATATTGCGTTAAAAAGTTCGAGACACGTAAATTACAAATCTTTCAGTGCAAAAAGAAAAAAACGAACACTTACAAAAGTTGTTTAATCAAGTGTTAAATTATTGCCAAATATTATAATCGAAGTTATAATGTTGCAACCAATAAAAAAGTGCAATTAATAAATATAACTCATATATTTATTAATAAATCATGTTGACAAACACATTGAAAATCCATCGATACAAAGTGTGAGACACAAAAGAAAATAATCTCCAACTCAATAATTGTACGATTCATTCTATGTACATGATGCGTAAACTATTTTTAACACTTAATTAGTTTACAATGTTTAATACATCAAAAATAGCGCGAATACATTATCGTACAAAATTATTTAATTGCAAGAAAAAAAAAATAAAAGTATTATTCGGAACATTATTCACAGTGCTATATTTAATATTAAATGTATAGAAAAGGATATTGTTTGTCACGGCTTTCGCGTCCTTCGCGTTCGTGAGGACGATCCTTTGTGTATGGAGATTTTTCCTGAAAATATATTCTTGAATAAATCTCCCGTGATTTCTTGCGATATTGGGGGGGATACTAGACATCTATATTTTCTTGTTTTTTTTTTGTTTTTTACTATAGGCGTCCATTTCGTCCTTTTAACATACTCGTAGTAGACATCTTTATCAACTATGAGAAGTAGAAAGTCATTAAAAAAAGAATAACTTGGTTTCTCATTCTTTTATAAAGTAGACTAATTTATAAAGCACTAAAAAAAATCGCAAATTCTACGTGAGAAATCGTACGTATGTGGATGTATGACGTGTAATATAATTTTTATGAAACTATGCATATATAAAATTGAACGTATGGATATATTTCACGGAATACAGAGTTGCGAAAAAATATACTTTATACAGGGTGTCCCATTTTAATGTCCCACCCCAAATAATTTTCTTATTTTTAATTTTAGAAAAAGATGTTTCAGACAAAAGTTGTATGATTTCAAGGGGGACATAAGATGGAGTCATTAATTTGACCTTGAAGAATCATGTAAAGGTTACGTGAAGATCATTTTGAATTTCTTAAATGGAACACCCTATATATTTTTGCATATTCTTGTAGCTTATCTCGAGAGCTTCCCAAAGCTTTTAAGAAAAAATTTGGAATTGTTAATTGCAAATTACATATTTTTTCTTCGAAATAATTATGTTTTCTTTACACCAATTGATTCCTCCCATTATTTTGTACATAAAAGTATTAAGGTAGGATAATCGAAAAATGAAATTACAAATGAAATTATTTTACAAGATATTTTATGGTTTATGTAAAATTAAGAAATGATTTCAAGCCTCATAACTCGAAAAGTACTTGATGAAAAATGTTTATTTATAGTATTTTGGAAAGCTCTCGAGATAAGCTACAAGAATATGCAAAAATATATAGTGTTCCATTTAAGAAATTCAAAATGACCTTCATGTAACCTTCATGTGACTCTTTAAGGTCAAACTAATAACCACCTTATGTCCCCCTTGAAACCATACTCCTTTTGTCTGAAACATCTTTTTCTAAAATTAAAAATAAGAAAGTTATTTGGGGTGGGATATTAAAATGAGACACCCTGTATATTTGAGAAATAATCAACTTTACTAATGCAAATGTATTATGATATTTTCTTGTCTAACACGCTTTTATTTAGTTAATTATTTGAACTGCATATTTCTTTTAATTAAATATTTTCTTGTATCTTATATATCCCATTTAAAGAGTATATTCTCGTATAAACTTAAAATAATATTATACATCTACAAAATAAATTGAGAAATCTGAAAAGGTCTGAGTTTCTTGTTAAAAAAACATGCAAACTTGAAACTGAGCATTCGGTGTATCAGAGTAATAATTTTCAAATAAAAAAAAATTTAATTGTATTATTCCAGATATTCTATATATTTTAAGAAAACATTTTAAAAGGTGTAAAGAACAGAGAGAATAAAGTAGCAAAAATAATCGAAAAATATGGAAAAATCGCGAATGAAAAAATTAAGGTCTGCTCCAAAACAAAAAATACATAATTGATTACCGACAAAAGTTTAGCTGTTGTTATAGCGTTATAAAGAGTGCCAATTAATTGCTACTGACCTTACTGTAATGATGCTTCTCTCTATGTTCGGGAATGTCACCGTTCTGATGCGTACCTTTGGCTGACAAAAATATATTCATATTTAAGTATAATTGATTCCAAATGTTTGCTCTGATATATCGGCTCATATGTTTTTGTTCTTTACATGATAAGAAATTAAGAATTCAAAATAATTACAAATTACCTCTCTCATCATCTTTCCTCCGTTTTTGTTCAGTAATCACTATAGATTCTTCCGTCCGATCCTGCATTATTATAATAATATTATATTATTAAACAATATTATTATTTAACAACTAATTTAACTAATTAACAACTTACTTAACAATAATATATGCATATGGTACCGGTATTCAAATTGTATGCATGATTGTGACAAAATAATTTTAAAAAAATGTTAATTACCCTTTTTCGTCCTTGTTTCTTTTCTTTACGCTGTTCCTTCTGTTCGTCACGTGTTTTTCCCTTGCTGGAGCGTTCTTTTTTATCAAAGACAGCCTCGGCACGTCTTCCTTCCTGCTAGATACAAAAATATTTAATATTATATAACATTATAATATTATATAATTTAATAATATATAAAGAAAAATATAGAGAAATTGTAATGTGCGATATAAATTATATATAATCACCTTTGGGGCACTCTCTACTTTTCTTCTTTTTACATCTAAAATTGAATATAAATTTATTATTAAAATACATAGTCATATAGGTGTGAAAACAAAAATATCCAAAATATTTTTAAAGAATATTATGATATCAAACAAATAAATATATATATTTATATTAATTATATTAATAATTATTAGTTAAAATTATATTATATTAATAAAAATATGTATATGTTTTTTTATAATTTTTGGAATTATATATTTAACATGTTTGATTAGACTAATTGTAATACAAACCTCTCTCAGGACCTTCTTGCGTAGGTCCCGAACTAGCGCTACTATTTGATACACTGGACAGGTCTCTGTCTAAATTGTCTATACCACTGCTATAATAATGTTCTTCCTAAAAATATGAAATTTATATTAAAATTAATTCTATGGTAAATAAATTAATTGGAAAAAAAGCTAAATCTTGAAGCACGAAAAAATATGTAATAAATATGAAATTTTGAATATTTGTTTATACATTACAGAACAATGTATAAACGTATAAAATGTATTAAAATTCAATCTTTAATCATTTTTAATAAATAAAATTTTATCTAATAAAATTTTAATTAATAAAATTTTAATAATTAAAATTCAATCTTTAATCATTTTTAAGTATAAAAGTACCGAATGGTCTATTTTGCAATTTCTTGGTGACTTATTCTATGAAAAACATAATATAACTTTACACTAATTTATACACCTACTTTATAATATTTGCGATCCTTTTTATCTAATCCTTCATCGTCTTTTACTTCTTCTTTCTTGACATATTTCTCTTTTACTTCTGAGACATCCTTACTATCTTCTTTCTTCCTGAACTTTTCAGAGTTTTCACTATTCAAAGAATTCATATTGCTGTACAGTGAATGATTGAGTTTTAGAAAATATTCAGTTTGAATGTTTATAAGATACTTTTTACGCAAAAATATTTTTTAATCATTTATATCTCCTCCAAGATTAAAATGAAAATAAAAGAATGTGTAAAGGCTAAGAAAATATGTTTAATAATTAAATATTTATAAAAAGATAGAAGTTCTAATTAGTTAATAATTAAATTTATAAAAATTTATAAAATATGTTTAATAATTAAATTTATAAAAAGATAAGTTCTCTGCATGATATATTATAAATGTATAATAAGGTATGATAAGTGTTTATTAAGCTATTATTCCGGCATAAGGCGATAGATATATGCATATTCTTAAACATATACTTACTGATGAGTTTGATTAGACGAACTTCGTTTTTCTCGTTGCTCTTTATTTTCTTTTTCCGGACGAGAATCTCCGTTATTTTCTTTCGCTGCTACTCCATTGCTAACTTTTTCGTTTGTATCATTATTTGCAGTGTCTTGTGTCTTTCCAGTCTGTGCAAATGAATATAATCAGTAATTCTCTTAAATGCTTTTATTAGTGTAATTTCTTAGAGAAAATAATTTAACTCAATTAGGGATTAAAGAGAAAAATATCTCTTAATAATTTTCTTAAATCAAATTAAAATGTCAGAAAAATTTTGGCCAAAAAATATTTAAATATTTTTTATATCTTTAAATTTTCCATATTTATATAAAAAAAAATATTTTATATTATGTAGCAAATAAAGTAATATGATTTAAAAATAAAATACAATATGAAACAAATAATATTTTAATAATTAATTTTTAATAATTAATTAATAATTAATTAAAAAGTTATAAATTCCTGACATTTGATACTAATATTTATGTCATATTATTGCAAATAAACTATTTCTCAAGAATGTAACCTTGTCGCCCACGTGATGGAAATCTGATTCGCGTATCATATTGGGAGTTTTAGCCTTCAGTTGTCCACTGTACGATGTAGCCAGAACATGTAAATCCTGGCGCTGGCCACGCTCTTCTTCTCTCACTTTTTCTACTTTTCGCTCAAGGATCTGAGAGAGTTTCGCCAAGACAGGAAAATGCGGCAATATCTTGATTAATATTATCAAAGAATTCCTTATTTGCACATAATCCTTAGAATCTAGACATACTACAATAGCCTGTTGGAGGAAAAAAAAAGAAAAATTAAATTATAGGAGCTGAAAATTATTTCCAGCATTGAAGTAGCTTCTTAGTATTGAAGATAAATGATAATATTAAGTTCTTAAAATTGCACCTTTGTGATTTTATAATGCCATTTGTGACACACGTGTCTATAATTTTCAAATCCGACCATATCATTCGCTTCGGAAAATTGATTGCTCACACGAAATTTGGTCACAAATCCGGGATAATTACTGCATTCCTATGACAAAAAAAAACATTCAAATTAATAAGAAGACAAGTATCTTAGAATTAATATTTATATTAATTATTATTTATATTTATATTAATTATTATATTAAATATTAATTATTATTTTTATAATTATTATTTTTATAATAATATTTATTGTAAATATGTGTAATTATATAATATTTATATAATTATATTTACGTAATTATATTGATATAATTTATATAAAAAGCACTGACTTTTTTTTTAAATTTCTAAAAATGTCTCTTTTTTTTTAAATAACTTTTGTGAAATAATTTTTTAATTTTTATTCCTATATTACCTTATCAAATATGGCTTTCTCGGAATGCCACCTCATCACAGTCTCCAGCATGGCGCACAAAAATCTGCCATATCGATTTGCTTCATTCTCTGTGCACGAAGTGACTGAATATGTAATATCACAGAAAAGCTGGAAAATCAAATTTAATTTATTGTAAAACTAAAGTCTGACAATCTACAAACTGTGTGTTGTATACAATATCTTGGAAAACTATACTCCTAAAATTATGCCCCTAAATTTTGAGATATAATAATTTTTCAGAATAATTAACACGTCAATAAGATTATAATTTTTCATTAATATTAGAAAAGAGTGACTTACACGATCGTAGCAAAGCAGGGTCGAAAAATTTGCAGTCTTCAGGGAGTGGATGGTATGTACAAATTTCGCACAGTACATGGCGTCCACAGTTGTGAATGTACACCGCGGAAATAGGCACAACTGCAGAAATTGCGTTATCGTCTCGTTCTTCGCAGACTTGGCGCTTCGTGACAAAAACCATGTATCCTTCTCTTGCCTATAAATATAAATAATTGTATAATTATTAAAATTGTCCAACAATTATTATAATTTTATATATAATTATACAGGGTGTCCAATTTTAAAGGACTCACTCAAATATCTCAGAAACACTCCGTTAAATCGAAAAATGTTTCAAACAAAAGTTGTGTGGCTTCAAGGGGGCTATGAGAGGAATCAATTGGTGTAATGAAAAAACATAGTTATTTCGAAGAAGAAATATGTAATTTGCAATTAACAATTACATATTTTTTCTTCGAAACAATTGTTTTTTCTTTACACCAATTGATTCCTCTCATTATTTTGTACATAAAAGTATTAAGGTAAGGTAATCGAAAAATGAATATTTTACTAGATATTATGGTTTATGTAAAATTAAGACATTATTTCAAGCCTTATAACTCGAAAAGTACTTAATGGAAAAACATTTAATTACAGTATTTTGGAAAGCTCTCGATGTCAGCTACAAGAATACCAAATAAAAAATGGAGATTTCCATTTAAGATTTTAAAGTTGACCTTCACATGACTTTCAAATGATTTTCCAAGGTCAAATCATTGTCACCATCTTATGGCCCCCTTAAAGCCACACAACTTTTGTTTGAAACATTTTTCGATTTAACGCAGTGTTTCTAAGATATTTGAGTGGATCCTTAAAAATGGAACATCCTGTATATGGGATGAATATTATATGTTATACAAAGTGTCTACTCAAATCTTATGAGAAAAGATTCCTCTGATTTTTTAGTATATTTATTGAAAATAAAGAGAATATCTTGATAATATTTTTCTACAATTTTCTAAAATAACTTTTTTTTCTAAAGGTGTTTTCTAATGTTTCCCATTTATATAAAGAAAAAACAAAATCACTTAAATTTCAAGTACTAAAGTTGCAGAAAAAAATATTCTTCACTTGCATAAATTTTCATTTCTTTTATCACTAAAAATTACGATAAAGAATATATGCTATATTCAATATTTTAGATACCAAATACATGAACAGAAATAGCTCTAATCTCTTTATAATATATTTTAAATACAAAATTTAATTAGCTTGTAATAAAATTATCAAATTGAATTTTTTAAGAAATTCCTCGAGTCCAATAAATTTCATGAGAATTTCCTGATTATTTCAGACATACAAGAAATCTCTGAGAATTTTAAGTTTTCCATATTTTTTTTTAGGGAGCAGACACTTTGTTATAGAAACTTGGTGCAGCAATATTTCACCTCAGGTACGCAAAGACTTTTTCAACGTGTTCCTCTTGCTTCTTCTTTTCGTCCTGCAGCTTCTCAATAAGAGTAGTATACCTTTCCTGTTCCTTTTTTCCTTTACTTATATTCTAAAAATCAGCGTCACTCCCAGTTTAAATAAAGAAGAGAGGAGGAAAGTGTTTTTAAGTTTAAAACGAATCATCATTTTCCATATATATAGTACTGTAATCAATGTAATAATGCTAAGTTTGCTAATATCGCGTTACCATATCTTTGGAATCGGCCGTCTGTGCCGCGAGTTGCTTCAACTTGCTGATTTCTCTTTGATAACTTTCCACTGGCACATACAAGTCGTACATCGACAGGGACCAAAACGTGACTAAGAATTGCGGTGATATGTCCTCCCATACTTTTAGAGGATGCAACGGTCTGACTGATTGAGCGACAGGTGCCATAACAGCTTGCGCGGCTTCCGCATATTTCAATTGTTTCATAGCCGTAGACATTTTCTTGTAATTCGGATCGGCTTTACGAAGGGCGTCATATTTTATCTTCAAAAACAAAATAAATATTAGAGAGTACAAATATTTTTTAAACTGGCAAATCAAATGAGATATCTTATTTTTTTTCTATCAATTCAAAAAATTATTCCTATATATATTAATATATATATATATATATATATATATATATATATATTAATATATATTAATCTTATATATTTACTTATCCTAACTTCCTCTTATATTTCTACATTTAAAATAATAATAAATTTAAATTTTAAAATTATTTTAAGTTATTCATCAATCAATCAAACAAGATGAATATTACTTCTTTATTATATTTAAAAACATCCTTTGATTTTTATATTTTATTGTTTATTCTATCATTCTATTAATAATTAATATATTTCAATTTTTAAAATTATCATATAATTTTTTTTATAACATTCAATCTCTAAATTTTCAATTAATCTATATATTTTTATTTTTTAATATAGCAAGTTTACCGCCTCTATCTTTTTTTTCATAAAATGATTTAGAGTATTTACATTTATATTTAATTCCCCTAACATACTATTAGTTATTATTATATTAATTAATTCTTTCATTTTAATTTATATTTATATTAACATAATACTTCTATTAATAGTTTTTATTCCATGAAATCTAAATTATTTTTTATAATTAATTATCCTTTTAAAAAATTTTACTTCATTTTATTTACTAGATTTTTTTATTTTTAACAATAATTTTAATTTAAATAAGATTTTAAGTTATTTTCTAATCTTTAAAACTTCAAAGTTTAATATATAAATTTCACTCTATTTATAAATCTTATTTATAATTTAATTTATATATATACAGTGTCCCAAAAGTCCCGGACCGGTCGAATATTCCATAAACTATGCACTTTAGAAAGAAATGTTTCAGACAAAAGTTGTATGGCTTGAAAGGGGCCATCAGATAGTGGCAATAATTTGACACGAGAGAGTCATTTGAAAGTCACGTGAAGATCACCGTTAATTTCTTAAATGGAAATCCCTATTTTTTATTAAATATTCTGGTAGCTCACGTCGAGAGCTTTCCACTATAATTAAGTTAGTTTTCATTAACTATCTACTATAATTAAGTTAGTTTTCATTATGTACTTTCCGAATTATGAGGCTTAAAATCATTTTTTAATTTTACATAAACCGTAAAATATCTTGTAAAATATTCACTTTTCGATTATCTTACCTTAATACTTTTATGTACAAAATAATGAGAGGAATCAATTGGTGTAAAGAAAAAACATAGTTGTTTTTAAGAAAAAAATATGTAATTTGCAATTAACAATTACATATTTTTTTTTAAAACAACTATGTGTTTTCTTTACACCAATTGATTCCTCTCATTATTTTGTACATAAAAGTATTAAGGTAAGATAATCGAAAAATGAATATTTTACTAGATATTTTATGGTTTATGCAAAATTAAGAAATGATTTCAAGCCTCATAACTCGAAAAGTACTCAATAAAGAAATACTTTATTATAGTGTTTTGGAAAGCTTTCCAGCAAAACTACACGAATATGTAATAAAAAATAGGGGGTTCCATTTAAGAAATTGAAGGTGACCTTTACGTTACCTTCAAATGACTCTACAAGATCAAATCATTGCCACTATCTGATGGCCCCCCTCAAGCCATACAACTTTTGTCTGAAACATTTCTTTCTAAAGTGCATTGTTTATGGAATATTCGACCGGTCCGGGACTTTTGAGATACCCTGTGTATATATATATATATATATATATATATATATATATATATATATATATATATATATATAGGGTATCCCAAAAGTCCCTGTATATATATATATATTACAAGTAATATTTAAATATTTTTTGCAATAAAATTCGAAAGAGTGGTTTATTTAATCAGTTATTCATGCTTCTCTAATAAATAGTTAAAGTTATTAGACTAAGAAAATATTGTGCAGGGAAATTTCAAGGTGGACATAAACGGCTCCCTTACATTTATGGCATGTGCAAACATTGGCCTCGCCAGGAAAAATGCGACATCCGAGTGTATGTGATTATCCTGAAGCATAGAATGAATCGACGGTAGTCGCTCCACGTACTCATCCACCGTCATAGTTGATCCCAGGAACGTTCCAAATTGCACCAGTGTATCTTGACACTGATCATACAACTTGCCTGTTGTAGATATGAAAAATAGAAATAAATAAAATAAAAAATAATGATAGAATGGATGTCTCTTTTTTTTACTTTCGCGTTATTTCATGCGAGATTTCACTTACCAACAAGTTTCAGATGAGATTTGTCCGTCTCTCTGTAAACGACACAATGTTTTTGTTGTGCCATTAGCAAGCACAAGGCGACCGCGAGATCATGCTCGGAAAGAGCTTCCTTCAAACGCTGCGAGGACTTTTTCGTGTTGCGGACTTGACTGAAGTAACCGGCCTTTAGGAATAATATTTTCACATGTTACGATTAATTTGTACCAATACAAATTTTTCGTACAATATTATGTATTCAGACAGTTCCAGGATTTACCTCATTTTTCAACAAATCTCCACCCGCCATTGCATCTAATTGATCAGACGTCATTTCTTCGGCTGCCTCGATACCAGCCATTTTTTGTACTATCTCCTTCAATATTAATAGGTCTAGGCTGAAAGCAGATTTTAGATTATTATACACAATGATAAGTTGATTTAAATAAATTATTTTGTGCACATTTAATCATATACAGAATGTCCCATTTTAATCGATCACCCCGAATAACTTTTTTAATTTTGATTGTAGGAAAAAATGTTTCAGACAAAAGTTGTATGGTTTGAAGAGGGACATAAGATGGTATCATTGGTTCTGAAAAGTTGTTTGAAAGTCACATGAAAGCCACCTTCAATTTTTTTAATGGAACCTCCTATTTTTTATTACTTATTCTTGTAGCTTATCTCGAGAGCTTTTCAAAACACTATAATAAAGTATTTCTTCATTGAGTACTTTTCAAGTTATGAGGCTTGAAATAATGTCTTAATTTTACATAAAATATCTAGTAAAATATTCATTTTTCGATTATCTTACCTTAATACTTTTATGTACAAAATAATGAGAGGAATCAATTGGTGTAAAAAAAACACATAATTGTTTAGAAGAAAAAATATGTAATTTGCAATTAACAATTCCATATTTTTTCTTAAAAACAACTGTGTTTTTCCTTTACATCAATTGATTCCTCTCATTATTTTGTACATAAAAGTATTAAGGTAGGATAATCGAAAAATGAATATTTTACTAGATATTTTACGGTTTATGTAAAATTAAGATATTATTTCAAGCCTCATAACTCGCAAAGTACTTAATGAAAACTAACTTAATTATAGTGTTTTGGAAAGCTCTCGAGATGAACTATAAAAATATGCAAAAGCATACAGGGTGTCCCATTTAAAAAGTTGGATGTGACCGTCACGTGACCTTCAGGTGACTCTTCAATGTCAAACTAAAGACACCACCTTATGTCCCCCTTCAAGCCATACTACTTTTGTCTGAAACATTTTTTTCTACAATCAATATTAAAAAAGTTATTCGGAATGATCGATTAAAATGGAACACCCTGTATAAAATATATACCTCTTTTGAGCTTTAAGTTGATTCGCTACGTATTGTAACAATCCTGTCAATTCAATGTTATATTTCTTAAATATCGCTCCACAAAAGGAAGCTAGAGATTGCAACCACAAGGATATACTGGTGCCGTCATGTTTGAATCTGTCCCTGTCAGCACCCGCTAGTGCCTCCACAAGACAGTAACCTAATACGTCGTACGAAATATTTGTCAAATATTTTAAGGAGTCTACCACAGGTCCTGGAATGAATAATACCATACAATATGTCGCTTCTTCTTCTTTTCTTCAAGAAGTTTATTAGACGCGTGCACTCTTATGTGTACCTATTAGATTGTCGTATAACTGGATCTGTATAAGAACGTAATCGAATAATACACCCGGCGAGGAATGCGTAAGTTTGCCTATCGATCGGCCAACCGGCTTGATCGTCTCCTTGCTCACGCGCTTCATGATCGATTTGATCTTCTTCTGGGCGTCCGCCCGTTTCCGCAGCAGCGCCGCGTGCTGCAGCGGAGTGTCGTTCTTCCAGCGCGCATACAGGCAGTAGCGATTTTGATAGGGGTAATATTTCAGGATGTTCCACAGTTCTTCGGCGACGCAGCAGTTGCAGTCCATGAAGGAAAGCGAGGGTAGCAGAGCGACGTCGAGGATCGTCAATACGTCGTAGTACAGGGTGCAGTTCTTGTTCAACGGCTGTTTGCCTGAGTCGAGTGGACAGTGCTTGATTGCGGTATGGCACAGCCTCATCACCTTGTACATGAGAATGGGGTCGTGATGCAGGTTCGGTCCAAGCACGATCAACATCGGCAACAAATGCTCGTGAATGTCCTCCAGGTCGTGGATCAGCGGTGGTGCGAGAGCACTTTTTAAAGGAGGTATCTTACGACCTGGCAATTTCAGGGAAACGATGCAATGCCTGGAAAAATTTTGAGAACTCGTGACTCGAAGGAATAAGAGGATGGAGGAAAAGCTAATTAAAGTGCTAAGTAGATAGAACAATTATCCTCAACAGTCAGTGTTTGCTGGTATCTAGATAAAATTATCTAGATAATCATCTAGATAAAGAAATGGATCATCTTTATCTTTATCTTTAACTTAGATGAAGAAATATAAAGTATCTTTATCTTTATCTTAGATGAAAAATATATGTCATCTTATCTAAAAATTGTCTAAGATGATGTTTTCATTATTCAAAAAAGTTTTCCAAAAATCTAAAACAAGCTTCTAAAAATCTATCTAAAATGTCTAAAATATATTTTTTATATTATTTTTAAGATAGGATTATTATTAATATATTATAAATATATTATTATTATATTATTAATTTATTATAAATATATTATAAATATAAATTAATAAATAAATATTTATCATATCATTTATATACCTTTTTGCTATTATTTAAATATTCTTTAGGAAAAGAGAAAGAATATGTGTGTTGTAATATGTTTATGATTTTAATATCTCATTTATAATCTGCGTCACATTTTTTACAAATATTTATAGTCTTCTAAAATAAACAAAAATATCTAGATATCTAGATTATCGCAATAATTATCTCATCTTTCATCTAGATTAAGTAAAAACAAAATCATCTTTATCTCATCTAAGATAAATTTACGGATTTTTATCTTTATCTAGATAATTTTGAAATTATCTACAGCAAACACTGTCAACAGTGCAATAATTTTTTAGCCTAATTGCATAATTTTTGCTCAATTATAATTCTCGATATTTAAATCTAATTCTATCTATCTCAAATTGCTTTCTTAAAATAAGCGATAAATGTGAAAATACTGGTGACTTACTTCCTATATACGGGTTCGATAAGAGCCTGAATCATTTTGCACAGTGCTGAAGCTATGGGACGTTGATCCGTGAAGCAATAATCTGGCAATCGATTGAATAGGTTTTGCGCCACTTCCCAAGCCCCGATTTCCAGAAGGGCTTCGCATAATACAAATTTCTGATTGTTTGAATATTTGTCCTTGAAAGTGAAAGATAAATTATGCAACTCATAATATTATTAGTTAGTCACGCAAAAAGAAAATTATATATTTTTACAAAACATTAGTTGATAATTAATAAAGGTACATCATTGGTTAACAAATTCAGCTTAGTAAATTGTTTAAAAAATTGAAAATATATAAGTGAATATAAAAATAAAAAATAAAAAATATGAATATAAAAATAAAAAATATAAAAATAAAAAATATGAATATAAAAATAAGAAATATAAAAATATGCATACAAAACTTAATTTTTATCAATCTTAAAATAACATATTTAATTTACTTATATTTAATTTACTTTAAAACAAAATTCAATATTCTGACTTCAAATTATTAGATTCTTCTTAAATTTGCAATTTTGAAAAAAAGTTTAATCATAGATAATTAATAAACTGATACGAGTAGGAACTTATTCTATTAAAGAATTCTTGAATTCATTAAATAATGATCAGCTAAACTTAAATTTGCGACGCAATGAGTAACTAATAAAAATTCTTTTGTTTGCTACTTGTGGATACTCCTTCTCTTCCACAACATCCTCTTTGTCCTTTGTCGAGATCACGCTCAATTTCCGCACGTATTCCTTGGCCTGTTTCATCGCCTGTTCATGATCTGATATGATAATTTTATCGTCTGGCACGAGCCAAGGTAATATGTCGTCCAGCTTAATCACGTTATGTTGCAGCATAAGCGCGGTGACCTTTTGCAGCGAGAACGGCGTGGCGTTGACGGTGGAGCAATATTTGAATCCTAACACCTCGCAAAGTACCTGTTGATCACTCATGTACGAGCGTATTAAGGGAATAAATAGAGCATCGTCTTGCGGCCGATTCTCAAAAGTCTCTAGCAAGATGTCGAGTACCCTATTAGGATCAAGATTAAAATAACCTGGAAGGAGACAATATATCTTGTACTTTGCTCTCTTTGCAATCTTTGTAGTGCAGCAATTTTTCAAAGGAATAAAAAGTATGGAAACCTTTAAATTTTTTGAAAATCATGCATTTTAGAAACAAATGTTTCAGACAAAAGTTGTAAAGTTTCAAGTAATGCATTACATAGTAATCAGTATACCCTTGCATTACATAGTAATCAGTATAACCTTGAATAGCACCGTCAAGGTCACATAAAAATCACTGAACTTCATTTGAACTTTTTAAATGGAACCCCCTCCTTTTTATTATATATTCTTGTAGCTTGTTTCAAGAACTTTCCAAAACACTATAATAAAGTATTTTTTCAGTGAGTATTTTTCAAGTTATAAGGCTCGAAATAATTTCTTAATTTTACATAAACCATAAACAATAAAATATTTTTTCTTCAAAACTATGTTTTTTCTTTACACCAATTGATTTTTCACATTATCTTATGCATAAAAGTATGAAGGTGAGATAATAAAAAAATGAATATTTTATTAAATATTTTATGGTTTATGTAAAATTAAGAAATTATTTCAAGCCTCATAACTCGAAAAGTACTCAATGAAAAAAACACTTTAATATAGTGTTTTGGAAAGCTCTTGAAACAAGCTATAAGAATGTGTAATAAAAAATAGGGAGTCCTATTTAAAAAATTCGAACTGATTTTTATGTAACCTTGACGGTGCTGTTCAAAATCATACTGATATTGCTACATAATCCGTTACTTGAAACCCTACAACTTTTGTCTGAAACATTTGTTTCTAAAATGCATAGTTTTCGAAAAATTTAAAGGTTTCCATACTTTTTCCTCATCCTGTATGTAACCAGCAGCAAAAATTAAGGGATTCGTACCAATGAGAGATTTAACGATTTCCAACGTCGAGGCTACCTCGTTGCCTGGACGTTCCTGATTTAATTCTACAATGAGCTTGGAGTAACCCTCGCTCTCCTCGCGAAATAAATTAAACTTTCTCTGCTTATAACTGCAAGAAAATGGGAAAATGGAAATCTCTTTAAAATTCATCCGCATCACAAGAAAAATAAGCTGAATTCTTGATGCAAAGATACTTACTATAATTTTGTCTTGACTTTTATAAACTTGGTTTGAAAATTTTTGTTTTTTAACGTTCCTACATCTTGTAAAGTTTCAATCTCTAGACGTTCTTTCAATATTCTATCAGTTAAAAACTGTGAAAAACAAAAGAAACAAGAAGAAGTTGAGATAACACATCAAAACTCCTGCTTCATCAAAAGAGTAACAATAAATAAATTTATATTAAATTATTTTAAATTATTTAAATTTAATAAATTTATTTCTTAAAACTGTTATATATATCTTTTTCAATATTTTTCCTATTCAATAATTTTATGGTATATCTAAATTAATATATATAATATTAAATATGTATAAAACTGTAAAGCGTACCTTTTCAGATTCTTTCACAATATAATAAAAATTGTTCCTTTCTTCATTATGTGCTTCTGCATCGATTAAAGTAAATATATCTACTATTGCAGATGGTATTGCACCATCAAAATTCTACAAATAAATTTTACAAATTAATATTACTATAGTTTTAGCAATTTGTAACTCCGATGATTCTTTATAAAACTTAAAGCGTTAAGAAGAATTTTGTCATACCATAAGTTCACCTAATGTCTGTACTACACTGTCCTTTTTTACATTCCCATGGATTCCATTCGATATTAATTCGTACAATCCGCGCTTCCATTCTATAAAGAAAAAGAAAAATTATAAAGTTAAGTTTAAAAAAAAAATAATATTAAATTAATAAAGAAAAATTCTTGTCATCAAAGATGCAATTATATATCTAATTAGGCAATACAATCTAAATGTGGAAAAGTAATGATACAAGAGAAGCGGATGGAGAAAACTGCATTATGAAATTTAAAACAAATATGTATCTTAACGCTTTCTTTATCCGTTTGAAAATTATGCATAGAAAAAACTTATTGTTGCAATATTTTTGAATCGATATATAAAATTATTAATACAATTTATACAATTTTTATTAAACAACTCCAAATACATGTTCCCGCATAAAAATACAATATAAAGAGGAACTTAAAAATACATAAAAAATAATAAAAAAGATAAATAAAGTGAAAAATAAATAATAATAAATTTGCATCAAGATTGCAATATTGTCAGGGAATGTTCCTTCGCTCTAATTCAAATGATATAAAACAATAAAATGTACTGAATGATATATATAATAAAATATAATAAAATATAATAAAATATAAATTGAAAGATATAAAATAATAAAATATAATAAAATATAAATTGAATGATATAAAATAATAAAATATAATAAAATACAAATTAAATGATATAAAATAATAAAATATAATAAAATATAAATTGAATGATATAAAATAATAAAATATAATAAAATACAAATTAAATGATATAAAATAATAAAATATAATAAAATACAAATTAAATGATATAAAATAATAAAATACAGGAGCCAATAAGTTATCGAAAAATTTGAAAAATATACGGAAAATTTTGGAAAATATAAGAGCAGGCGAAACGGGTGCACGAGGAGGCAACAATGGGAGGGAGGAGGGGGGCTGGCTTCTATGATAAAGTATTACCTGGTGTGTTGCCTTCCTTAAATTTGTGCTTGATTAGCTTGAGGCTGCAAACATGCGTGAATTGACAAATTAAGTCTTCAGTAGAGAGCGAGTTACAGGAGTAGATAAGTGTTTTCGCGAACCAGCAATGCACCGTGTCGACCG
This sequence comes from Camponotus floridanus, assembly GCF_003227725.1. Lineage (NCBI taxonomy): Eukaryota > Metazoa > Arthropoda > Insecta > Hymenoptera > Formicidae > Camponotus > Camponotus floridanus. The sequence continues at coordinate 145,080 of NW_020229301.1, forward strand.
CGTCGACCAGGCGACGCGCCAACAACACCACTTACAAATCATTTCTTCCGTGCTTATCCCATGACTTCCACAATTCTGTATGCCATGCTTTGCTGGCCATATTTAGCGCTCTCCGTCCGTTTTGTGTTTTTTATTTTTTTATTTTTTTTTAAAGGGCCACCGAGCATCAATCAACGAGAATTAAACGATCAACTCGACATCGCAGGTTAATGTGTGATGAGAACGTATGTATCACTCTTTCTCTCTCTCTCGATCACTCTTTCTCTCTCTCTCTCTCCCTCTCTTTATTCCCTTCCCTCCTTGCCAACGTAGAGTGTATACCCCGAGAGCGTCCTCGAAGCTATCGTGATCTCGGGTTCGAGAACTCGGTCGACGTTGCTCGAGAATCGCGTTCAAAAATTCACTCGATGGAGTAGAGCGTTCGATCGGCCAATCGGAATCGAGATTGCTCTCATAAGCCAATCAGACATTCTTATTTTTCCATAAGCCAATCAGACATTCTTATTTTCCCGGAAATAAAGAGTTGCGCGAGAAATGATTGGTTGTCGCGGTGAATGGGTTGCGATTGGAATTAGACCAATCAGAGTGGTCAGCCGGCAAAGTCCATTGCTCTGATTGGTCAATTCCAACTAGGGTGATCACGAGGTTTAAGGGGTTATGCCTAGTCAGCAGACCGAAAAAAGTATGATGTTTGGGAATATTTTTTTGAAAAGTGTATAATTAATAATTTAATTATTTATTAAATTATTTATTATTTAATAATTAATTTTTTTTACAAAAATAATTAATACAATAGAAAAATATATAAAAAAGTGACATTTGTATGTATTGTTTATTATAACAGAAAATAATAAAGAAATTTTCTACATTGAAAAACAATTTGAGGTTAGAATAACATTCCGTTTTCTGTAAAAATCATTCAATGGGGAGCGAGGCTATCGAAAAATTGGATTGGAAAAAAATTCTGATTGGTTGATCACCACTCTAGTACTTTTCCAAGATTCCGTTTTCTGAAATTCCGACTACCATGTGATAGCACCCTAAGCCAATCAGATTCTTATTTTCCCGGAAATAAAACGTTACGCGAGAAATGATTGGTTGTCGCGGTGTCTGATTGCGACTGGAATTTGACCAATCAGAGTGGCCGGCCGGCAAATGTATTTTAGTGGAATAAGATGTTTTCTATAAAATAAGAATAAGTTGTTAATCTAATTCGATTACTTCAGAGACACATCATTGATCCGGATTAGTCTAGGGAAATTTAGAAAGTCTATCGCTGAGTACCACTGCTCAGTCCGATCCATGGACGTAAGAAATACTGGACAGAGCATAGGCCGGTATTCATAGTCCGATCTTATATTTGAGATCGTCTTAAGTTCGAGCTTGAAATGCTACGCAGCTATTTGATTTGTTGAATGAGGTCTTAAGTCAACCTCCAAGCAGACTTAAGGCTATAGCACACACTTTCCATAAGACATAACAATAAGGTTTCGACCAATCACGTTGCTCAATTTGGTTACGGACGGCCAAATTGAGGAACGCGATTGGTCGAAACCTTACTGTCATGTCTTATGGAAAGTGTGTGCTATAGCCTTTAAGACGATCTTAAATATAAGATCGGACTATGAATACCGGTCATAAAGTACACTTTTAGACGAGGGGAGTGAAATCTGAGGGGTAAGGGGTTTATTGTCGCGGCCATCTTAAATGCATCAGATTTAGCGTCTATTTTCACGTCATACGGACGTAAATCGAATAAAATATGAGAGATTCCGTGAAATCATCTATCATCTGAAATCGCTGTGTTATTCCGAATCATTTTTGAATATTAAGAAATTCAAAGATTTCACACTCCGTAAAATTAATATCCGTCGCCATCTTACATGCCTCATATTCTGTTGCAGTAGACATTTCTTTCCCCTCATCCTTTGAGCTTCACCCCCGCAGCAATACACTCTGACCAGTATTTCTTACGTCCATGGTCCGATCAAAGATCCGATTAATTGTCGTAAACACCCTCAAGTAATCGAATTAGATTAACAGTCATCGAAAGAAATTGCGGTCGAGCTGATCGAAAAAATTGTGAAAAACATCATAAGAAATTATAGAAGATACTTTATTATTCTTGTAACGGTTGTATTTTCGGACGTTTTTCGCAACGTGGATAGATCGCCGGTGCAAGGTTCGTGGAAACAAAATACGCGATGTGGTCAATTGAACGTGTTTTATTTCAATAATATATATATATATATATATATATATATATATATATATATATGTACAGAGAGTGTGTGTGTGTGTGTGTGTGTGTGGGTGTGTGCGCGCGCGCGCACGTATATATTATTTGTATTGGCCAATTATTGACGCGACAATAAATGCAGTTTTCGAATTTAATTTCGGTCTCGATTTCGAGCACCGGTTCGTGTTTGCGAAGCGCGAGACGGCGCGTGTTTTTACGGCGCTTTTTCCGCCTTTCCGAGAAATGATTGGTTGTTGCGGTATCTGATTGCGGCTGGAATTTGACCAATCAGAGTAGCCGGCCGGCAAATGTATTTTAGAGGAATAAGATGTTTTCTATAAAATAAGAATAAGTTGTTAATCTAATTCGATTACTTCAGAGACACATCATTGATCCAAATTAGTCTAGGGAAATTTAGAAAGTCTATGGCTGATGGCAGAGAACTAGACGTCAGCGCTTACGTCTATCGTAGTCGTGGACGTAAAGTAAGACAGAGAAAAACATATGTCGTACAAGGCCATTATCACAATGGCCTTGTACGACACACGTTTTTCTCTGCCTTACTTTACGTCCACGACTACGACAGACATCTAATTCTCTGCCATCAGCCTATCGCTGAGTACTACTGCTCAGTACGATCAAAGATCCGATTAATTATCTTAAACACCCCGAATGAGTCTTCTTAAGTTGATCTTAAATGTAAGAATGGATTACGAATACCGGCCTAAGACTTAAGAAATTGACCAATCACAGCCGAGTATTCTCTTCATACTTGACTGTGATTGGTCAATCTTTTAAGGCGATTTTAGATAGAAGCGTCAAGCGTCGAGCGTCAAAAACACGTGCACAGCACCCTTGCGCATAATTCTAAACAGGCAGATTCCAGCATCTTGACGCTAATACAATGTTTAGTAATAAAAATTTAATAGATACCGTAGAGATAAGTAGATTGTATATTCTTTATAGAAAATGTATTAATATATATAATATATAATAGATATTATTATACGATATATATTATAGAATTGCGCGATTAGCAACGTAATACAACATAACCAAACAAAGAAGGAATAATTGGCATAAATATATGTCTTCTAAACATATATTATTACAACATGAATATTATTTATTACAAAGTATTCTTTGTATAAGATATAACGTGTGGAGTGTGCACGTTGAAAATCAATATACACAATATTTTTAATCATGAATGTATGAAACATTGGCATAAGCACACTGCGCATGTCACACTTTTCGACGCTTTAACGCTCGACGCTCAGACGCTCCCATGTAAAGACACCTTTAAGGTTTGAGGCTTAAATTGCCTATTGTGGACCCGGCCTAACTAGCCACTGTTGAACTGGGCCTAAGGACAAAGGAAATTCCAGCGCTAGCCATCGTACGGTACATTTCGTTTCGCGAGTGCTTAATTTTGAGTATTTCTGTTCTCTTAATTAAAAAATTTGTTTACTGTAATCAGTATTTTTCTATTCTTTCTTCTACGAAATTTGGTGTCAGCTAAGCTCGAATATAGCCTAATTTTCATCATAAACTTTTTCTCATCACATCTTGTTATCCACGTGGCAAATAGGTATTTATTTATTCTACCGCCATGTTATATCCTAAATATCCTTTCATATAATTATAGTTCTCTCGAACTCAGAAGGGCCCGAAAACTCCTCTGAACTTTATGGCCGGTATGCATAGTCCGATCTTATATTTAAGATTATCTTAAGTTCATCTTCAGATAATCTGTAGCCAATAAAATATTACATACAATATCTAAAGATGAACTTAGGATGATCTTAAATATAAGAACGGACTATGAATACCGGCTTATAAACTCTATTCAAATAATAGCAACGAAGCTCAAAATGGTAAATACCTGAACGTGCATAAACTCTAATTACACTGGAATGAATCATCTCTAGGCATGATGAGGGGCGGTCAAAATTGAAGAAAAGGACACAAATAGTGTATAGGTACACTTGTCTTGTTCTAACATGTACTATTCATTACTAAAAAGATTTGCCTCAATTAAGTCAGTGTTGTTAATACCATGTGACATAGACAGTATTCTTAATGTAATTAATTACAAGAATATAATTATAGAAAACTATTATCAAGTTATTTATAGATTTTGTTCTTGAATATTATCTCAAAACATTTATTGAACAATGTTTTTTAGAGAAAAATTTTACCAAAGCGATTAATCAATCAAAAAATTGCAACAAGGATAGAGGTATGATTGTCTCTTTCTCCAAGTTTGGCCCGCCCCTCACTCCTGATGGCTCGTTTCATCATATATTAGACTTTAGTAGTAGATACACTGAGACCCTGGTGAAAATTAAACGCTTCTCGAAGAAGCGTAACAGAATAAACGCTTCATTGACTTTCCATTAACTCTTCGCGAGTTTAAATCTTCATGCATATTTCTCGAACGCTCCATAAAGTGTGAACGAAGCACTCCGATACGCTTCCCACACACTTCATTGATTGATTGACTTAGAAATTCTTCATCCACATTTCTTCAACGCTTAAACACTGCACAAAACATATATGAAATACTTTTCATACATTTTAACAATTTAAAGAAATAATTTTAAGGACGTCAAAGTTTCGCGCAAGCACGCAAGGATATGTTAGTTCGTCCGTTTATCGCTACGCGACCTGCGATGCGCTATCTTTCTCGTATTTAAGTTTAGTTATGAAAATTATATAAAGTTTACAAAGAGTAGAAAAAAATTAAAGATATACTTCAATTTAATTTCTGATCTCGATGCAGCAGCTTCAGATATTAAATTGATTTTTATAAGTCGGACAAGTAAATGTAGTATGTCTGGCGAATAAACGAGAATTATCCGTTTATTATATCTATTTAAAATGTAAAGTGTAATATTAACGGTACAGTATAAATATAGTAGAATATAAACATTTTATTCGTATTCGCTAATAAGTTTGATAACAATTACGTTCTTTAAAAATTATATTAGATATTTTTAATTCATGTTTGTCATCGGAGAGTTCGATGATGTTTGGTTTGCATTCCTTAAGGAGTTTGATGACGCTCCGTTTACATTTGAAGGATATTTCGTTCACGCTTGTCGGAGAGTTTGATAACGCTTCGTTAACGCTTTTCTAAGACTTAATAGCTTTCTTTACGTTCCGATGTTTCAATTTACGCCTTTTAATAGCTTCATTTACGCTTTCGTCACTCTTCCGTTACATTAGATTTACTCTCCAATTCATGCTTTGTTAACGCTCGATTTACATTTTATTTTCGCCAGGAAGGATCATTGTTGCGCAGTACCTCTCCGAATAAATGATGTTTCTTCAAACCACTTTTAACAGATTATAATCTCAACACGAAGATCAATAACTATTAAGGTTAAACCTGGCAGAATAAACAAGAATATTTGCCATCAAAAAAAAAAAGATATAGGACAGAATACTGTTTTCTGGTTCCTTCTTACCAGGCCGATAAAGAAGACGTGCGACGCTGCTCGCTTCTCGATATCTCAATTGAACAAAGCTTCATAAGGAATAGTATCAGGAACATTATATTCTTGAACGCAAATATAGGTATAAGTTTGATCTTACTTCTCTGTTTATCAATCCAATAATATAGCAGATTTAATCATTAACTAAATTCACACATATGGCTGAGTCGTTGAAATTGGGTGTGAATGAAGAAGCAGACCAATTTGTGAGAAGATTTCATGCAATATTAATTTTGTTGCAAAGAAATAAAATATCCAAAAAAGAAGTAATTCAACGGTTGATCCATTACTCCGATACATACTCATGTGAAGCTCATAAGTTTAGTGGGCTTGAAAGACTTCCAAAGCATTTTCAAATTTACTCATTAACAATGGATGATGATCTCAGCAGATTCGACTCTATGTACAGTCCAGATAATATTACTTCTGAAAAAAGTGATATAGGATTAAAAATTATGGAAAGAGGAAGAATCTTCATAGGACAAAATAATACTTTCGAAAATAGTAGCAAAAGGAAGATTGCTGTTTATTACCCAAACGACGATGATAACATAAATTATGAAAAATATTCTTATCCTAGAGCTGTCATACATACAGCTAGACCTCTGTCGAACTTGATGCTGCAACGCAAAATTATGTCAGCATTAGGATTAAATTTTGGTTGGGAAGGCATGACTAATGAAGCAAATTTGATCAATTTCTTTGATGCATTGAATACAAATAATGATGCATTACAAGGCTTTGATGATGTAAAAAGGAATCCTTCAATTATGTATTTGGTTGCTATACCCAAAACTACACCACATACATATTTAAATTTATCCAAAGCAGAAGCATTGATCTTTATTATTTTTAATATGATAAACGATATTGCAGCAAATTTGGCATTACGAATTACTAATCAAAGGGTACCTTTAAAGACTGATTATACTGCTTACACAATATCAAAATTGCATGACCTTGCTATAACTTTCACGAATTTAGATTCGTATAGCAATGCTATAATATATGCAATAAAAGTTTGCTTAATTAATAGAAGATGCTCTGCTATATTTAAAAAGAGTTTCAATGATATGATAAGGACTGAACTTACCAAGGATATGCTCAACTCTTACACTTACGCTCGTATTACGGATTCAGATATACTGAAAGAAAACGTAAATGAGGAAGATATAAACCAATTTATAAGACTATTTTATAGAATAGCTTTGAGGAGAATAAAAAGACAAGGAGATCCAAAGAGTGAAATAATTAAGAAAAATGAAATAAAATCTAAAAAAGTTGAAACTGAGCAAGTATGTAAAGCTCATGAGTCTAGTAGTAAGACTGCGAGTGGTAAGATTAAAAGACCTCGAAAGGATTTTCAACAAATTTTTTCAACTGTGGATAATGACTTCAGAAGATTCGACCTTATGTACAGCTCAGATAATATTACTTCTGACTTAGAGAAAGTAGAGGTAGGATTACAACTTATGGAGAGAGAAAAAACTTTCAAGGACTTCATAGGACAGCATAGAACTTTCGAAACTAATAGCGAAAAGGCGATTACTGTTTATTTTCCAATACCCAATGACATAAGTTATAAAGAATATTTGTATTCTAAAGCTGTCATACATACAGCTAGACCTCTGTCGAACTTAATGCTGCAACGCAAAATGATGTCAGCATTAGGATTAAGTATAGGTTGGGAAGGCATGACTGATGAAGCAAATGTGAACAGGTTCTTGAATATGTTGGAGGAGGATCATAATCTATACTTTGATAATATAAGAGGGAATCTTTCAATTATGTATTTGGTTACTATACCCAAAATCACCACATAAATACTTGAATTTATCCAAAGCAGAAGCATTGATATTTATTACATTTAATATAATACGCGATAGTGTAACCAATTTTAAATTACAAATGTCTAATCCAAATACACCTTTAAAGGATTTTACTGCTAATTTTACTGTTGACACAATATCAAAAGTGAATGACTATTCTATAAGCTTTTTAGATCCTTTTTACAAGTTAACAAGTTTAAAATCGTATACTGATATTATAGAATATGCAGCTAATGTTTGCATAACTAGTATTATGCACAAAGGAAGATTACCATCAAATGCTACAGAAGATTAAAGATACGATTGAGCGTAATAAAGAAATTATGCTTAACTTTGGCAATGACATTGATATCATAGATTTTGATTTAGAAAATGTTATTATTTTGCCTTCAACAGATTTACAGAAGCATAAATCAACGTGAGAAAATATTTCTTACAATAATGCAGTAATGAAGAAAATTAGAAGAGATATCCAAGAAAATCTATGATAAAGCTGAAAGGAAGACAATATTCATTTACTTTTTATTTTTAAGTATTATTTGTTTTAATAACATTTTTTTGAAGTTTCATTGTTTTATATGTTATATATATTATATATATTATATATTATTTTATATATTATTTATATATTATATATATATATATTATTATATATTTTATATATTATATATATATATATATATATATATATATATATTATAATTATATATTATAATTATATTTATCTAAATTTGACTGAAAAGACAGAAATTAATGTGTGTAAAAGTTTCACTTATTACTAAAATATACATTATACACTAACATTAATGGGTGGCACCCGATTGACCACATCGCCAATTGGCCAATTCAAAATAGGACTCTCTGATTGGTTAATCGTTGCTGGTTACTCTAGGCACAGGTCGATATAATTGGCTGTGGTCAATCGCAACGTGTCAAACGGGACGCTCCCACATTAATTTGTCAATTTGTAATTGCTCTTAAAAAGCCTCATACTTCAAATTATTTACTTATTAAAGTTATTTATTTATCAAAAGTTTTGTTTTTTATTATCACCCAGTAAGCAAAATGTTAGCAGTCTGCCAGCAGCATGCGAGCAGATTCAAACAGAATATTGCGACAGATTGGCATCAACTGCGTCCGCATTAAGCTTGGATTCTGCTAGCAGAATCTGTCAGCATAAACTGACATCAGATTGACAGCAGAAATCGAGCAGAAATCGAACAGAATCTGCACGTGCAATTTGATGTTAGATTGTCAGCAGAAACCGAGCAGAATCTGCGCATGCAACCTGATGGCAAATTGACAGCAGAAACTGCACAAGATTTGCGCTTATTTTTATTAATTTTATTAAATACAACAAAATTGATTATCACAGGTGCTAAATAATAATATTATCGACAAGTTAATTACAATTTTCTTCTAAAATGACATACAAGGTGGGCCATTTAAAATTCGGAATTTAATTTGGTTCTAAAAAAAAGCGCATGAATATTTTTCAAAGTTTATGGCTTTATTGAAAAGGTAGTACATTGCCATTAAACATGAAATACAATTTCATTCAAATGACTTCCACGGCTGGCTGCACAATACCCTATTCTATCAACCCAATTTTTCAGTACATTTTCCACTGTATGGGCGCGTATTTCATCGATGGCAATTTTAATTTCATGTTTTAATTCTTGAATCGTTTCCGGCTGGTTAGCGTAACACTTATCCTTGACGGTTCCCCATAAAAAATAGTCCAGCGGAGTCAAATCGCAGCTGCGAGGCGGCCAATTGACATCAGCATTTCGGCTTATGCGATTTTCGAAGACAGTGCGCAAAAGATCGATTGTAACGTTGGCTGTGTGGCAAGGTGCTTGTATACGGCTTCATACCAAGGTCTTTATGCAAAATTCTTCTCAAAGAAGTGCGTGAAATGTTCATGTTTTGAGAACGATGGCGAGTTGATGTTGATGGTTGTTCAAGCACACTCTGAGCAACAGCAGCAATGTTTTCGGTTGACCTTACTGGACGAGTACGTGAACGAGTTGCTTTATCCAATAAGGATCCAGTTTGCCGAATTCGCTTCACAAATTGATCCACAAACTGCGTTGAAGGCATTTCATTCCTACCAAATTTTCCACGAAAATTTCTTACAGTTTGGATTGAAGACTCACCACTTTGGAAGTAAGTTTTCAATATTTCCCAATTTTGTTCAAGCGTATAGCGACCCATTTCATAAATGTCAAACAAAAAACTAAATTTCTGATACGTCATGAATGTCATTACACCATTCAAACTCAAAATAACCGGTAGTTGAAATTCCAAACGCTAGATGGCTCACCCTGTATATGTCATATGTTATATCGTAATATATGTTATTTCGTTGTCATATTTCATATAGCGAAGAACTAATTCAATTTAATTAAATTAATAATAAAATAAATGATAAAAGTAAATGTAACTTGTAAAACTTGAGACGTAATTTATTTACAATTAAATTCTTGCTTTATGTCTCAAATAGGCAGTACATGAATAATTTTCTATTTATCATATTGATTTCAATCAGTTTAATATTCTGAATCTCATCTGCTTGTATCAGATATCAGAAATTAAAGTGATAGAAATTAAAATGATAATTACTATATTTTTAGTCTTTTATTCATATTCGCTACTTTGGCCGGTATTTATAGTCCGATCTTATATTTGAGATCGTCTTAAGTTCGAGCTTGAAATGCTACGCAGCTATTTGATTGATTGAAGGAGGTTTTAAGTCAACCTCGGACCAGACTTAAGACGATCTTAAATATAAGATCGGACTAAGGCCGGTATTCATAGTCCGATCTTATATTTAAGATCGTCTTAGCCCGGGTCCACAATAGGTAATTTAAGCCCTAAGCCTTAAGAAATTGACCAATCACAGTCAAGTATGAAGAGAATATCTGACTGTGATTGGTCAATTTCTTAAGGCTTAGGGCTTAAATTACCTATTGTAGACCCGGGCTTAAGTTCGAGCTTGAAATGCTACGCAGCAGTTTGATTGGTTGAATGAGGTCTTAAGTCAACCTCGGACTAGAATTAAGACAATCTTAAATATAAGATCGGACTATGAATACCGACCTATGAATACCGGCTTTATATTTATTTCTAACAGAAATTAAATTACGAGAAAGTACAGCTCATATAGCGGTAAGTAAAGGAACTATCGAATCATGCAAACCCTGTTCCGTTTCTGCCGTCAATCTGCTATCAGAGATTGTGTTCGCAGATCCTGCTCGAGTTTTGCCGACAATTTGTTGTCAAATTGCATCGCACAGATTCTGTTCAATTTCTGCCATCAATCTGCTGTCAGTTATATCAGCAGGCTCTACTCGATATCTACCGAGAATTTGATATTAAATTTCATATTAGTCCATGGGGAGCCCAGGCACAAAAAAGCCGGACCAATAAACACGCAACTTTTATTCTTGACAATATGATAACTATTTTACGTGATAAAATATTTTGATTAAATATTTATATGTACATTAATAAATACTTACCAAACAATTATTTATTAACAATAAAATTCTTATAAAGATAAAAATTCAATCCCGTTTAATTCTTAGTTCTAGTACTTTTCCAAGATTCCGTTTTCTGAAATTCCAATTGCCATGTGACAGCACCCTAAGCCAATCAGATTCTTATTTTCCCGGAAATAAAGCGTTATGCGAGAAATGATTGGTTGTCGCAGTGTCTGAGTTACGATTGGAATTTTACCAATCAGAGTGGCCGGCAAAGTACGTTGCTCTGATCGGTCAATTCCAACTAGGGTGATCACGGGATTTGAGGGGTTATGCCTAGTCAGCAGACCAAAAAAAGTATATGATGTTTGAAAATTTTGTTTGAAAAGTATATAATTAATAATTTAATTATTTATTAAATTATTTATTATTTATTATTTATTAATAAATAATTTTTTTTACAAATAAATTTTTATTCAAAAGTACAAATATTAAGGATGTTATTGTATTTTTTTAAAAATAAAATAATAAAAAATGTAAAAGTTATAACTATTCTCTCAGATATTGTTTTTTAAAGCACGGCGCGGTGAGCAAATGTTATTCAAAGCTGATATCAAAAATTCGATAAACTGTAGCTAATGTATAAAATTGTCTAGTAAATGAACGAAGGATTAATCGTAAAATTGTTTTCGGACAAAATGGCAGCCATTTGAAATTAAGGCCGGTATTCATAGTCTGGTCTTACATTTGAGATCATCTTAAGCTCTCATTCCACCAATCAATAGCTGCATTGTAGCTATTTGATTGATTGAATGAGTTCTTAAGATAATCTTAAGCCCGGGTCTACAATAGGTAATTTAAGCCCTAAGCCTTAAGAAATTGACCAATCACAGTCAGATATTCTCTTCATACTTGACTGTGATTGGTCAATTTCTTAAGGCTTAGGGCTTAAATTACCTATTGTGGACCCGGGCTTAATGTAAGAATGGATTATGAATACCGGCCTAAGCCTTAAGAAATTGACCAATCACAGCCGAGTATTCTCTTCATACTTGACTGTGATTGGTCAATCATTTAAGGCTTGAGGCTTTAATTGCCTATTGTGGACCCGGCCTAACTGGCCGCTGGTGAACCGAGCCTACGGCCTAAGGACAAAGGAGATTCCAGCGCTAGCCATCGTACGGTACATTTCGTTCCGCGAGTGCTTAGTTTTGATTTCTGTTCTTTTAATTAAAAGTGTTTACTATAATCAGTATTTTTCTATTCTTTCTTCTACGAGATTCGGTGTCAGTTATAAGCTCGAATATAGCCTAATTTTCATCATAAACTTTTTCTCATCACATCTCGTTACATACGTGGCAAATAGGTATTTATTCTACCGCCATTTTATATCCTAAGTATCCTTTCATATAATTATAGTTCTCTCGGACTCAGAAGAGCCCGAAAACTCTTCTGAACTTTATAGCCGGTATGCATAGTCCAATCTTATATTTAAGATTAACTTAAGTTCATCTTCAGATAATCTGTAGCCAATAAAATATTACATACAATATCTAAAGATGAACTTAGGATGATCTTAAATATAAGAACGGATTATGAATACCGGCCTATAAACTTTCTTCAAATAATAGCAACGAAGCTCAAAACGGTAAATACCTGTACGTGCAGCAGCTTCAGATATTAAATTGATTTTTATAAGTCGGACAAGTAAATGTAGTATGTCTGGCGAATAAACGAAAATTATCCGTTTATTATATCTATTTAAAATGTAAAGTGTAATATTAACGGTACAGTATAAATGTAGTAGAATATAAACATTTTATTCGTATTCGCTAATAAGTTTGATAACATTTACGTTCTTTAAAAATTATAGAATAAAATTAGATATTTTTAATTCATGTTTGTCATCGGAGAGTTCGATGATGTTTGGTTTACGTTTCTTGAGGAGTTTGATGACGCTCCGTTTACATTTGAAGGATATTTCGTTCACGCTTGTCGGAGAATTTGATAACGCTTCGTTAACGCTTTTCTAACTTAACACTTAATAGCCGCTTTCTTTACGTTCCGATGTTTCAATTTACGCCTTTTATTAGCTTCATTTACGCTTCCGTTACATTAGATTTACTCTCCAATTCATGCTTTGTTAACGCTCGATTTACATTTTATTTTTGCCGGGAAGGATTATTGTCGCGCAGTATACCTAGCGATATTTGTAAACTGTTAAAAAAATTTAACATTAAAAATTATTATTCCTCTCCTTAGTTTTCTGGAATTTTAAAAATGACCTCTCCGAATAAATAATGTTTCCTTAAACAACTTTTAACAGATTATAATCTCAACACGAAGATCAATAACTATTAAGGTTAAACCTGGCAGAATAAACAAGATAATATTTGTTCTTTGTCATCAGAAAAAGAAGATATAGGACAGAATACTGTTTTCTGCCTCCTTCCTACTAGGTCGACAAAGAAGACAACGTGCGACGCTGCTCGCTTCTCGATATCTCAATTGAACAAAGCTTTACAAGGAATAGTATCAGGAACATTATATTCTTAAACGCAAATATAAAGTTTGATCCTACTTCTCTGTTTAATCCAATCCAATAATATAGGAGATTTAATCATTAACTAAATTCACACATATGGTTGAGTCGTTGAGATTTGGTGTGTATGAAGAAGCAAACCAATTTGTGAGAACATTTCATGCAATATTAATTTTGTTGCAAAGAAATAAAATATCCAATAAAGAAGTAATTCAACGCTTGATCCGTCACTCTGATGCATACTCATGGAAAGCTCATATGTTTGATGAGTTTGGAAGACTTCCAAAGTATTTTCAAATTTACTCATTAACAATGGATAATGATCTCAGCAGATTCGACTCTATGTACAGTCCAGATAATATTATTTCTGAAAAAAGTTAATAGGATTAAGAATTGGAAAAGAAATGGAAAAAGGAAGAATCTTTAAAGGACAATATCTGACTTTCGAAAATAGTAGCAAAAGGAAGTTTGCTGTTTATTACCCAAGGGACGATGATAACATAAATTATGAACAATATTCTTATCCTAGAGCTGTCATACATACAGCTAGACCTTTGTCGAGCTTAATGCTACAACACAAAACGATATCAAGATTAGGATCAAATTTAGGTTGGCATGGCATGATTAGTGAAGCAAATTTGATGAATTTCTTTAATAGATTGAATACAAATAATGATGCATTACAATGCTTTGATGATGTAAAAAGGAATCCTTCAATTATGTATTTGGTTACTATACCCAAAACTACACCACATACATATTTAAATTTATCCAAAACAGAAGCACTGATCTTTATTATTTTTAATATGATAAACGATATTGTAGTAAATTTGAAATTACGAATTACTAATCAAAAGGTACCTTTAAAGACTGATAATACTGCTTACACAATTGCATGACCTTTCTATAACTTTCACAAATTTAGATTCGTATAGTAAAGCTATAATGTATGCAATAAAAGTTTGCTTAATTAATAAAAAATCATCTGCTATATCTATACAGAAAGATATGATAAAGGCTTTCAAAGTTATGGTAAAGGTTGAACTTATTAAGGACATGTTAAACCCTTACGCTCACACTCGTATTACGGATTCAGATATACTGAGAAAAAGTAAGGAAGTAAATAAGGAAGATATTGTTAGATATCACTATAGTTTTGTTTTCGTTTTTTTAGTTACATTTGAATTTTATTTATAATCAGTAAAGTAGATGGCAGTCGAACAAAGAAGCTACGCCATCTAGAAGTTCATTTTTATAGTTCTAAAAAAATTTACCGCGAAAGTAGTAATCTCTCTATCTCTCTCAAGTCTTCCTCTTGACCTATACGTTTTTGTAAGAATAAAGTATAACGTGAACAAAAGTGTTACATTATCTTGTGGATTCAACATTCAGTTTCGTTAAAGCTAACAGGTTATGGGCTCAGGCGAAGTATAAGCTGATTATTTTGTCTGGTTAAAATCAGATTTAGAGCCCATAAAGTGATTTTCATTGTGCGCATAACCAAGGATTTTTCAATATGGCTGCGGAAACGAAATATCAAATTGAGAAGCTGGATAACGATAATTATTTCACCTGGAAATTTCGTATCGAAATGATAATAGAGAAGGAAGGGCATTCGTCAGTCATCGAAGATGCTGAACCGAATGAGGAGAATAAATCAAATACATGGAAGAGAGCTAATAAACAGGCCATGGCTACTATTGCATTGTCCGTTGAAAATGATCAATTGGTTCACATCAGGAAGCATCGTACAGCTAAAGGTATGTGGGAAGCATTACGAGAATATCACGAGAAAGGTACTGGTAACAACAGCGTTCAATTGATCAAGGAAATATGCACACGTCGACTAGAAGAGGGCGGCGACATGGAACAGCATATCAATTGGATGACAACAATGTTCCAAAAAATTGACGACCTTGGCGAAGAAAAACTTTCAGAAAAATGGATGGTCGGAATTTTGTTTGGACAGTTACCGCGATGTTACGATACACTCGTAACAGCATTGTTCATGACTAAGGAAGATGACTTATCGTTGAAATTAGTTCAGGCAAAGTTAATAGAAGAATATAAAAGACAAATAGAGCGAGACGGTGCAAAAGGTGCTTCGGGAACAGTGATGAAAATAAAGTCTGGCGCGAATGAATGTTTTTTCTGCAAGAAAAAGGGACACTTCAAGAAAGACTGTGAAAAATACAGAAAGTGGAAAAGTAGTGGCAAAAATAAAGAAAACAGTGGACAGAATAAAGGAAGCAGCAAACCAAAGCATAAAGCGAACGTTGTCGATTCGAGCTGTGACAGTGAACTCTTGTTTTCGGTTGAAAGTAAACAAAGAAAAGTAACGAATCGATGGATTATTGACTCTGGTGCGTCGTGTCATATTGCGGTAGATAGGTTATTATTTAACACGTTTGAAGAAAAACATAAAGAAAAGGTGCAAGTGGCAGACGGAAGTGAATATATCTCAAAAGGAATAGGAACAGTTAAAATTAAATTTCCTGACGGCAACGGAAACGTTATATCTGCGACTCTTGAAAAGGTACTTTTTGTGCCGGAAATCACGTCTAACATTTTATCGGTGGACAGGTTAACAAAAAGGGGTTTTGCATTGGAATTCAATGATAATAAGTGTTTTATAAAAACAAATCGAAGAACAATCGGTATCAGGCAACGTCATTGTGGTCAATATGAATTGATGCAATCGCAAAAAGTATATACATGTGACCTTAAGAAAGCATGTGTGCATTATTGGCATAGAATTCTCGGACATCGCGATATTGAAGTAGTGAAACATCTCAACGATGAATTAGTTCGTGGTGTCAAGATTGATCCTTGTGAATGCAACAATGACTGTGATGTATGCTTGGAAGGAAAAATGACAAGGCTGCCATTTCCAAAGCAATCGTTTACGTCAACAAAATCTACAGGTGATTTAATTCACACAGACATTTGCGGGCCTATGCAGACACCATCGCACGGAGGTAAGCGATACGTGCTGACATTCATCGACGATTTTTCTAGATATACAGTCATTTATCTATTGAAAAATAAATCAGAATGTTTTGAGAAACTACAGGAATATGTCAGCATGGTACAAACACTTTTCGACAAGAAACCTCGGATGTTTCGTTCTGATCGTGGTACAGAGTACACCGACAAAAGAGTTGTGCAGTTTTTAAAGAGGAACGGAATTGGAATACAGTACACAGCAACCTACTCACCTCAACAAAATGGCGTTGCGGAGCGTAAAAATAGAACACTTATAGAAATGTCGCGGTGTATGCTAATTGATGCAAGACTGAGTCTTTCTTTTTGGGCAGAAGCAGTAACAACGGCAAACTTCATTCAGAATCGACTACCAACTAAAGCAGTTTCGAAAACGCCATATGAGTTATGGACAGGTACATTGCCATTGTTGAAGAATTTTAAGATATTTGGTTCTAAGTGCTATGTACACATTCCGGATGAGAAACGACAGAAATTAGATGCAAAGGCGTTTCCAGCAATTTTCATTGGATACGATGAGAATTCAAAGGCATTTCGATGCTATGATCAGAGTTCGCGCAAAGTAAGAATAAGCCGCGATGTACGGTTTGTCGATCATAGTAATCTAGACATGACAATAAAAGAGGTAGATAAGCAGAAAGAAAATAATCCATTAGAAATGGATCCAGTGGACGATCAACAGTTCGAGACAACAGTGAATGAAGATTCGACATCTACAATAGTAAATGACGATTCAATAGACAGAAGTGATGAATTATTCGTCAGTGCCAACAGCAGTGAATCGG
Source organism: Camponotus floridanus (assembly GCF_003227725.1). NCBI lineage: Eukaryota > Metazoa > Arthropoda > Insecta > Hymenoptera > Formicidae > Camponotus > Camponotus floridanus. Next base: position 162,463 of record NW_020229301.1, read on the forward strand.
AAGGCAACAATGAAGATAGTGCAAGAAACGGAACTGAAATTATACGGCGGTCAAACCGAACGACTAAAGGAATTCCTCCGAAGCGCCTAATTACGGAAGTTAATGTAGTTCGCAAAATAATATTAGAGCCAAAAACACTTAAAGAGGCATTTGAGAGCGACTACAAAACTGAATGGCAACAAGCCATGCAAGAAGAGATTAATTCGCATCATGAAAACGGAACTTGGGAAATAACAAACCATTCGGAAGAAGACCACTTGGCTGTAAATGGGTTTTCAAGATAAAATCAAATGCAGACGGCAGTATAAAGAGGTTCAAGGCTAGATTGGTGGCACAAGGATTTTCGCAAAAGTATGGATGTGACTATGATGAAGTATTTGCACCGGTTGCAAGGCAAACAACTTTTCGGCTGTTACTTACTATTGCAGGCAAGGAGAATATGGACATTATTCATTTAGATGCAAAAACAGCTTTCATCAATGATGATTTAGAGGAAGAAATATATATGGTTCAACCCCCAGGCTTCGAACAAGACAGCGATTTAGTATGCAGATTAAGGAGGAGTCTATACGGATTGAAGCAATCAGCAAGAACTTGGAACAAGTCACTCAACAATGTAATCATTAGTGCAGGTTTCGAACAGAGTGATGCAGATCAATGTTTATATCGAAAGAAATTCGACGAGAATTGGTGTTACATTCTTATTTATGTAGATGACATTTTCGTAGCCTGTAAAAGCACTAAGGCTATTAAAACAGTAGAAAAGACTCTAAAATCCAAATTCAAGATTGAAAACTTAGACCAAATCAAAACATATATTGGCATTGAGGTAGAAAGAGCTAAAAATGGGTTCTTTCACATCAGTCAACAAGCTTATATCAATCATATTATTAATCATTTTGGATTAAAAGATGCAAAGGAATCTAAAATTCCATTGAAGACTGAATATAGAAAAGGTGATCCAGCGGAGGCTTTAGATAGTAATGCAGAGTATCAGCGGCTAATCGGAAAGTTACTTTACGTTTCAATGAATACTCGACCAGACATCGCTGCGAGTATTTCAATTCTCGCACAAAGGACGACTAATCCTACACAAGAAGACTGGGACGAATTAAAGCGAGTGGTGAAGTATCTAAAAGATACTATTCATTTAAAACTTTATTTGGGAGATAGCAGTGACAAATCCCTCATAGGTTACGCTGATGCAAACTGGGCAGAGGATCGAACAGATCGAAAATCAAACAGCGACTACATATTTAAAGCATATGGAGCAACTATAAGTTGGTGCTGTCGAAAGCAGTCATGTGTTGCTTTATCATCTACTGAAGCTGAGTTTATGGCACTGTCAGATGCTTGCAAGGAGGCTATTTGGCTGCGATCAGTTTCATGTCATTTCCAAGTGGACATAAGTCAGCCAACAATTATATTTGAGGACAACCAAAGCTGCCTGGCATTGATCAATCAAGAAGGTTTTTCAAATAGGACAAAGCACATCGATACACGTCGATTTTTCGTTAAGGATCATATCAACAACGGGACGATCAAATGCGAGTACTGCAAGACTGAAGAAATGTTGGCAGACATGTGTACCAAACCACTAAATGTAAACAAATTAATGGACTTAAGAAATTTATGTGGATTATATTAATTAATTCAAATGAGGAGGAGTGTTAGATATCACTATAGTTTTGTTTTCGTTTTTTTAGTTACATTTGAATTTTATTTATAATCAGTAAAGTAGATGGCAGTCGAACAAAGAAGCTACGCCATCTAGAAGTTCATTTTTATAGTTCTAAAAAAATTTACCGCGAAAGTAGTAATCTCTCTATTTCTCTCAAGTCTTCCTCTTGACCTATACGTTTTTGTAAGAATAAAGTATAACGTGAACAAAAGTGTTACATTATCTTGTGGATTCAACATTCAGTTTCGTTAAAGCTAACAGATATAAATCAATTTATAAGACTATTTTATAGAATAGCTTTGAAGAGAATAAAAAGACAAGGAGATCCAAAGAGTGAAATAATTAAGAAAAATGAAATAAAATCTAGAAACGCTGAAACTGAGCAAGTATGTAAAGCTCATGGGTCTAGTAGTAAGACTGCGATTGATAAGATTATAAGACTTCGAAGGGATTTTCAAATTTTGTCAAAAATTTTGTCAAATGTGGATTATGATGACCTCGGAACATTCGACTTTATGTACAGCTCAGATAATGTTACTTCTGACCTAGAGAAAGTAGAGGTAGGATTACAATTTATGGAGAGAGAAAAAACTTTCAAGCACTTCAAAGGACAGCATAGAACTTTCGAAACTAGTAACAAAAGGGCGATTACTGTTTTTTTTCCAATGCCGAATGACATATGTTGTGAAGAATATTTTCATTTTAGAGCTGTCATACATACAGCTAGACCTCTGTCTAACTTAATGCTGCAACGCAAAATGATGTCACCATTAGGATTAAGTATAGGTTGGGAAGGCAAGATTAATAAAGCAAATTTGAACAGGTTCTTGGATATGTTGAACGATTTATACATTGGTAGTATAAGAGAGAATCTTTCAATTATGTATTTGGTTACTATACCCAAAATTAAACCTCATAAATACTTGAATTTATCCACAGCAGAAGCATTGATATTTATTATTTTTAATATAATACGCGATAGTGTAACCAATTTTAAATTACAAATGTCTAATCCAAATATACTTTTAAAGAATTTTACTGCTAATTTTACTGCTGAAACAATTTCAAAAGTGAAAAATTATTCTAAAAATGTTAGATCTTTTTTACAAGTCAAAAAGTGTAAAATCGTATACCAATATTATAGAATATGCAGCCAGTGTTTGCATAACTAATATTATGAAGAAAGGAAGATTACCATTAAATGCTACAGAAGATTAAAGGTAGGATTGAGCGTAATAAGGAAATTATGCTTAACTTTGGCAACTACACTGATACCATAGATTTTGATTTAGAAAATGTTATTATTTTGCCTTCAACAGATTTACGGATGCATAAATCAATGAAAGAAAATATTTCTTACATCAATGTAGTAATGAAGAAAATTAGAAGAAATATCCAAGGAAAACTATGATAAAGCTGAAAGGAAGACAATATTCTTTTTATTTTTAAGTATTGTATGTTTTAATAATATTTTTTTTAAGCTTCATTGTTTTATATAATTATATTTGTCTAAATTTGTGACTGAAAAGACAGAAATTAATGTCAAAAGTTTGACTTATTATTAAAATATACATTGCCCAATAAGCAAAATGTAAGCAGTATGTCGACAGACTGGCAACAGATTTGATCAAACCATGTCAGCAGAATGACATCTACTGCGTTCTCATTCTGCTTCTAATCTGCTAGCAGAACCTGCTCACAGAATCGGATATCAGATTGTCGGCAGAAACTGAGCAGGATCTGCTATCAATGCTAACATGACTTGATGTCAGACTGTTAGCAGAAATCGAACAGGATCTGCGCGTGCAATTTGATGTTAGATTGTCCGCAGAAACCGAACAGAATCTGCGGATGCAACCTGATGGCAAATGGACAGCAGAAATTTCACAAGATTTGCACTTTTATTAATATTATATAAATGCAACAAAATTGATTATTACAGGTGCTAAATAACAATATTATCGGCAAGTTAATTAGAATTTTCTTATAGAAAATGACATATATGTAATATGTTATATCATAGTTATATTTCATATAGCGAAGGACTAATTTCAATTCTATTTAATTAAATTAATAATAAAGTAAATGTAACTTGTAAAACTTGAGATGTAATTTATTTAGAATTAAATTCTTGCTTTATGCCTCAAATAGCCAGTGCATGAATAATTTTCCATATATTATATTGATTCCAATCAGTTTAATATTCTGAATTCTGACTCTCATTTGCTTGTATCAGATATCAGAAATTAAAGTGAAAAATTAAAATGATGATTACTATATTTTTAGTCTTTTATTCATATTCGTGACTTTATATATATTTCTGACAGAAATTCAATTACGAGAAAGTACAGCTCACGTAGCGGTAAGTGAAAGAACTATCGAATCATGCAAATCCTGTTCCATTTCTGCCATCAATCTGCTATCAGAGATTGTATGCGCAGATTCTGTTCGATTTTTGCCGACAATCTGTTGTCAAATTGCATCGCACAGATCCTGTCCAATTTCTGCCACCAATCTGCCACTAAGTTATGCCGGCAGAATCTGTTCGATTTTTGCTGCCAATCTGGTAACTGATTATGTTAACAAGCTTTGTTATATTTCTGTTGACATTCTGGCGACATCACATGATATATCAGAACCTGCATCGATTCTGTAATCTTTCTGTCGACAACAATTTCTAACAGATTCCCTGACAAGATCTGCTTTAGCAGACTTGGCTATTGGGGTTGTATACTAATATTAATTTGTCAATTTTTAATTGCTCTTAAAAAGCTTCATACTTCTAATTATTTACTTATTAAAATTATTTACGAAACGTTTTGTTTTTTATTATTATTTTTAAATTCAAGTTTTACAAATGCTATATTTTCATTGGAATGATTTTTTTCAATGTATCAAAATCTGTCTCTCTCTCTCTCTTTTTCTAAAAATAAATTCTATTATCCCTCCCCTATCCTTTCTCTTCCCACTCTTATTTGTTTCTATATGTCTTATTTTGTTTATTTTGTTTATACGTTTTACATACTATTTTTAATTATTCGTTTAGTTAATTTCATTTTTATTTATTTTTATTTATACTTATTTTATTTATATTTATTTATATTAATTTTATTTTTATTTATCTTTATTATTTTTAATCGCAATGTCGAATTCGTTCTGGGATTTCCAAAAGGATGACACCCGATTGACCACGTCGCCAATTGGCCAATTCAAAATAGGACTCTGTGATTGATCAATCGTGGTCAAGTAATGTTTGACCAATCAGCATAGTGGAAATTTGTTTCTTTTGTCCTGATTGGTCAGTCGTGTATAATGTTCCAAGGAGGAAATTTTGGAACGCAATTCTAGTGTGTTAATTCACATCTAGACTCGATAGATGTCGCTGAAGTTGCCTTCTCTTTTTTTTCCAGAGAAAGTTTCCCTCGCTTCCTACTCTTTCTCGTCTGGCTGTGTGCGAAGAGGTAGCGATATGATTACCTGCAAATTATAATCCTTAAACATCCTGTTGTAGATTCTTCACAAATATTTAAATTTTATAAAATCTTATCCAGTGGATTTTCTCCTTGCTAATTATTATCGAAGTAATTATCATACTTATTTTCTTCCGTCGTTAATTGACATACAACACGTGACGGATGCGTTTGTTGTTTACCATGACATTTTACTTGTTACTATAATATATTAGGCTGTGTTAAAAAATAGTATTTTCAATAAATTGGAATTAATAATACGTAATAATATCGTGAAGTAGAATTATATTTTTCATTAAGTTATGTCTTGTTAAGAAATTTTTCTTCTTTATAACAAACTTTTTTTCCATAGAGTATTTATTACATCTATATTACATATTTATATATATCTGATCATCTTGTACATATTTCTGTATTTATGTAATTTTTTTAAAACTAGGTAAAGAAGATGGCTAAGTCTTCTGAAAAGAAGGGAAAAAGTGCTATCAACGAGGTGGTGACTCGCGAATACACAGTGAACCTTCACAAGCGTCTTCATGGTGTTGGATTCAAGAAACGTGCTCCAAGAGCTATCAAGGAAATCAGAAAGTTTGCGGAGAAGCAAATGGGAACACCCGATGTTAGGATAGACACACGTCTCAACAAACAGCTGTGGTCCAAGGGTATCAGGTAAGCTCTCAATCAAATCTGAATTGAAAAGTTTATGCCACTCTTGATTATAATTTTTTATAATAAATTATTTGATTTTAAACTACTATAATTTATTATAATTATTTTGGAACACATTAAATTATAGTAAAAATGTAAATTTATTTAAAGAGAACTCTTTTTGATTGTAATTGCTTGCTTTTAGTTGGTATTTTATTATTAAACACTTGAAATAAAATTTTTTGATCTAATGTGATTTTTTATTTATATGCAAATTTGTTATGAAAAAATTAATTCTTTCTTGATAAAAGAATAAGTAGATAAAATAATTAATGGACAAAATAGTTTTGTTGCAATATCCTATATATAATTTGTTTATCTTTTAGAAATGTTCCCTTCAGAGTTCGTGTGAGATTAAGCAGGAGAAGAAATGATGACGAGGACTCGGCAAACAAGCTTTATACCCTTGTCACATATATACCTGTTGCAACTTTTAAGGGTCTTCAAACTGAAAATGTGGATGCCAGTCAAGATTGATGTACTTCTGTATAATAAACAAACTGTATAAATATGTGAGATTTTGTTTTTACATCTTATTTACACCAAATTTCATGGATATTAAGATGCAGCATCTTAAAATCTATTTTTAATATTTGTAAGAATTTTTTTGTAAGAAAACTATTGTAGCTGTCTTTCTTTCCGGATCATTACATCTAAATAATTAAAAAAATGTCTCGACAAATGTTACTGGCAATGAAAGAAATTCGTAATTTTTTTATTGATATTTGTCTTGTTTGAGATAATTCTATTTTTAAACATATTTTAGTTTACAGAAAATTGCAGTTTAACAAAAAAATAAATTTTTTCAACACAAGAATAAATTAATAATTTTTTAATTCATTATTAAGTTAAATTAATAATTTTGTAGTTCAATATTACTTTGATTTATTGTTTAATATTGTTCAATATTGTTTTGAATACGACTCCGGTTTTTTAGATTATTTTATTATGTTGGTCTTTTTGAAAGAAACTTGTATCAATTATAGATTGACAAGATTCATAATTAAATATTAATGGAATCTATTATAGAAAAATTGTAAATTAAATAATTGAGAATCATACAATGATATTGCATAAAAAGATTTCATCTATTTCTAAAGATAAAGGAATTTTGTTATAATCTTCATTTTATTAATATTTATTAAACTTATCGATGCACATTATGTTAGAATAAACATGACTTTACTCAAGATTATACATAAATTTTTTTCTGCAAAAATTTAAATATTTTGAAATTTTGAAATTTAAACATTTTTTTTCATATTAATTTTAAATTTATGAGTTTTCACATTAAACTCGTATATTCAGTATTTTTGAGTTGAATCTTTAAATTTGAATAAATATAATTAAAAATTTTTGTATAAATCTTCAATAATTTAAAATTGCAATTTTTTTCCAATGGACCATATTTAGCCATGAATATCATTAATTAAATTGATGCAAGTTTATTTTTGAGAGCTGAAAATCCCAACATACTTAATTTTGATAGAATAAAACTTCTCCAGCCCATATTATTATATTAGATACAATATAACAAGATTAAACATTAACTAAACTTTTTTTAATTAAAAATTTTTCAAAATTGTAGAAGTGATTTAAAAATTGAGATCTTTAGCATCAAAAAATTATGAAAAATTATTGTAATCTTGTTCATGTATTTTTTTTATTATTGACAGTGTTTGCTGATATCTAGATAAAATTATCTAGATAATCATCTAGATAAAAAAATGGATCATCTTCATCTTTAACTAGATGAAGAAATATAAAGTATCTTTATCTTTATCTTAGATGAAAAATATGTCATCTTATCTAAAAATTGTCTAAGATGACGTTTTCATTATGCAAAGAAGTTTTCCAAGCAAGCTTCTAAAAATCTATCTAAAATATCTAAAATATATTTTTTATATTATTATTATTAATATATTATAAATATATTATAAATATAAATTAATAAATAAATATTTATCATATCATTTATATACTTTTTTGCTATTATTTAAATATTCTTTAGGAAAAGAGAAAGAATATGTGTTTATGATTTTAATATCCCATTTATAATCTGCGTCACATTTTTTACAAATATATTATTTATAGTCTTCTGAAATAAACAAAAATATCTAGATCTAATTATCTAGATTATCGCAATAATTATCTCATCTTTCATCTAGATTAAGTAAAAGCAAAATCATCTTTATCCCATCTAAGATAAATTTACGGATTTTTATCTTTATCTTTATCTAAATAATTTTCAAATTATCTACAGCAAACACTGATTATTGAACTACATTAATAGAAACATTAATGAAGCAGATTTACCGGATACCATCAGACCCATCGTTGTGCATCGTTTTATCAACCTGCTTCCTCATCCAGTTTCCGTCATCGGCGAGGAAGATGGCTATGGGCTTGGCGCGCAAACGTACGACATCCGCATCGTACGATATCGTAGGCTGGCTGGAGTATGCGGTCAGTATGCGCTCGGTCTGGCTGGAGCGCGGATCGCGGCCGAAGGCGAGGTGCGAGGCCCCTCTAGTCCGCGATGGAGCTGCGCGAGGTGAACCGCGCGTACGGGACTGCGGAGGAGACGACGGAGCTCCTGCCGCAGCGCGATAACGCCGAGTACGAGAGCTACTTCATCGAGTACGCGATGCAGAAGGAGATGATCAATCGCAACCGATGCCCCGCAAGCCGACGATTGCTCAGCCAGGCAGCGCACTTGGACGGTTTCTCCAACAGCAATCACCTCAAGGTCGGTCCTCTCACCTGAGGATCCTCTCCGAGGAGACGTGGCTGCATCCTCTGCGCTCGATAATCGAGGAGTTTTGAGTAGAGGGCTTGCTTCGAGATTCTGTTTTATGATTTTGATGTTAGAGAGCTGAAGAATCGCGAAGATCGGAAAATCGCTCTTAAAAATAGAGACTCACAGATTTTAATTTTTTTCTATTATAATTTAAGAATTTTCTTTTCTAAGAATTGCATTTAATATCTGCGCGGTTCTTGTATCATATTCTTTTTGAGAATTATTTGAATTTATTACAAGAACTGTGGATTACATAATATTACACAAATGCTGGTTCAATGATTTTGTTTATTAATATTACATTGTTTCGCAACAATGTGATTTTACGTTAATTTATATTATTGAAATCACAAATTAATTCATAAATATTCCTTATTATGATGATGATGATTGATTATACAGGATTATACGAAGTTTGACAGAAAATCTAATTCCTCCTTTACTCGTTAAAAATGCTTGATTTTTTCAATTTTAACATTACAATAATTTTAACATATTTAATTGTTAAATTAATTCTTAAATTCTTAAATTAAATTAATAATAAAAAATTATAAAAAATAAATCTTTTCAATTATAATCTCTCTCACATGTTTGGAGCAAAACAGATCTCGCAAAATTTAAGATAGAAATTTTATATATTCGAGATGATCGGACACATTATAATAAAAAAAAATAAATAAAATTAAAGTATTGTAAAGGACAAAAAAATGAAATTAAAGATTATACGAAATTAAAGATTAAATTTATAAATTTATAAAAAATTTCTGAATTAATCCGTGAATATTTATGTTAATTGCTCGTCAGGATTCACCATGTGCCGGAATCAGCATGATCCATACCTCGAGCGAAAACTGGCCGCCCTCCAGGAAGCGCGAGGAGGCGACGGCCTTGGAGAATCTCAGGAAGAGAGTAGAACAAAGTAAATTATACAAGGCGGACCGAATCGTCGATCCGATTGTACCCACCTCATCCTCGCTAAATTATGAACAGACTCAACAGCTGGACAATCGGCCGAAACTTCTGAAGAAGGTAGACCGTCCAAAAATCACGACAATTTAGGAAGGCCTATTATTTTTTTTTTAAAGAAAAAATGTACAACAATTTCATCAGACAAATTTATTTAAGTTAATTTATTTGAATTAATTTAATTAAAGTCATAGATTAGAATTTATTTATTTTTTTAATGCATGTATGTTTCTCCTCTTTAGAGGCTTGAAATCATTTTTAATACATCATTAGGTCTGGTTTATTTAATCAAAATTATTTATAAAAAAAATAATTTTTATATTTTAAAAATAATTTTTTTATATCAAGTTCAAGGTGTATTGAATTTTTTTCATGTAAATATTTTTGGAAATACTTTAATCTAGATGTATTGTACATATTATCGTATATTTTGCCAATAATCTAAATTCTATATCATATGATAAAAAATAATTGCGAAATACAATTGGTAGAAACAGCTGCAAGCTCGCATCTCCTACAAACTTGGATGAAACGTTAAACAACTGCACGAACGCGCTACGTCGGATACGTCCTCAAGTTTGCGGAATATAATTTCCGTTGTGTCCTTGGCTCGCTCGTTGTGAATGCGACTGTTTTCGAAATGAAATACGAAATCAAAAGTGCGAAGGAGCACGCGCGCAAAGTACTTCGGTCGATACTTTAGAATCAGGAGCGGCGCACCGACACCTCCGCTCCAATGTATACAGGGTGTCCTATTTTAATGTCCCCTACCCCAAATTCTTATTTTTAATTTTAGAAAAAGATGTTTCAGACAAAAGTTGTATGGTTTCTAGGGGGACATAAGATGATGCCATGATTAGTTTGACATGGGAGAGTCATTTGAAAGTCACGTGAAGATCATCGTCAATTTCTTAAATGAAACCCCATATTTTTTATTATATATTCGTATTGCATATCTCGAGAGCTTTCCAAAACACTATAATTAAATATTTCTTCATTGAGTACTTTTCGAGTTATGAGGCTTGAAATCATTTCTTAATTTTACATAAACCGTAAAATATCTTGTAAAATATTCATTTTTCGATTATCTTACCTTAGTAATTTTATGTACAGAATAATGAGAGGAATCAATTGGTGTAAAGAAAAAACATAGTTGTTTTTAAGAAAAAAATATGTAATTTGCAATTAACAATTACATTTTTTTTTTTAAAACAACTATGTGTTTTCTTTATACCAATTGATTCCTCTCATTATTTTGTACATAAAATTATTAAGGTAAGATGATCGAAAAATGAATATTTTACAAGATATTTTACGGTTTATGTAAAATTAAGAAATGATTTCAAGCCTCGAAAAGTACTCAATGAAGAAATATTTAATTATAGTGTTTTGGAAAGCTCTCGAGATAAGTTACAAGAATATGCAAAAATATATAGGGTATTCCATTTGAGAAATTCAAAATGACCTTCACGTGACTCTTCGAGGTCAAACTAATAGCACCATCTTATGCTCCCCTAGAAACCATACAACTTTTGTCTGAAACATCTTTTTCTAAAATTAAAAATAAGAAAGTTATTTGGGGTGGAACATTAAAATAGGACACCCTGTATATGTATCCTGTCGCTAAATGCACTATTGAAAAACTGCACTGTTGATCTGTTTAGTCAATTGTTCACTTATGAATTCTCAAACACTTTGACTATTCGTATGAAATTATTTTCCGCGAAGTTAGAGTCTCCTTCGTGTCAGGATTTAAGAAGTAGCTGTTGAAAATTGATCTTTTTCTCTCCCTCCTCTCTCTCCTTATCAATCTATTTATCTTTTTATCATGATTAAGGTTCTTTAAAATTTTTTAGGAAAAAAAAATTAAATTTTTTTGAAATGTCACATTTCTTTCTCTCTTCAAAGATTAATGTAATCTTGAAAGAAGTCAGGAAAAGAATGATAAAATTGAAAGAAGTATTATAAATTGAAGGATTCAAAAATAGAAAGGTTGAGAAACGATTAATCAGCTTAAGTATTTGATGATCCAAGAGAGTTCAAAATTAGACAATCTAAAAAAAATCAAAAAAGGAAATAGATACAAATATCCGAGAGAGGATTCAAGGATTGAAATAACTTAAAAGACAAAAATCTAGAAAAATAGATTTAGAAATATATAAACTTAAGTACTTAATATTGTAAAGGGATTTGAGGAATTCGAAAAATTTTGCAAGATCTGTACTTTCTAAGTAACTCGAAAATGTTTAAATTCGGATTCCAATATTCAATGAAAAGAAGTAACCAAGTGTCTTAAGGATTAAAGAAGTCTAATGAGTAATAAAATATTATATTTTAATGTAAAGTTTCTATTTAAACAAAATATGAGAAAAGTGATGTCTTTTTTTCAAATATATTATTTTAATAATAAAATTAAAAAATGAAAATGAAAAATTATGAAAGATATTAAAATGGAACAGTAATATTTTATGTAAAATGTTGTGGGTGGCACGATAAATTATTGAAAAAATTTGTTATCTTTACACTTGACATTTTCAACTTTCCTTTGATGGCTTTTTTCAAATTTCTATTTTTTCTGAAATTATTAAAAAAAATGAAATTGTAAAATTTAATTCTAGATTTATAGATTTCTAGTTTTGTAAAATGTAAATTATTTAAAAATTCTCTCCGCGAAATTAACGAGTTAGAGATGAAAAAATATTTATTTTTATCAAGATTGAATTTTGAGTATCTTATAGACATTTAGAGCATTTAATATTATTTAATTATTATTATTATTTTATTTTAATATATTTTTGCAATTTTCCATCTTTATTCTTTATTATTCTTGTAGATACTCAGCAACCGACCGATGAGTATCACGCACGATAGGAGCGATTTAGAAACCGATTGGCGTGACAGCGAATTTATCACCGAGTGCCTTTGCTGGCATAACGTTTATCGGCAACGACACAACGCACCTCCGTTAACTATGTCGCCGCAGGTAAAAAAAATGAGAAAATATTGTCTACATGTGACGCAAAAATTTTCTTCAAATATTATCTATAATTACACACAGTTTAACAAAAAAAATTTATATACAAAACAAAATATACAAAACTAATTACTTACTTCTTCTGTAATTTTTTGACACTCTATTTTTTAAATGGTTCCACATGTCACGATTTTGAAAAATTTATAGTTAAGGTTGTGCAAAGAAGAATTATTCCAGTATTTTACAAAATTTTGAAATTCCACATTTTTAAAATAAAATCCATGTCAGTGGTTAAAACCAGTATTTTCAGGAAGAAACTGACTTTTCTATTAATAACAAATATTCTATTAATAACAAATACAATTAATAATAAAATTAAAATAATAAATCTCTTTTAAATTCAAATTAATGTGAAAATTTTGAAACCAGAACTTTGAAGAAATGTTTCTAAACTTTATATTAATTTCTAATTTTTAATTTTTATTTTTAATTTCTCTTTAATTTAATTTCTTTTTAATTTATTTGTATTAATTTTTAATTAGTAATAGTTTTACATTAATTAAAAAAATATAATAGTAACAGAATTAAAAAGTTTTGCTAATATAAATCAAGTTCGCCTTTAAACATCTTCTAACAAAAAACTAATTTATTTGGTACATTCCTTCTTTTATTTGATCGATTCTTAATCTATTACAGATTTTATTTTAGGTAAAGCTTAAGTTAGAAAATAGTTTTTTAACTTACGAATATCTATAAAAAGTTTTTCTATTAAAATAAACAGTTTCTCAATTGACGAATATCTATAAAAAGTTTTTCTATTAAACTTTTTTCTAATTTAAACTTTACCCAAAATAAAATGTATAATGTAATAGATTAAAAATCGACATATGAATAAATTTTTTATTAGAAAATGTTTAAAGGTAAACGCGAATCTGATCTGTATTGATAAAAATTGTTAAATTTCTGTTGCTTTTGCTAATTAACAATTAATATAAAGTTTAGAAACATTTATATCTTCAAAGTTTTGCTTTTAAACATTTTACAGTTTGAATTCAAAAAGATTTTATTATTGATTTTATTTTTTAAAACTATAGGGATTTTAGTATGATTTATTAATTAAAGCAAAAAATATCTTTCTAAATTATATGAATATATATATATATATATATATATATATATATATATATATATAATATATATATAATATATTTATAAAGTTATATAAATATATTTTAATGTTGCATATTAAATACTTCTATAATATTTGCCAGTTATTCCATTAGATGAGGTCCAGAACAGTAAAAGCCGGAATTTATTGTGGTTTTTTCACTTTGGTTTGTCCATATTAATGTCAGTATTTTATTAGATTATTGTTATGATATGTGATGTTTTAAGAAATTTATTGCAATCACAAAATTAAGTATGTGTTAAACTTTCAGTTCTTAAAAGGAATTTACCATATTTATAGTTAATGAGGCATTCACGGTTAAAAATGGGATCAGTTGTGGAATTAGATCGTTGAGAATCTACCAAATATAGTTCCCAATCATATTTAAACTTAAGACTTTTAGATCACTAAATCTAATATCAAAGTTTTAATGTAAAATGTATAGATAAATTTGTACATATCATTGAATATATAATTGAAAAAATCTAAATATTTTTAAATTTTGGTATCCATTAATTACGCTATTTTAAATTTGGATTCGTATACAAACTTAAGAAACTTGAAATTTACTTTCTGCAAAATTAGAAACATCTGAAGGATTGAATTTTTATAATTTCGTTTTTTATATTTGTTTAAAATTTGTAAAATGTTGCAGCAAACAATGAATAAAAAATGAAGTATGAAGATTAAAAAATATTTTTAGATAACATATCGAGAACGGATTTCATACAGCTTCTTAATGAAAAAAAACATTATTATTCATATTTATTTCATATTTTATTTAAATCAAAATTTTATAGTGTTAACAAAATATTCTATTTTTCAGCTCGTTACTCCTATAACATCTTAAAACACTTGATCTCTGCTTTTATTGAATACTGGAATCTGGGTCCTGAGATATTTTCAAAATATACTACAAGAGAAAGAGTATAGGTCCTTTGCAGACCTAAAAGTCTTAACAACACATTGTGATTATAATAAAACTTGTCCAACATGTTACATGAAAATATATTAATATAATATTTTTCTCTTGCAAGTGCAAATTTCTCGAAATTGTAACGTAATAGAATTTTTAAGTTTAAAAATTAAAGCTTAAAAAAAAAACTATAGGAAGTGATTAATCTTGTTCTGCTCGAAATCAAGTTATTTTGCTTTTTCTGTATATTATTATAGTTATATTATTTTTAATTATATTATTATTTTATATTATTAATTATATTATTAGTTATACAGGGTGTCCCAAAAGTCCCGGACCGGTCGATTATTTCATAAATTATGCAGTTTAGAAAGAAATGTTTCAGACAAAAATTGTATGACTTGAAGAGGGCCATCAGATAGTGGCAATGATTTGACATGGGAGAGTCATTTGAAAGTCACGTGAAGATCACCGTCAATTTCTTAAATGGAACCCCCTATTTCGTATTACATATTCGTGTAGCTTGTCTCGAGAGCTTTCCAAAACACTATAATAAAGTATTTCTTCATTGAGTACTTTTCGAATTATGAGGCTTGAAATCATTTCTTAATTTTGCATAAACCATAAAATATCTAAAATATTCATTTTTTGATTATCTTACCTTAATAATTTTATGTACAAAATAATGAGAGGAATCAATTGGTGTAAAGAAAACACATAGTTGTTTAAAAAAAAAATGTAATTGTTAATTGCAAATTACATATTTTTTTCTTAAAAACAACTATGTTTTTTCTTCACACCAATTGATTCCTCTCATTATTTTGTACATAAAATTATTAAGGTAAGATAATCGAAAAATGAATATTTTACAAGATATTTTACGGTTTATGTAAAATTAAGAAATGATTTCAAGCCTCATCAACTCGAAAAGTACTCAATGAAGAAATATTTAATTATAGTGTTTTGGAAAGCTCTCGAGACAAGCTACACGAATATGTAATACGAAATAGGGGATTCCATTTAAGAAATTGACGGTGATCTTCACGTGACTTTCAAATGACTCTCCCATGTCAAATCATTGTCACTATCTGATGGCCCTCTTCAAGCCATACAACTTTTGTCTGAAACATTTCTTTCTAAAGTGCATAGTTTATGAAATATTCGACCGGGACTTTTGGGACACTCCGTATAATTATATTATTAGTTATATTATTTTATCATATACATGTATCGTTGCAGTTGTGCGAGTACGCTCAGTCGTGGGCCAATCACCTGGCGCACACGAACACATTCTACTACAAAAACGATCGCAACGTGGGTCACAATCTTTACTGTCGCCCCGGTGGGGGCGTACCTGGCGATGTGACAGGACAGGAGGTCGCGTCCTACTGGTACTCGGCCGTGAGGCAGTACGACTTTCTCAAGGAGCCGGATGTCCTTCACGCCAATGTGAACGCAGGTAAAACGCTGGCAACGTCGCCGGCCGATTTCTAGGATGAATCAATCGAAAATACTCTCCCCTTAATTATTCATCCTATGGAGTCTGAAAAGAAAATGAAAAAAAGGCGTCACCACTCCCCAGGCCACTTTACCCAGCTGATATGGGCGAGCAGCCGCTACTTCGGGGTCGGCAAGGCGCACAGCAGGAGCGGCAAGATAATCGTGGTGGCCAACTACGAGCCAGTCGGCAACGTGTCCGGCCAGTTCCAGAACAACGTGCTACCACCGTTGCCGGAGAACGTGAACGTCATGATGTCGCCGCACGCGGTGCCGCGGATACCACGGGGTCACTACGAGCTGCTTAGGTCGACGGCGCCGCCACCGTTGTCGGACACCGTGTCCACCGGCAGCGACACCATGTCCGTCAGCTCCGGGCAATAATACCACGGCCGTGCGAAATGCCTTCTCTGTATCTGTACGCGATGGACCGGACGCTGAAGGAAGGAGGCGTGCGACCTGTCGCGTGCTGTGAGTCAAAGACTTTCGGGCACGCGAGACGCGATGACCGATACGTCTATCGTGATCGAGTTCAAGGTCGCACGACTTACAAATTGCTCCCTAACGAGGGCAGGGACTATCTCGACTCGAGATATATTTCTTTGGAAGATTCTAAAAGATTATCTCGCTTGTTTTAATCTCTTGGGCGATAAACATGCGAAAATGAGAGAAATGATGCTTGAATAAATATTAATGAGGTCAGAATAAATGTGAGACACACGTGCGACCAGATGCATAATTCACTTGGCAACGCATATAATTATTTTCCTGATTGTACAGTTGGGATAATTGCAGTGAAAATAAGCCGAGTATAAAATACTAGGCGTTAAAAAAGTCTGGACACGGTCAAATATCTCGATAAAAAAGAGTTTTACTAGAAAGTGTCTCAGACAAAAATTGTATGGCTTTGAGGGGGACATAACATGGTACCATTGGTTTGATCTTCAAGAGTTATTTGAAGGTCACATGAAGGTAACCTTCAATTTCTTAAATGGAATCTATTCTTTCTCATTGTATATTCTTGTAGCTTATCTTGAGAGTTTTCCAAAACACTATAATTAAATATTTTTTCATTAAGTACTTTTCGAGTTATGAGGCTTGAAATCATTTCCCAGAAAACATTTTGCGCGTAAATATCTAGCAAGTCGCGCACAAATATGGTTCATATCGCGCAAGCAAAACCCTATCCCAGTGCGTCGTCATAGCGGTAGTAAAACGCTAGCACATTTTGCGCGTGAACTCAATAAGCGATATGTACGCAAAACGCTAGCATATGGTATCCATTTGCATGTGATTCGCTGGTGTACATGAGCTTAACCAACTTGCGGGCAAAACTCACGCAAACCGCGTACACAGTTTATATACATAAGACGCGCAAACTTTGCGCGCAAGGAATGTTATCTGGGTTCTTAATTTTACATAAACCGTAAAATATCTTGTAAAATATTCATTTTTCGATTATCTTACCTTAATACTTTTATGCACTAAATAATGAGAGGAATCAATTGGTGTAAAGAAAACACATAGTTATTTTTAAGAAAAAATATGTAATTGTTAATTGCAAATTACATATTTTTTCTTCGAAACAACTGTGTTTTCTTTACATCAATTGATTCCTCTCATTATTTTGTGCATAAAAGTATTAAGGTAAAATAATCGAAAAATGAATATTTTACAAGATATTTTATGGTTTATGCAAAATTAAGAAATTTTTTCAAGCCTTATAACTCGAAAAGTACTCAAAGAAAAGATACTTTATTATAGTGTTTTGGAAAGCTCTCGAGAGGAGCTACAAGAATATGTAATGAGAAAGAGTAGTTTCCATTTAAGAAATTGAATGTGACCTTCATGTGACTTTCAAATAACTCTTCAAAGTCAAACCAATGGTACCATTATGTTATGTCTCCCTCGAAGTCATACAACTTTTGTCTAAACTACTTTCTAGTAAAACTTCCTTATCGAGATATTCGACCAGATGTCGACTTTTTTGACACCCAGTATAATGCCGCAGCATCAATTTTTTATTTTATATAATGGAATTTCACGAAATTAATTATTAAAGACGCAATCTTTATCTCACTGTTGCAATAAAAGCCCAATCGATTAAGAGTTTTCGATAGAAATGTCGGTCATCAGGTTTTACTGCCCTCAACCTACCGCTTGCAAAAAGCAGTGATAATCAAAGAGTATACCGAGCTTCGTCTTGGTAGCTGATAGTATGTACGATTAGATCAAGCAGAGATACAATCTGTGATGATCTGATTATTGATAGTGGCATAACTATTCGTTCATTCATTCATTTTATCGGCCCCCTGCGGAGTAAATTTGGATATCTTGTGAGAAAAGCGATTATACAATCAAAATTCGGTTTGAATCGAAATAATAAAGTTAGTCATATTATTAAATGCTATAAGAATAAAATAGTAAACATCGTTTACACATATATAACAAAAAATTTTTATCTCTTACATGATAAAAATATGCTTCTATTTTTTTGTTTTTTGAGCGGGTGCAAAGATTTTTTTAGATCTATTTGTCTATTATTATACTTGTGTTTCTAACTAAACATTCTAATAATATATGAAAAATTTATAAAAATTACTTTAAAAAAAAGATAAAAAATGTACAAATTTTAATTATAAAATTTATGTAAATTATATCTGGTAGGCAACTTATTTCTGGTTTAATTTGAGATTTTTTATTTTTTTTATTTAATTTTTAATTAGACATAACAAAAATATATTATTATACGAAAATCTTATCAATTTATCAAAATTATTTTCAAAACGATAAGAAATATATAAATTTTAGTTTTTATTATAACTCATATTCATGAATTATTAATAGATGGAAAAAGCAAAAGATTCTGAAACTCTGATGACAAATCATTTCTCTTTCTGGTTCTCAGACTTATAGGAAAATAAATGGAAAATAATCTCAAATTTTTATATCATTAACGATCTATTCATATAAGCGGTATTTACTGTAGCTAAACTTACTAAAACTCGTGCTGTGCTTCTCTCTAAAATTTTTAATTAATTCCTCTTTTTCGTCGCTTTTATAGCGGGGCCATTTTTTTAAATAGTTACGTCACTGTCCATAATAAATAACAAAAGCTCAAATTTAGAATCGTGATACCTATTTCCGATTTGGAGAAAACAGAAACGAAAGCGGCTATTTTATAATTCTTGTTTTAAGATTCTAAGTTTATTCGCGCGCGCTGATTATTCGTTGCATGGCTCACATGTGCAGGCAGTGTTTGCTGTAAATAATTTCAAAATTATCTAGATAAAGATAAAGATAAAAATCTGTAAATTTATCTGAGATGAGATAAAGATGATTTTGCTTTTACTTAATCTAGATGAAAGATGAGATAATTATTGCGATAATCTAGATAATTATCTAGATATTTTTGTTTATTTTAGAAGACTATAAATATTTGTAAAAAATGTGACGCAGATTATAAAATGGGATATTAAAATCATAAACACATATTCTTTCTCTTTTTCTAAAGAATATTTAAATAATAGCAAAAAGGTATATAAATGATATGATAAATATTTATTTATTAATTTATATTTATTATATTTATAATATATTAATAATAGAATAATAATATATTTATAATATATTAATAATAATAATATAAAAAAATATATTTTAGATATTTTAGATAGATTTTTAGAAGCTTGCCTGGAAAACTCTTTTGCATAATGAAAACGTCATCTTAGACAATTTTTAGATAAGATGACATATATTTTTCATCTAAGATAAAGATAAAGATACTTTGTATTTCTTCATCTAGTTAAAGATAAAGATGGGCCATTTCTTTATCTAGATAATTATCTAGATAATTTTATCTAGATACCAGCAAACACTGTGTGCAGGACAAAAAATTGTCGAAAAGAACACCAAAAACTCTACACGCCTATTTTGTATACATATCAGTTTTAGAGGGCTGGCTCATTTGAAAAACGCGTATTGTAAGATATAATAATCATACGTGAGAGGCCTAAGTGAGACGAATTGCGCCTAGCAAGGAAATGTAATATTTTGCACGTACTTTTCCGTCCTGTTAAACTGGAAATCGATGTTTTGCGCGAGGCAAGCGTTAAATTTCTTAGCGTCTTTAGTATTAACAAAACGTTCCTATCGAGTGACGAAGGAATGGTACGTGTTCTCCAGAAGCTTGCCTGGAAAAATAGTCGAAAAGTCAAAAGGAAAATCTCGCGAGCGAGACTACAATCAGGACGTATCGTTTTACGATCCACTTTTTAAGATGCTCACAAGAATTTTTTCAAATGTTAATCCTAGAACAACTGAATAAAGTCTGAACAGGACTTGAGGGAATTTAAAAGAAGAAAAACAATGTTTGGCAGAAGAAGAAATAATTATTTCTTAAGATTTATACGATTTAATTTCGCATATTATGAATTAAAAATTTATTGAGATTAAAAACAAGTCAAAAACTTAGATTTAGATTTTGTATAAATACCAAATGTGAATATAGGTTTATTGATTTATTGATTTGTCCTTGATTTTAGAATAGAATCTCGAAAAAAGGAATAGTTTGAATATAAAACTAAAGTGGAATTAAAATCGTTTTGGGACAAAAAATTAAACATAATAAGGTCTTTAATTATCGACTATTAATTAAATTATTGATGTAAAAATTTATATAATGTTCGCGATACTTGTTTAAAAGTGACAATTTCATCGCAACAAATAATTCTCGCTTTTAAAGTAAAAGGAACGCAACTAAAATCTAAAGTCTGCCAGATTGATAATCATTATCATAATATATAGGGACGACTAGCTGAATATAATTGCGCGGTTTTCGCTACTCCTCTCTCGTCAATGATAATTTATCCTATCTTGAAGCGATACGAGAGACCAATTCTCTCTTATCTCTCAATTCTTTCCGAGTATAAAACGATAAAGGACGAACACGAAGGGTGAAAAATCTTAGAAAAAATTTAGATCGAGTCGATCGACAGGCATTGTAGTTGCTTCGAATGTTGTTGCAGCGATTTTTATCTCTAAGTATACAATATCTATGTAAGATATACAGGGTGGCCCCGAACGTTCCAGCCAGACTCTAAGATCTTATAGGAAGTTTAATTCTGAACAAAAAATTTCCTATAAACATGGGTTGAAAAATGCTTCTTTAAGAAGTTATCGCTCAAAAACCTCTGATGAAGGAAGAGCAAAAGGTGAAAGGAAAATGAAATAAAAAGAAAATGAAACTAAATAAATTTCTTGAAAAAAACGATAAAAATAAAAAATAAAAATCTTTTTCTTTTATGAAAATAAAATAATTTTTTTTAACTAACTTTTATTTTATTTTCATAAAAGAAAAAGATTTTTATTTTTATCGTTTTTTTTTTCAAGAAATTTATTTAGTTTCATTTTCTTTTTATTTCATTTTTCTTTCACCTTTTGCTCTTCCTTCATCAGAGATTTTTGAGCGATAACTTCTTAAGGAAGCATTTCTCGACCCAGGTTTGTTGTTTATAGGAAATTTTTTGTTCAGAATTAAATTTCTTATAAGATCTCAAAGTCTGACTGGAACGTTCAGGGCCACCCTGTATAATTGTTCTCGCGTACGCGGCGAGAGATTGTTTACACAACATCGGTTATATTAAGCGAAAGATCTCTCAGGTACGTGATTTATTGCAAGACATAGTGAAAACAAATTTACAATAGGTTTTGTAATTCGACCCTATTGGCCCTCGAGTTGCTAGAAAGTAGATTGTTATATATGAGAGATAATATGAGAATTATTTTCTTCACAAATAGAGATTGTTGTAGAGAGGGAAAATTATTTTTTCCACACGTAATCGATTAGCAACGCGCTTTTTTAAATACGAAAAAGTAGAACGTAATGTAAAGTGTAAATTTTACAAGAGAAGAAGATATATACATTTCATCGCTTTATACTGTTATAGATATTCGCTTCTATAGGATCTTATGCGACGTTACATAAGACGATTAAATCGTTGATTAATCAATCGTATCGAGCGAGAGACGATTTATTTGATCGAAATTACTCGATTAGTTTAATTGTACTTTATGAAAATTTAATGTAAAATTATCGCCTGAGCTCACGATACGAAACGACGTTCCGCAATGTCGATAATAATATATTTAATATAGCGTACAGGGTGGAATAATAAATGCTCGATGTGATAAATATAGTAGCTAAGAGCTTTCGTTATAATATAAAAAAAGTTCAAATCAAATTACGGTTAAATCGACGCGCGGAAGGATCGACGGGGTCGGAAAGCGTTATTCGTCGCTTATGATTTTTCTATTCGACGCATGCAGATCGATACAAAAAAGAAAAATATATGCAAACGAAGCGCGAAAGCAGGGACATTTAAATGCATGTGCAAAAGCTCACCTGTTGACAATCGATACTGAAACGTCGTTTCATTTATATCTATATACATTATATATATTAGATTTATTAAAATTTGATTTTATATTTACATTTTTAATATATACAGGGTGTCCCATTTTAAAAGTTCCACCCTCATAACTTTTTAAATTTTGATTGTAGAAAAAAATGTTTCAGACAAAAGTTGTATGGCTTGAAGGGGGATATAAGACGGTGCCATTAGTTTGACATTGAAAAGTCACCTGAAGGTCACGTGAAGATCACATCCAACTTTTTAAACTGGACATCCTATATGCTTTTACACATTCTTATAGTCCATCTCGAGAGCTTTCCAAAACACTATAATTAAGTTAGTTTTCATTAAGTATTTTCTGATTTATAAGGCTTGAAATCATTTCTTAATTTTACATAAACCGTAAAATATCTAGTAAAATATTCATTTTTCGATTATCCTACCTTAATACTTTTATGTACAAAATAATGAGAGGAATCAATTGGTGTAAAGAAAACACAAACATAATTGTTTCGAAGAAAAAATATGGAATTGTTAATTGTAAATTACATATATTTTTTTCGAAACAATTATGTGTTTTCTTTACACGATCTTATGTCTCCCTTCAAGCCATACAACTTTTGTCTGAAACATTTTTTTCTACAATCAAAATTAAAAAAGTTATAAGGGTGGAACTTTTAAAATGGGACACCCTGTATATTAAAGACATTAATAATAAAGAAAATTTTGAAGATTTACATTTCCGTTATTATCTCAGCAAAAATCTAGTAACAGTTATATAACCATTATATAACTATTACATGTTTTATAACTGTTATATTGTTGAGTGGGAAATTGTAACTAACAATTATATAAATGTTACTTGGTGTTTGCTGAGATACATATATTTCAAAAATATATCACATGTTATTTATTTTAAAATATCTATATTTTTTAATGAATTTTATTGACGCGATATGATATAAAATTAAATTAGAAATGTGCACATATATTTTATTATTAGCTTTAAGAGCAATGTTGAATTTCTAATAAAATGTTAATCATTTATTATCCCAATTAATCGATTATAAACAAAAGTATCAAAAATTAAAAGTGGAACGACGTTAATGTACTCGTTATTGTTGAAACGCAGGATATAGCCTTAATAAATGAATTAAATGTATTGCAAGCCAACGCGTTTTATAATGATGAATGTTAATAAAATTACCTCTTTGCAGAAACACTTTTTGCATAAGTTCTATCTCGCCTTTCGATGAATTATTTGCGATATTTTCATATCAAGAGAGAATATATATTATGTAATATATAGATACCTAGTAAGAGCAAAATAAATGTTAAATCAATCTTCTGAAACATTAATTTTATATAAATTTTTGTAACGTTTTGACATAATGTTTTATAAATTTTTTAAGTATATTATTTTATAATATAATATTTTTAAACATTAAAGAACCCAGCAAACACCAAATAACATTTATATAATTGTTAGTTGTAATTTCCCACTCAACAATATAACTGTTACATAACATGTAACAGCAATATTATTGAGTGAGAAATTATAAGTAACAGTTATATAACTATTACTTAAAATTTTCCACTCAACAATATTGCTAATTGTATGTAGTTATATAACTGTTATGTAACAGTTATGTAGATAACAGTTACATGTTATGTAACAGTTATATTGTTGAGTGGGAAATTACAACTAACAATTATAAATGTTATTTGGTGTTTGCTGGGAAATGTTTCAAAAACATTACCTCAAATATTTCTAAATATTATTTTGATATATTTATTAATAATAAATTCATATAGTTGCAATAATTTTGTTACAAATTTTATATTAACAATAATATTAACTCCAGCAAACACCAAATAACGTTTATATAACTGTCATAGTTATAATTTCCCACTCCACAAAAAATTGTTACATGTTATGTAACAGTTATATAACAATTATATAATTGTTATAGTTATAATTTCCCACTCAACAAAAAATTGTTTACATGATATGTAATAGTTATATAACAATTATATAAATGTTACTTGGTGTAACAGTTATATAACAATTATATAAAATATATAACATACAATACAAACATATAAATGTTATTTGGTGTTTGCTGGGATAAAATAAAATCTCTCATAAATCGAAATTTTCTCAATATTAATAATATTCATGTTTCTCCTAGATTCATTAAAAAAAATTAGTCGAAGTTGCCGTAAACAATATTTCTAGTATTTCGCAGATGTTAGGAGGTATATGAAGAAAAATTGCGAGGAAGATGAAGGCAGAAGACGTCGAGATGTTGAATACAGTTGACATATATTTTCCTTCATATATCATATTTCGCTAATAACAATACATGATACAATAATTAAAAAATATACTATACTTTGCGAAATTAGACAGTCGGTACTATAAGTAAAATATAGTATTAATATTAATAACATTCGCGCGTGACGGTAAAATTGTTACAGTTATGTAATAGTTATATAACAGTTGTAATAACAGTTATATAACAGTTATATTGTTTTACTCGACGATCGATCGATGCATCGTCGCTCTCCTCTCTCTCTCTCTCTCTCTTTCCTACGATGATGAAAACAGTTTTACAAAATATAGTGCAAATATTATACGCTCACCCTATACATAACAAGAAGGGGAAGTCCCTTCGATCATCTCATTTCTCTCTCTCTCTCTCTCTTTCTCTTTTTCTCATCTATTACATTTGATTAATAAGTTTGACGCGAATATATTTCAATACTCTTCTCTGTCAATAGTAATTAATTCCTATTAATATATATCGAGTCATGATTTTTCATGATGATGACCATGACTCGACATGGCTAATTAAAATTCAAAAGGTATAAGACTACGACGATGGAACCTCGCTCCCGCGTTAATTAGTGTTAACTGCTTAAAAACGGAAATTCGTTGTGGTCACGAGCAAAATAATTCGTCGCATGACAGCATGTCACAAGCTGCTTAGTATTATCACTATCGTTCCAAACTGGAGGAATGGATGTATAAGGCCGGAATAATCCCAGTAAAAACACCAAGTAACGTTTATGTAATTTCCCATTCAACAATATAACTGTTATATAACTGTTACATAACATATAACATATATTATGTAAATATTATGTAACTGTTATATAACATGTAACAGTTATATTGTTGAGTGGGAAATTATAACTATTAGTTATATTTCCTTTTTTTTGCTGGGATAAATCTTGCAAAGGCGCATAAACGATAAAAGTATACAACAAAATATAAATCAGATAAAAACGTATTTTTTTACGAATATAAGATTATTGAGGAATCGCCGGAAATCAATCAGAATTCTTTTGAGAAAAAAAAAAATTAGATATGTTATTTTAATTTAGTGGCATTTTCTCTTGCTTTTGACAAAAATCAGCAATTATCTATGATATTGCCCAGCAAACACCAAATAACAGTTATATAACTGTTAGTTGTAATTTCCCTCTCAACAATATAACTGTTACATAACATATAACAATAATATAACTATTTATTATGTTATATAACTGTTATATAACTGTTACATACCACGTAACAGTTATATATATGTATATATGTTGAGTAGGAAATTACAACTAACAGTTATATAATTGTTATTTGGTGTTTGCTGGCTGATATCTTGCATGATACATCACAAGTCCTCATTTTTTTTTACAAATAAAGAATTCAACACAAGTCGAATAATTTGCAAGAGTAGAAATGCGAGTGATTTTTCTTGATATTTCTATCGATTTTAATATGTTGTATTGTTAGTTATGTGATATTAGCATTACATTCTGTGGATCTCTCTTTTTCTCTTCTGGAAGATAAACTTTATAATATTCATGAGTTTAAAAAAAATGGAGATGTGAATCGTTTTCACAAATTTAAAAATAAAAAATCGAAAAGAAAGCCTCCTTGCAATCATTTTTTTAATAATATAACTTTATAATATTCATGAATTTAAAAAAAAATGTAGAGATGTGAATCGTTTTCACAAATTTAAAAATAAAAAAAAGCCTCCTTGCGATCATCTTTTTTATAATGTAACTTTACAATATTCATGAGTTTAAAAAAAATGTAGATATGTGAATCGTTTTCACAAATTTAAAAATCAAAAAATCAAAAAGAAAGCCTCCTTGCGATCATTTTTTTTTTATAATATAACTTTATAATATTCATGAATTTAAAAAAAATGTAGAGATGTGAATCGTTTTCACAAATTTAAAAATAAAAAAAAACAAAAAGAAAGCCTCCTTGCGATCATTTTTTTTTTTTATATAACTTTATAATATTCATGAATTTAAAAAAAATGTAGAGATGTGAATCGTTTTCACAAATTTAAAAATAAAAAAAAAAAGAAAGAAAGCCTCCTTGCGATCATTTTTTTTTTATAATATAACTTTATAATATTCATGAATTTTAAAAAAATGTAGAGATGTGAATCGTTTTCACAAATTTAAAAATAAAAAAAAATCAAAAAGAAAGTCTCCTTGCGATCATTTTTTTTTACTCTGTCGCATAGATTGGACGGCGAGGAATGCAATAAATGTTGCATAATTTCAAGAAATTTAGCACGAAGCTCTGAGTGAATATTTCTCAGCTCGATCTGCGCTCGACGATTTCTATTACGCAAAAAATCGGCTAACACCCTCCACTCGTTTCATTTGTACAGAGTTACTCTACATAAGTTGTTCCTTAAAGTCTAATATTGCTACCCTTTGTTCTTCACATTAGATCACTAAGCTCTTTTTGGAATACTGCGTCATCATCCGCAAATACTCTGCAAGTGCGAAAGAGTCTAAGAAGATTTAAGATTCTCCTAACAAATTTAAAGCCTTAGAATTAAACGCGTTATCATCGGATGCGAAATCTGCGCGAAGAAAGCTTTCAATGATAACGTATTTTGATTATCACTTAGTCGAGAAGAATAATAAAAAAAAAATTCGAGAAGAATAATGAAAAAAAAATTGCATAGAGTGAGTCATTTAAGATGGTAACTTTCGATCGATCAATAATAATCGTAATTAACTGTAATTCCAAAATTATCTATCCTCAAACTGATATCTTTTAATTTACAGGTGAAAAAAATATCTTGGAAATTATGTCTATAATATTATAATATATTGTGTGACAGCAGATATAAGCAAAAGTGACCTCTCTTGAAGGATTTCTAAAAGTAATTAACTCAATAATAAAAATAATGAATTGAAAAAATAAATTCGCTCATTTAAATAATGCGCCAATATTCATTATTTAAATTTCACACAGGACGAATTTCTTTTTTGAAATTTATCGCTCAGAATTTATGTTGCATGGCATCATATATGCAAGAAAAAATAAACATATACGTTAAATCTGATATACGTTACAACATAAATCTTGTAAAGCGTCCAATAATTTATCTTAATTTGTTTTATATTTATTTGTATCGATGAATTAAAGAAAAAAAAGATTACAAATCCGTTAGGAAGATTTACAAAAATAATAAATAAAGTAAATCACGAATATCTCAAATGATTCACTTTACACATTCGTGAAAAATCCTCCGGCAAAACAACGATTTTTTCAACAAACGAATATGATATTTCTTCCCACAGATATCTCTATTAATGAAAAATAGAGGACCATCGAAGAATAACACGCAAAAAGAGAACTAAATTTCATTTCTACATCTCTAGATTTAATAAAACGTCGATATACAGGGTGGCCAAAATACATAAAATTTCCTATAAACATGGGTCGAAAAATGCTTCCTTAAGAAGTTATTGCTTAAAAACCTCTGATGAAGGAAGAGCAAAAGGTAAAAGGAAAGTGAAATAAAAAGAAAATGAAACTAAATAAATTTCTTGAAAAAAAGATAAAAATAAAAAATAAAAATCTTTTTCTTTTATGAAAATAAAATAATTTTTTCTTTTAACAAACTTTTATTTTATTTTTATAAAAGAAAAAGATTTCTATTTTTTATTTTTATCGTTTCTTTTTTTCAAGAAATTTATTTAGTTTCATTTTCTTTTTATTTCATTTTCTTTTCACCTTTTGCTCTTCCTTCATCAGAGATTTTTGAGCGATAACTTCTTAAGGAAGCATCTTTTGACCCATGTTTATACGAAATTTCTTGTTCAGAATTAAAAAATTAAAAATGAAAAAAGAATTTAAAAAATTTCCTACAAGATCTCAAAGTCTGGCTGGAACGTTCGGGCCACCCTGTATATATATAATCAAGAATTCTAGCATTTATCTCTCTTCCACATTTTCAAATAAAAATCTCCCGTCGCAGATAAATCCATTTTGTATCTCTCTTCCACGAAATATCCTATTCACTCTATGAAAGTGGAGTTTTTGTAAATTTAAAAAAAATTAAGGATTCCACATGGAATTTTCATATTTTTCTGGAGAATAGAATTTTCATGCAAGTAGAGTTTCGATTCGAAAACTAAGCTAATGCTGTCTACATTTGTGAAATTCGCATTATATAAATATAAATCTTTTCAACTATCCGCATTCTTTCCTCACGTGCACACATACACATACACTGCTCATCATCATCATCTTTTTTTTTCTATTTCCTAGCTATCTTCACTACTTTGTCGTACTTGTTTAAGTGCATAATGGCGTAAGAGTGAGTAAATCGCATAATTTAAATATATATCTTAAACCTCCGCCTTCCCCCTTCTCCTGCCGAGAGAGATAAATATAAAATTAACGCATACAATAATATATATATCGTGTTGCCCGGCCTACTATTTGTCTCCTTCCTATGTACACTCGCGAGCTTCCCTCGCAAAATGATTCCGCGTCTCACGATAAGCTTATTCAAGTACTCGCGAGCCTTATCCTTACGTCGTACTAGTCTCGACAGAGATTATCAATTACTTTATAATAAGATTAGGTTGGTCCGGAAGTAATCAGGAATATCGGGCGCACGAGAATCAGCCGAGCTCTTCTTCTCATCTTCACGACTGCAACAAGTACGCCCGCAACGTTATCATTATGTTATTAATGGTCCTTGTTAACAGAACACACGACTTTTTTTTTTTGGTCAAAGAGCTATACAAAATTTCGTTTGTACTTTGACGCTTGTGGAGAATCGCCGGACTCGTCCTAAATATTTGTATAAGTAGTACCATTAGCGATAAAAACTAATCAACTTATCGCGTGAAAATACAACTACAGGGTAAGTGAAAAAGTATGGAAACCTTTAAATTTTTCGAAAACTATGCATTTTAAAAACATATGTTTCAGACAAAAGTTGTAGGGTTTCAAGTAACGTATTATGTAGCAATATCAGTATGACCTTGAACAGTACCGTTAAGATCACATAAAAATCAGTTCGAATGTTTTTAATGGAACCCCCTATTTTTTATTACACATTGTTATAGCTTGTTTCAAGAGCTTTCCAAAACGCTATATTAAAGTGTTTTTTCATTGAGTACTTTTCGAGTTATGAGGCTTGAAATAATTTCTTAATTTTACATAAACCATAAAATATTTAATAAAATATTCATTTTTTTATTATTTTATCTTCATACTTTTATACATAAGATAATGTGAAGAATCAATTGATGTAAAGAAAAAACATAGTTTTGAAGAAAAAATATTTTATTGTTTATGGTTTATGTAAAATTAAGAAATTATTTCGAGCTTTATAACTTGAAAAGTGCTCACTGAAAAAATACTTTATTATAGTGTTTTGAAAAGCTCTTGAAACAAGCTACAAGAATATATAATAAAAAGTAAAGGGTTCCATTTAAAAAATTCAAAGTGATTTTTATGTGACCTTGACGATGCTATTCAAGGTTATACTGATATCGCTACGTAATGCATTACTTGAAACCTTACAACTTTTGTCTGAAACATTTGTTTTTAAAATGTATAGTTTTCGAAAAATTTAGGAGTTTCCATACTTTTTCCTCACCCTGTATGTCCGTTTCTATGTCTCTTCTCTTCCTTTTTATCCGGCAAAAAATACAGGATAAAGTATCTAAGACTATTCGGAGGAAACGAGCATAAGGCAGATTATTTTAATGTAGATAGATAAAATGTGAATATAGATTTTTGTTTCTTTTCTGCTAAGAATTCTTCCAGTCAAATAATTCCATCATTTTTGCGATTAATTGAAGCGTTGTACTTTGTAGAAGATCAGCGCAGCCTACCGATGTTTCATCGGATCGTGTAAATTTACTTCCTCTTTTATTCACGAAATTCATCGCTCTTTCCTCCAAGGGGTATTCTAGATACTTTGAATGTTGAAAACACCACCCTATACATCTGCTTGCTACGGCTCGAAGATAAGAGAATGCAATTTTACTTCATTAGGTCCTATTGTTATTGGTGTTATTATTGCCGCTGGTGGTATTGTTATTATTATTATTGTTGTTATTGTTGTTGTTGCTGGAATTGAGTGGGCTGCTGATGTTGTCGATCTCGCGTTGTGCCCGCGAGATCTTCACCTTGTCACGGGGCGTCCCATCCTCGCCGGTTTCCATCGCGAACATCTTCATCTTCTCCTTGAAGCTAAGCTTCTCCGGCACCGCGCCAATTTGCGAATTCTGTTGCTGCTGCTTTTGCTTCTCCGCCAGTCGTTTTTGTCTCGGATCTCTGGAGCAGAAGCATTCAATAGATTCTTGCACACGTTGGAAGAATCACTTGGGGACTCTAGTCCTCTTCTCAAATTTTACTTAAACAAAAAATTTTTCTTTTAATTTTACTCAAACAAATTTCTCCTAAACTTACTTATACACCTCTTGAGCTCCAATCACTCCAGGAGTAGCGCCAGTAAATGAAGTTCCGGATCCTTCCGGCGTCTTGGGAGATGCCAGTAGATTCTCCGCGTCGTTGATAAAATTCTGAAAGAATAATCGAACGGATTGTAAATAATATTAATGCTGGGAAAGTTATATACAGGATGTCCCAAAAGTCCCGGACCGGTCGAATATTTTATAAACTATACACTTTAGAAAGAAATGTTTCAGACAAAAGTTGTATGGCTTGAACGGAGCCATCAGATAGTGCTAATGATTTAACATGGGAGAGTCATTTGAAAGTCACGTGAAGATCAACGTCAATTTCTTAAATGGAACTCCCTATTTTTTATTAAATATTTTGGTAGCACGTCGAGAGCTTTCCAAAATACTATAATTAAGTTAGTTTTCATTAAGTACCTTCCGAATTATGAGGCTTGATATCATTTCTTAATTTTACATAAACTGTAAAATATCTTGTGAAATATTCATTTTTCGATTATCTTACCTTAATAATTTTATGTACAAAATAATGAGAGGAATCAATTGATGTAAAGAAAAAACATAGTTGTTTTTAAGAAAAAAATATGTAATTTGCAATTAACAATTACATATTTTTTTTAAAACAACTATATGTTTTCTTTACACCAATTGATTCCTCTCATTTGTACATAAAAGTATTAAAGTAAGATAATCGAAAAATGAATATTTTACTAGATATTTTATGGTTTATGCAAAATTAAGAAATGATTTCAAGCCTCATAACTCGAAAAGTACTCAATGAAGAAATACTTTATTATAGTGTTTTGGTAAAGCTCTCGAGATAAGTTACACGAATATGTAATAAAAAATAGAGGGTTCCATTTAAGAAATTGAAGGTGACCTTTACGTTTCCTTCAAATGACTCTCCAAGGTCAAATCATTGCCACTATCTGATGGTCCCCTTCAAGCCATACAACTTTTGTCTGAAACATTTGTTTCTAAAGTGCATAGTTTATGCATAGTTTATGAAATATTCGACCGATCCGGGACTTTTGGGACATCCCGTATATTAATAGCAACATGTATTATAAATATCTCACACATAATTTGCATATGCAATTGCCTCTCGGCGAGAATGTAATCCGAGACATCTGAGATTGAAATTATT
Source organism: Camponotus floridanus (assembly GCF_003227725.1). Taxonomy (NCBI): domain Eukaryota; kingdom Metazoa; phylum Arthropoda; class Insecta; order Hymenoptera; family Formicidae; genus Camponotus; species Camponotus floridanus. The sequence goes on from NW_020229301.1 coordinate 194,975, forward strand.
TAACAATGAACACGATTGAAATATATATTTTATAATTAATTTAATAAGTTTGTAATGAAACATTTTTATCAATAGGTCGCTAGAAAATCACTACTTGTTCTTGCATCAATTTTAAATTATTGTCAAATTAAGAATATATTATACAGGGTGTCTCATTTTAACTTTCACACTTGAATATCTCGAAACCATGGCGGTTTCGGTGAAAATGTTTTAAACGAAAGTTGTATGATTTAAGGAGGCTATAAGATGGTGTCATTGGTTTTATCTTGAAAAGTTGTTTGAAGGTCACGTGAGAATCACCTCCAACTTTTTAAATGGGACACCCTATATACTTTTGCATATTCTTATAGCTTGCATCGAGAGCTTTCCAAAACACTTAATTAAATATTTTTTCATTAAGTATTTTTCGAGTTATGAAGCTCGAAATAATTTCTTAATTTTACATAAATCATAAAATATTTAGTAAAATATTCATTTTTCGATTATCTTACCTTAATACTTTTATGTACTTTTATACAGGGTTGGGCAAAAGTCCGGAAACGGTCAAATATCTCGAAAAGGATCAACTATAGCGAAAAATTGTAAATAGCAAAGTTGTAGGGCTTAAAAAAATGTACCTAATGATGACTAAAAATTTTACTTTGAGTGGAGGACGAAGATCATATAAAAGTCAAATTGAATTTTTTAAATGGAACCCCCTATTTTTCATTACATATTCTTGTAGCTTATCTCGAGAGCTTTCCAAAACACTATAATTAAGTACCTTTTTATTAAGTACTTTTTGAGTTATAAGGCTTGAAATAATTTCTTAATTTTACATAAACCATAAAATATCTAGTAAACCATTCATTTTTCGATTATCTTACCTTCATACTTTTATGTACAAAATAATGAGAGGAATCAATTGGTGTAAAGAAAACACATAGTTGTTTCTAAGAAAAAATATGTAATTTGCAATTAACAATTCCATGCAACAACTATGTGTTTTCTTTACACCAATTGATTCCTCTCATTATTTTGTACATAAAAGTATGAAGGTAAGATAATCGAAAAATGAATGGTTTACTAGATATTTTATGGTTTATGTAGAATTAAGAAATTATTTCAAGCCTTATAACTCAAAAAGTACTTAATAAAAAGGTACTTAATTATAGTGTTTTGGAAAGCTCTCGAGATAAGCTACAAGAATATGTAATGAAAAATAGGGGGTTCCATTTAAAAAATTCAATTTGACTTTTATATGATCTTCGTCCTCCACTCAAAGTAAAATTTTTAGTCATCATTAGGTACATTTTTTTAAGCCCTACAACTTTGCTATTTACAATTTTTCGCTATAGTTGATCCTTTTCGAGATATTTGACCGTTTCCGGACTTTTGCCCAACCCTGTATACAAAATAATGAGAGAAATTAATTGGTGTAAAGAAAACATAGAGTTGTTTTTAAGAAAAAAATATGAAATTGTTAATTGTAAATTATATATTCTTTCTTAAAGCAACTATGTTTTTTTCTTTACACTAATCGATTCCTCTCATTATTTTGTATATAAAAGTATGAAGGTAAGATAATCGAAAAATGAATGGTTTACTAGATATTTTATGGTTTATGTAAAATTAAGAAATTATTTCAAGCCTTATAACTCAAAAAGTACTTAATGAAAACTAACTTAATTATAGTGTTTTGGAAAGCTCTCGACATGAGCTACCAGAATATTTTAATAAAAAATAGGGAGTTCCATTAAAAAAATTAAAGGTGACCTTCATATGACCTTCAAACGACTTTTCTAGATAAAACCAATGATACCACCTTATGGCCCCCTCGAAACCATACAACATTTGTTTAAAACATTTTCTTCGAAACCGCCATGGTTTCGAGATATTCTAGTGTGAAAGTTAAAATGGGACATCCAGTATATATTATTACATCAGAAGCCTAATAATCAATATGATGGTTAATCTATAAAATACAGAGTGATAGGAAAAAATGAATCAGACTTTTGGATTAAATTCTTGCCAAGAAAAGATCGACTTTGAATGCTTTAAAAGAGCTGGCGCAATTTTTTTGGACAGCAGAATAATTTACGCGTAAAGCAATGATTACAGAAACTAGCATCGATGTACAAGAACATGAGGGTAGATAGCACGATGAATGAAGGACGAATAAAAAAATCTAATGAATACATAGCGCACGATACACTCGACTGAGAGATATATACAGGGTGTCCCAAAAGTCCCGGACGAGTCGAATATTTCATAAACTATGCACTTTAGAAAGAAATGTTTCAGACAAAAGTTGTATGGCTTGAAGCGAACCATCAGATAGGCAATGATTTGACCTTGGAGAGTCATTTGAAGGTGACGTAAAAGTTCCATCAATTTCTTAAATGGAACCTCCAATTTTTTATTACATATTTTTATTTTTTATTACATACATTTATTACATATTCATGTAGCTGTGTATAAAATAATGAGAGGAATCAATTGGTGTAAAGAAAACACATAGTTATTTAAAAAAAAAATATGTAATTGTTAATTGCAAATTACATATTTTTTTCTTAAAAACAACTATGTTTTTTCTTTACATCAATTGATTCCTCTCATTATTTTGTATATAAAAGTATTAAGGTAAGATAATCGAAAAATGAATATTTTACTAGATATTTTATGGTTTATGCAAAATTAAGAAATTATTTCAAGCCTCATAACTCGAAAAGTATTCAATGCAGAAATACTTTATTATAGTGTTTTGGAAAGCTCTCGACGTGAGCTACCAGAATATTTAATAAAAAATAGGGAGTTCCATTTAAGAAATTGACGTTGATCTTTACGTGACTTTTAAATGACTCTCCTATGTCAAATCATTGCCACTATCTGATGGCCCCCTTCAAGTCATACAACTTTTGTCTGAAACATTTCTTTCTAAAGTGCATAGTTTATGAAATATTCGATCGGTCCGGGACTTTTGGAACACCTTGTATATCTCGCTAGACGATAATGGCTGACAGTCCATGCATCATTAAACATTAGACATTTATAATGACGTAGCAATGATATCTGTTTTACAAGTTATATCTTACTTGTTTATATGTATATCTGCCATTGTATGCATTTCGAGAGAATATTCAGATTTGTAGTAAATATATATATTTATTAACGATGGAACAAGTTAACACTTTGAGGAATTAAGTTTGCTTAGTTGATTATCTAAAATACAAGTGGTACGTTGGAAGATGAAGCTATATTTGGCTTTGAATAATATAAATGTAAAGAAAAATATACAGGATGGCCCCGAACGTTCCAGCTAGATTTTGAGATAGGAAATTTAATTCTGAACAAAAAATTTCCTATAAACATGATGGGTCGCAAAATGCTTCCTTAAGAAGTTATCACTCAAAAACCTCTGATGAATAAAGAGCAAAAGATGAAAGGAAAATGAAATAAAAAGAAAATGAAACTAAATAAATTTCTTGAAAAAAAACGATAAAAATAAAAAGTAAAAATCTTTTTCTTTTATGAAAATAAAATAAAATTTTTTTTTTTTAACTATCTTTTATTTTATTTTCATGAAAGAAAAAGATTTTTATTTTTTATTTTTATCATTTTTTCCTGAAATTTATTTAGTTTCATTTTCTTTTTATTTCATTTTCATTTCACCTTTTGCTCTTCCTTCATCAGAGATTTTTGAGCCATAACTTTTTAAGAAAGCATTTTTCAATCCATGTTTATCGGAAATTTTTTGTTCAGAATTAAATTTCCTATAAGATCTCAAAGTCTGGCTGGAACGTTTGGGGCCACCCTGTATATATGATTTTATAAATATCTTTTACTTCTCTCGAGAGGATTAACAAAGTATACATATGACTCTTACGATAATATCCAGGGTAAAAATGGGAGAAATTCGTTTAAGAAATTCAATTTGACCTTCTCCTGACTTTGGCGAAGCCTCTCAGGGTCAAACTGATAAGATCGACAACTAGATCTCTTTAAACCCTACAACTTTTACATGAAACATTTTTTTCTAAAATGTCTTGTTTTCGAGATTTTTGGTCGGGGATTTTTCACTCATCCTGCATAAATTCTGAAATATTGTAAAGAAAACACGGGATCGATTTTTGCCGAAATTCACGACTCAATTATGTGAATACGAAACGGACTAGAATAAAGAAGAAATAAATTAACAGATAAATAAATGTGAGAAAAAAAAATTAAAAGATGTCATATAAAGAAAACAATGACTCACGTTAGGATCTTCTCTAATAATGTCCATTGACATCGATGGTGGATTTGATGTCCCGGACGACATACTGCGCAGCATAGACTCGCTATTTGCATTCGAATCATGAAAAGAAACCCTTTTCATTGATGCTGGCTGTTGAGAAGTGGGAGGTAGATTGGATGCTGTCGAGCCGTTTGATCTGAGAGCGCTTTGCTGAGACATAACGGCATAACTGGAGCCTCGTTCTGGCGGTGGAGGTGCGTCGTTTACGCTATTTTGCGAGGCTAAAATAGAGAAATGATCGGATAAATATTCCAAAATATTTTCTGGTGAAGAATGTAATCTCTAAAGAGACCTCACAATCCATGAAAGCCTTAAAAGTACAGGATTAGGAAAAAGTCTGGATACCCCTTAATATTTCGAAAAATACGCATTTTCAAAAAAATGTTTCATATAAGAGTTATAGGGTTTTCATTTCTTAATTTTACATAACATCATTTCTTAATTTTAACATCATTTCTTATTTTCATCAATACGTCATTTCTTAATTTTACATAAACCATAAAATATGCACAAAATAATGAGAGGAATCAATTGGTGTAAAGAAAACATACAGTTGTTTTTAAGAAAAAATATGGAATTGTAAATTATATATTTTTTTTTAGAAACAACTATGTGTTTTCTTTACACTAATTGATTCCTCTCATTATTTTGTACATAAAATTATTAAGGTAAGATAATCGAAAAATGAATATTTTACAAGATTTTTTATGGTTTATGTAAAATTAAGAAATGATTTCAAGCCTCATAATTTGAAAGGTACTTCATGGAAAAATAATTTATTATAGTGTTTTGGAAAGCTCTCGAGGTAAGCTACAAGAATATGCAATGAAAAATACGGGATTCCATTTAAAAAATTGAAGCTGACCTTCACATAACCTTGATAACGCTTTTTGAGGTCATAATAATGCTGCTGTGTAATGCGCCACATAAAACCCTATAACTTTTGTATGAAACATTTTTTTTTAAAATGCGTATTTTTCGAAATATTAAGGGGTATCCAGATTTTTTCCTAACCCTGTATAGCTTCATATTTAATTTACTAACGCATAGAAACGTTGGGTCCATTGATAATCAGATTGTCCAAACGTAGCATGCTCGGGTGCAGCTGGCTTCTTGGATGCTGGCTCTGCTGATATGTTTGCTGCTGGGGCGAGTGCAGCTCCTCCTGCTTCTTCTGACTCTCCTCGAATTCAGCCTGCTTCCGTTTCACCTCATCTATTCTTCGTTGTAATTCCCTTTCTTCCGTGGAATGCGACATGGGATACGGCTTCTGACTGGAACCGAAATGGCTGGAAAGAGACGTGCTGTAATTGGGCGACGCGTGCTCCTCGCTCTGACTCGCCGGTTGCTGCTGACTCGGTTGGATGTGCAAGCTGCTGTTCTCTTGACCGAGGCTATTCATCCCGACGTTTTGAGGCGCCGCTTGATTGGGCAGAATATGAGAGTGGCTGCTGGCGACCGATTGGCTACCGATGGGCTGAAGAGGCAGACCACCTCTTATAGACTGATTGCCTGTGTTTGTTCTCGATAGGATTGGAAGCTGCTGGGTCCCCTGGGCAGTTCTCTCCTGACTGGCCGCCATCCTTAATAAGCCTTGAACGCGTTGCGCACTCTCATTATCCAGATCGTTACTTTCTTCATCGTCATCTTGATTCGCGACCTCCTCTGCTCGTTTCTGGAAATCTCTTTCCAGTTGGAGCGCCCGTAGCTGCTCTTCCTGCTGCTGCGTTCGATGCGTCAGCGCGCTTAACTCGGCGATCTGCTGATCCCGCCATTGTCGGGCAGCTTCTCTTCTACGAGCTTGTTCCTAAAATAACCAGCAATGTCAAGTAGCGCTCGTTTAAACTGTTCTTTAAAATTATAAACTATCAATACTACAAAATTATTAGATATTTAGCGATAAAATGAAGATTTCAAACTTTGTTCAGGTAATAATCATTACTGTTATTTTCTTCATTATTGCTATCAATTTATTTTCGCTATTAATCTCATTACTTTTTCCCTTTCTTCCCGTTGCCAAGGGTTGGTCGCGCTGTACTGATATTGACGCGGTTGCTGCATAGCGTTGATTCCTCCCGCAGGATAGTAACTACCCCGTGGTGGATCTTGCATGCTTGCGGTGTACCTAAAAGAAGAGATTTTCTTCTATTAGAGGAAACTGAATTTATCTTACCCAGCAAACAGCTATAACTGTTACATAACATGTAACTGTTATATAATTGTTATATAACAATTATATAAGTGCATAATTTCCCACTCAATAATATTGCTGTTACATGTAACAGCAATATTATTGAGTGGGAAATTATAAGTAACAGTTATATAATTATTACTTATAATTTCCCACTCAATAATATTGCTAATTGTTACATAACATATAACAGTTATATAACTATACAGGGTGGTTTAAAAGTCTGGAAATGGTCAATTATCTCCGAAAATAGTGATCCTGTAGGAAAATGTTTCAGACAAAAGTTGTAGGATTTTAAGTGACGCATTACACAGTAATATTACTATGACCTTGAAGAGTGTTGTTAAGGTCACGTGAAGGTCATCTTAAATTTCTTAAATGGAACCCCCTATTTTTAATTACATATTCTTGTAACTTACCTCGAGAGCTTTTCAAAACACTATAATAAAGTATTTTTTCATTGAATAATTTCCGAGTTATGAGACTTGAAATCATTTCTTAATTTTACATAAACCATAAAATAGCTAGAAAAATATTCATTTTTCAGTTATCTTACCTTAATACTTTTATGTACAAAATAATGAGAGGAATCAATTGGTGTAAAGAAAACACATAGTTGTTACAAAGAAAAAATATGTAATTTGCAATTAACAATTACATATTTTTCCTTCGAAACAATTATGTGTTTTCTTTACACCAATTGATTCCTCTCATTATTTTGTACATAAAAGTATTAAGGTAAAATAATCAAAAAATGAATATTTTACAAGATATTTTACGGTTTATGTAAAATTAAGAAATGCTTTCAAACCTCATAATTCGGAAAGTACTTAATGAAAACTAACTTAATTATAGTGTTTTGGAAAGCTCTCAAGATAAGCTACAAGAATATGTAACAAAAAATAGGGGATTTTGTTTAAGAAATTAAATCTTGACGTGACCTTAACAACACTCTTCAAGGTCATAGTAATATTACTGTGTAATGCGTCACTTAAAACCCTACAACTTTTGTCTGAAACATTTTCCCACAGGACTACTATTTTCGGAGATAATTGACCGTTTCCAGACTTTTAAACCACCCTGTATATGTTATGTAACAGTTGTATAACAGTTACATGTTATGTAACAGTTATATTGTTGAGTGGAAAATTACAACTTGTAAGTGATTCTACGAGGATATCAAGGATACATCAAGACACACATACCTCGTGTCAGCTTGCTTGTACAGAGGATGCGTCGAGGTGCTCGGTGGCGGTGGTGGCGGGCTCTCGTTAAACGTGTTATCAGATGGCAGAGCCGGCCTGGTCGGCAGAGTTTCCGAGGTTGTCATAGAATGACCCTCCCCGTTTTGCGGTCGACCAACGACCCCGTCACTCGTGTACTGATCAACGCGCTGCTCCAAGTTACCATTTGGATAAATCGAGCTGTTCTGCGAACCGATAAAATGTCGGTTCTGCTCGGCGTACGACCTCGCCTCCTGGTTGTTCGAGTCTCGAGCGCCGAGCAGGTTCTCACCGGGCATCGGATGGTGACCCCGAACGATTGGCGCCTCATTCTTCGGCTTGGGCATCATCGGACCGTACTGACCAGCAGCAGAGATTGGGTTTCGGTTCGGGTACTGATTGTACTGGCCGTACTGCGCGCTATTGTACTGAGTATACTGGGTGTCCGAGTAATTGTAACCGGGCGCGTTTTGCCTCGCGACGTAGCCGGGATTCGCGCCCAGACTTGACGTGGAGCCCAGCGGCGTTCTTGGCGAGCGAACATTCATCAGGGTATTATTCGAAGCCTGCTGAGCTGGAGGCGCGGCCACTCGAGTACCCATTGTGTTGTACATCGCCGCTGGAGGTCTGTGTTGATTCAATATCGGCGCGCCACCGCCTCGTAGCTCGCGCCGACGAACTTCCTCTTGCATCTCCTGCATCTTGGCCTCCTGACGAATTATGTCGCGCGAGGACTGGGAACGCGGTGGAGGCGGACCCCCGGTCTGCTGCTGCATCTGCTGGTTACCGATCACCGAGTAGCCTTGCTGCTGCTGCTGCTGCTGACCTTGAGATTGGGGGACGTACGCGGACGTCGGACGCTCCCGGAGGTGGGTGCCACTGGTTTCCAGAGTGCCAGATGGTCGGTTCAACGAGTTTTGCGAGCCTCTCAGGGAACTCTTTTGAATTGGCTGAGGGTTTCTGTAAAACGGTGACGATTATTAATGTGAAGATTATTTAAAGTAGCGACAATTACTTAAGAAAGAATAGAAGAGTGTCTACTCAAATCTCTTTAAAAATATTCCTTGATCCTTCAAGTATTTTTATTCAAAATTCTAGATAAATAGAATATTTTCAAAACTTTTTTTTCAATTTTCTAAAATAAAATTTTAGAAGATTATTTAAAGTAGCGAGAGTTACTTAAGAATAGAAGAGTGTCTACTCAAATCTCTTTAAAAATATTCCTTGGTCCTTCAGGATTATTTTTATTCAAAATTCTAAATAAATAGAATATTTTCAAAATTTTTTTTCAATTTTCTAAAATAAAATTTTAGAAGATTATTTAAAGTAGCGAGAGTTACTTAAGAATAGAAGAGTGTCTACTCAAATCTCTTTAAAAATATTCCTTGATCTTTCAGGTGTTTTTATTCAAAATTCTAGATAAATAGAATATTTTCAAAATTTTTTTTCAATTTTCTAAAATAAAATTTTTTACTGTTTCCATTTTCTAAGGCTTCTTACTCATACAAAGAAAAAAGATCAGAATCGCTTAAGTTTCAAGCGTCAGATTCGCAATGTATTGAAAAAGAAAACTGAATAGTAAGATAAACATTTTTTATTAATATTTTCATTTATTTATCATAATTATTAATCATTTATTTATTATAAAAATTACAATAAAGAGTATGTACTGCATATTTAAAATTTTGTTTAAGACATTAAATATTTAAACAGAGACAAATATATATTTATTTTAGGCTTTTTAAAGATAATTTATTGAGATTGGAAAAATTATTTTATTATTTTTTCTCAATTATCTTTTTTTTTTAAATATATTTATAATTATTAAACAAAAAGAAAAATTGAAAAATATTTGAAATCTCTGAAAAATAATGTACACATTTATAGCCATTGGTAAAATTAATTATTTTCATGAAATCATCTGATACTAAAACTTAATACATATCAATTATCTTTAGAAGGTATATAATTAAAATTCTTGGCTTATTGTTTACGATAAGAGCAAAATTATCAAAAAGAAAATTTAAAAAAAAATCTTTTTAAATCTCTGAGTCTCAATAAAATTCCATGAAAATTCTCTGATTTTTCAAGATACAAAAAATCTTTGAAAATTCGAGATTTTTCAGAGAGTATAAATCTATTTTAAAATTCTTCTATACACAATAATATTTTTTTTATACGCATATGTGATCAAATATGTACATGAAATGAAAATATATAAAAGAAATGATAAAAAATGAAAAAGGGGAAAAAAAGAAAAAAAGGAAAGAAAAAAAGGAAAAAAAATGAAAAAAAAAAAACATGTAATTAAGAATAGAGAGTATGAGTACATATCCTGTACCTGTCCTCCAACTGTTGTGGACTAATTTGTTGTTTCATCGTCGAGTCTTGATTTCGATAAATGCTCAGATTCTGGTAAAATCTCTCCGCTTCTGCATTTTGCATATTCGATGGTACATTCGTATGCGTCGGATTTAAATTGGGCGACGACTGCTGCCTGCTGACCAATCCACTAGGCGGTAAAGTCCCGATCCTCATGGGATCGTGCAAGTTATGACTCGACCTACGCATACATTATTATTATTATTAATTTGCATTTGCATTAAATATATAATTATTAATTAAATTATATATTCATAATAATATTACTTTAATTTACATGAATTTCAAAATTACATTCCCACTCTAACCGGGTCAAATTTTAATAGGAAAAATTAATTACATGTATTAAGCTTGATTTTATAATTGATAAACTCAAAAAATTGATCTTTGTAATTATTAAGAATTGTTTTACAGTCTCTTAGAAAATAAATATATATGAAAATTTATTAAGATACATTATTATTATTATTAATTTGCATTTGCATTAAATATATAATTTTTAATTAAATTATGTATTCATAATATTATTTTAATTTACATGAATTTCAAAATTACATCCTCACTCTAACTGGCCAAATTTTAATAAGAAAAATTAATTACATGTATTAAACTTGATTTTATAATTGATAAACTCAAAACATTGATCTTTGTAATTATTAAGAATTGTTTTACAGTTTCTTAGAAAATAAATATATATGAAAATTTGTTAAGATACATCTTAATAAATGAAAACTAAGAAAACTAAGATTATTGAGAGTGGTCTCAATTAATTATCAAACGATGTAATAATAAAATATGAAAGATGTAAAAATAAAATAAATAAATAATAAATTTATAAATAATTTATAAATAATTTATAAATAAAATTTATAAATAATTTATAAATAATTTATAAATAATTTATAAATAAAATTTATAAATAATTTATAAACAATTTATAAATAAAATTAATAAATAATCAATTTATATAAATATAAATAATAAAAGTAAATAATAAAAAATAAATTTGACATTATATTTACCTGGATCGCAAAGAAGTTGCGCTGGTGATGGTCGCCATGGAAGGTGGTTGAACAGGTGGCGTAACGCTGTTGCTCGAGGAGGCTCTGCTGTATCCTGGGTTGAACACCTCGTGCTGTTGCTTGACCTCGTTGCCCATATCTAGATAAATCCAATTCGCAGGTCGATTAAATACATAATCTTTAATGAAAAAATTCTATTTCATCAAATTATTACATCCAAGTCTCTCCCTCTTCTAACTTATATTTAATTCAGCATTCAGCATGAAATTCGCGAAAATAAAAAGCCGAGTGATCCGGAGACAATTTATGCATGACGCACACACAAAGCTGCTTAAGTGTACTCTTACTTACTATGCAATGCTGGTACGGACTTGCTGCTGTGGATTTGCTGAGGAGTAGCGTCGTGTCCAAGCCGGGACGGTAGATCCCGCTCGCTCATGCGACGTGGACCTGCGGGTAGCCCAAGCGGGTACACAAAGAGACGGCTTTGAGTTAATGCATCGGTGAACGCGCAAAAGTGCCGTGGCGCGATATTAAATGACAACTCATGCACGTATGGGAGCGAGAAGCAGCGCATTCGTCGAGAATAGAACGCCCTTTTCTAGGGTTGCCAAAGTGTTTCGAGGCGAGATACATCGACATCGACACACTTTGAGAGGGAGAATGTCAGGGTTGGGAAAAGTACCTTGTAAAAGTCACCGATTTTAAAAAGCAACGAGTCGTTACAAGACAATTTTTGTTATTTATTTTTAACATTATTACAAGACCGAGAACAAACACATGAAATTTATATTTTTGAATATTTTTTTTTATATTAATATATAACAAAAATGTATATTATTAATATCGCTGTCGAAGCAATAATATTTTTAAATAATCAATAATAAATATTTAATATTAAAGAGTAATAATTTTCAATAATAATTTCAAATCTTAATGCTAGAGAACATTTCTTTCAAAAAATATTTTTAAATAATAAATAATAAATATTTAATAGTAAAGTAATAATTTTCAAAAATAATTTCAAATTTTAATGTTGGAGAACATTTCTTTCAAAAAATATTTTTAAATAATAAATAATAAATATTTAATATTGAAGAGTAATAATTTTCAATAATAATTTCAAATCTTAATGTTTGAGAACATTTCTTTCAAAAAATATTTTTAAATAATAAATAATAAATATTTAATATTGAAGAATAATAATTTTCAATAATAATTTCAAATCTTAATGTTGGAGAACATTTCTTTAAAAAAATATTTTTTAAAAATAAATAATAAATATTTAATATTAAAGTAATAATTTTCAATAATAATTTAAATCTTAATGTTGGAGAACATTTTTTTCAAAAAAATTCTGAAAAGATTTTTTCCTTATGTTTTTCTAATTATATAAATAAAAAAAATTCAATTAATATAAATAAATAAAATAATTAATATAAATAAATAAAATACACTTCCAAAGATATAAATAAAAAAATGCATTATAATCATGTGTATTAGAGGAAAATTGTATCATTTTGGTATAAAAATATATTTTATAATTTGCAAAGTGACACTAAGTTCCACTTTTGAAAAAGAAAAAAAAAACAAAACCAGATATTATATAAAATTAATTTAACATTATAAATTAAATAAATTAAATAAAAATGTTTTCTTAATTTTTTCTTTTTATAGAAATTTGTAATTAATATCATCTTTTTTTTGCATGTTTAATATTGTGTAATTTAAAAATTCTAACGTTTATTTACGAATCAAATTTGTTTCCAGTATGCAAAAAATTTACAAAAATTATACATGATCTGGTTTAAAATAAAAGTAAAAATTTATTAAAATAAGTTTATTAATTTTTAAAAGAATTTAATACTTCTCTCGTGTTTCTATATATGATGTTATATGCCACGTAAATTCGACAAGTAATTATTGATCGCTATTGGTTACCGAAGTTGCTTTTTATAGACAAAATGTATGTTATATAATTTAGATGTTACAAGTAATATTACTTCCCAATCCTGTTAATGTCATATGGCTAAGTGTAAGACTATACTTATGGTCATGACATGCTAAAGCTATATTGTGTGTGTATGAGCAAGAGTTTGCATTCGCATTATATTATTGTTTTATATAAGATGGTCTCTATAAATATTGCAAGCTGCTTTCTCGACAATTGAATATATTTACAATAGATAAAATAATTTCGAGTGTGTGTTATTAAATATTATAATTAATCAATATCCAAGAATGATATTTAAGTAATTCATTGATTTCATTAGTAGAAGACATTATGTTAGAAAAAAAAGCCACCTTGTATACACATAATATAATATTAAATAGTATTTATAAACATATGTACGACACTGCATGCATGTTTGCAATTATATGACTAGTTTGTTTGAGTGCAATCAAGTGAATTAAAAATAAAAATAAATGTATGATACTTAGAAAAATTATTATTTGGTCGCAATCTATAATTAACATTTTTCTTATTTCAAATGATGTGAGTAAAATTACATGTATTATTGTTTCTAAAACAATGAAAATATACAGGGTGGCCCCGAACGTTCCAGCCAGACCTTGAGATCTTATAGGAAATTTAATTCTGAACAAGAAATTTCCATGGGTCGAAAAATGCTTCCTTAAGAAATTATCGCAGATAAAAGTTAGGTAAAAAAAAATTATTTTATTTTCATAAAAGAAAAAGATTTTTATGTTTTATTTTTATCGTTTTTTTCAAAAAATTTATTTAGTTTCATTTTCTTTTTATTTCATTTTCTTTTCACCCTTTGCTCTTCCTTCATCAGAGATTTTTGAGCGATAACTTCTTAAGGAAGCATTTTTCGATCCATGTTTATCGGAAATTTTTTATTCAGAATTAAATTTCCTATAAGATCTCAAAATCTGGTTGGAACGTTCGGGGGCACCCTGTATAAAAATTGTGATAATGTATCATCTAAGTGTTAAATCATTTTGGAATTAACAAAAATCATATTTTATACTTTGCAAAGTGACACTTGATTCCACTTTTGCCTGAAGCAAAGTTAGATATTGTTCTAAAATAATTTAACATAAATTATATATATTAATCAATGCATTTATATCGAAAACTGATCAAATTTCTTGATTCTTAAGAGAATTCTAATTTTATTAAAAAAAAATATATCTTTCATTTTCGATTTTTTATAATGCAAATAACGTTATAAAAAAATGAAAATTACGTTGTTTGAGAAATTTAATTATTTTGGAATACATTATATGTCGTATATTCTATTTAATCGTGGACTAAAGTTATTTCAGTCTATGTTTGATTTGAAATATATCCAATATAATCTCGAGTGTTTGCTGGTATCTAGATAAAATTATCTAGATAATTATCTAGATAAAAATGGATCATCTTTATCTTTAACTAGATGAAGAAATATAAAGTATCTTTATCTTTATCTTAGATAAAAAATATATATCATCTTATCTAAAAATTGTCTAAGATGACGTTTTCATTATGCAAAAGAGTTTTCCAGACAAGCTTCTAAAAATCTATCTAAAATATCTAAAATATATTTTTTATTTGGAAAATAATATTACAAATATACTTTATCTTGTACTTGTTTTACTTAAATTTGTGCAATGCAATGTACATATATTTTATAAAAATGATATATATACTGTTATACATTGATCATTATATTATTAATATATTATAAATATATTATAAATAGATTATAAATATATTATAAATATAAATTATAATAAATAAATATTTATCATATTATTTATATACCTTTTTGTTATTATTTAAATATTCTTTAGGAAAAGAGAAAGAATATGTGTTTATGATTTTAATATCCCATTTATAATCTGCGTCACATTTTTTACAAATATTTATAGTCTTCTAAAATAAACACAAATATCTAGATAATTATCTAGATTATCGCAATAATCATCTCATCTTTCATCTAGATTAAGTAAAAGCAAAATCATCTTTATCTCATCTAAGATAAATTTACGGATTTTTATCTTTATCTTTATCTAGATAATTTTGAAATTATCTACAGCAAACACTGATAATCTCTCTTATAGAAATAATTTGATCAGTTTTTTGACTCGATCGCTCTTTCCACTATTACATGCTGTAAAATAACGAGTTGCGAGAATGACTTTCGTGGGGACGTCAAGGAACGTATAAAATAAAAGGGATCTAAATGCGGATCTAAAAAAAAATTGCGTGCGACATTGAATCGCCTGGGAATGTCGACTGCCACGTGTTCAGGCAAGAGAGTGCTCGAGGAAAGAAAAATTCGATAACTGAACGCACACCGAATGCATAAACACACGTGGTGGTGGCTTACGCATCGAGCTGATCTCGCGAAAGCTCCAACCGTTCCTCCCCGAATCTTTGGACTTTGGACTTCGCGAAACGTCCAACTCGCTCCGACACTCCCGTTCTCCGACCCCTTGACGTTTCTCGTTCCCTCGCGACAATTGGTACGCGCTTTCTCTCGGCTGATCGCAGCTCGTGCGAAGCTTCGCGCGAAATCTCTTCCTTAGCGTCCAGTCGGACCTCTGTACCTCGGCCATCTCGCTCGAGTGCCTGCGATTGTTGCGAGATTCCCTCCTCGAGCTCAATTCTTCAAGGGACAAATGACGATTCTCTCGCGTTTCCCCTCCGTTCTTGGAGTCTGATTTATCGCCGAAGAATCTGCCAAGTCTTGCTTGAACTTTAGTGCAACTCGTCGAGTTGTCCTTCTTTCTCGATCCCCTCTTGGGTTTCAGCTCTTCGAGAGAGCGTGGACGGTACCATCGGGTTTTTTCCTTGGGACTCGATCTGTTACAAGAGGTACGAAGTGCATCGATATCTTCACTAGGGTCTTTAGAGAGTAGATCGGCAGAATCAGATGGGAACTTGCTGCTTAGGATGCTTTCATAGCTGTGTGTCAACTTGGTGGACCTACCGCGAAAGTTGTCTTCTCTGCCAAATCCTGCTTCAACTTTGGCCGAAGTAGAATTCATCGAGTTGTCCTCCTTTCTTGATCTTTTCTCCAGTTTCAGCTCTTCGAGAGAGCGTGGACGGTACCATCGAGTCTTTTCCTTGGGACTCGGTCTGTTACAAGAGGTACGAAGTGCATCGATATCTTCACTAGGGTCTTTAGAGAGTAGATCGGCAGAATCAGATGGAAACTTGCTGCTTAGGATGTTTTCATAGCTATGTGTCAACTTGGTGGACCTACCGCGAAGGTTGTCTTCTCTGCCAAATCCTGCTTCAACTTTGGCCGAAGTAGAATTCATCGAGTTGTCCTTCTTTCTTGATCCTTTCTCCAGTTTCAGTTCTTCGAGAGAGTGTGGACGGTACCATCGGGTCTTTTCCTTAAGACCCGGTCTGTTACAAGAAGTACGAAGTGCAACGATATCTTCACTAGGGTCTTTCAGAGAGAGTCGATCGGCAGAATCAGATGGGAACTTGCTGCTTAGGATGCTTTCATAGCTATGTGTCAATTTGGTGGATCCGTCGTGAAGATTGTCTTCTTTCTCGCAAATTGCAGCGCCAATTAGATTATTCTCGCTGCTACAGAGCGATCTGGCGACTCGCACCCGCAGAATATTCAACTTGTTGTTCCCTGAACGTGACGGAAGCATCGACGGACTTTCCAAAGAATTGGAGTTGGAAATTTTAGCGGAAGAGTGACAGATGTCGATGAGCAGGCAAGACTTGGGACGTTTCCTGCAAGATTGACGAGCTTGCGTTCTGATGTCTTTCGAAAACGGAGGATCTTCGACAACATTCGAGAGCGATAATACAATGGAAGATGAAGGGGAAGGCGGAGAAGAGGACGACGAGGAGTCGGAAGCTTGCTTGGTTCTTCTGCTATCATTTGTATCAATCAGCGATGATAATTTCTCTAGAGACGCCGTTGATTGATCCATCAAATTCAAACTACCCAGATTACTCTTCGACGAATCGAGAGGAACCTTCACGCTTTGCTCCGGTATAAACAAAGGAGCATCAGTGTTATCCAGGTTTGAGAACTGCTCGAGTTGTTTCGAGATCACTTGCTGCTGTTCCAAGGAGAGCCTGGAAGTACTATCTGTGCTGTTCATCTTTTCCGGTTCACTATCAATGAGAATCTCAGATTTATCACCATCAGTTGCCATATTATCGTCTTCAATCTTCGCATCCTTCTTGCTGCATATTGGGATCACTTGATCATCTTCTGCTGAAGATGCCAAGCCTGATCTTCCTTTGGTATCAATCATGATTCGATCTTTATTATTATCCATTAAAGGAACCCTGGCAATGGTGACTCGCTTGACACCGTGATGACGAGATTCCTCGAGCTCGAGATCATCATTTCTGTCGGCTTCAACGTCAACCAAAATGACACGTTTCCCAATTGGGCGGATTCGAGAGTTCTTTGTCGAGTCTCTCGTCAAGTTGGAATCCGATTTGTATTCCTTCTGCGCGATGGGCAGAGACCGATGCAAAAGTCGTTCGCTGTCCTTTTCCGACAATATAATGCTCGGCTCCGACACAAACTGACGGGAATCAGTTAATTTGGTGGACTTGAACTTGATCAAGCCAGCGTCGCCAAGTTTCGAGAAGTGTTTCGCTAACGCTGCGACTCTGCCGCACCCTAAACGCACCTCTTCCGGGGACTTCCAGCACTTTTCCGTCTTGGACTCGTCGCTGGACACATCGCTGTTCAGCCCACTCAGATCGAGATGCAGCTCTGGCATTATGGTGTACATCTTGGGAGTGGAAATCCCATCCTCGGCATCTCCGTCGACTCTACTTGACCCGTAATCATCATTAAGTGTGGAGCTCGACTCGTCCGCGCAATCTTCCGAGTTGGAAACATCATCCAACATCTTGTTCTCGCAGCATTCGTCGATGTTTAACGTACTACATGCGTTGTTATTCGCTTGAAGCTGCAAGGGAGGGTCTTCCAACTTGGATTCGATGGATAATATTCTATCAGCGGACAACAAGCGAGTGTTGGTCGACGAGAAATCGTGATTGCAAGGTAGACTCATCTCAAAATTGGATCGCGGAACATTTAAAGTCTGTCGACTACTGCAATCCACTCTTTTACGCCTCTCCCGAAAATCCTCAAGATTAGAGTTGCAGTCGGTCTTATCGCAGCATTTGCCACTCGATTCTGCCTGGACTCTACACTCCGCGAGATTAGCGTCATCAGTTTGATCGATGTAGGGTATAGCATCAAAAACATTCCTATCGAACGTCAGCGGGTGCTCGTAATCAGTCTCTGCGAATTCCTGGGGCGGAGAGGTGATCCTCTCGAATGGACTTAAAGCGTCCGTTGAATAATTCAAGCTACTCGTCGCGAGTTCGCCCAATTCCGGGTTACTCTCTTCCTCCTCTACGATCTTATCGTCGCTCACGTCGCTCTCGTCCTGATATAAAACGGACGATATCTCGTTGTCGCTCGTGATGGAGATCAGAGGACAGGGCATGCGGGTTCTCGGGAGCCGCGCGGGGGAGACGGTGGGGGTGGAAGGACGTGGGACGTATTCCCTCTCGTCGATGGGACACGCGCCTCTCTGATAGAGGACAGAGAAGGGATCCTGCCGCGCGAAATCATCGACTCTTGGGAAACCTAGATCGAGCTGATTACGGTAAATGGGTGCCTCGACGCGTCGAGACGGGATCGCACCTGGTTGGACAAAGTCCTGACAATACGCCGCCTGCTGCGGGAAGGACAACAAGTCGCCCATCGAGTGTGACGTGGTTGGCTGACCACCGACAGCCGTCTCCGTTGTTCCTATCGCTGGATCTAAGAGCTCGGACCTTGGCCGAGTTGTTTTATGCGCTGCACGAAACAAGGGGTTAGTCAAGCGTTAGTAAAGCGGGCTCTTTCCGAGCGAAGCGAAGCGGAAGACGTTACTCTAACGGAGATATTCGGACTAGTAAACGCCCGCTGTGCCGATTTATGTGGAAAATAAAACCCCGCCGACACGTGTTCTTGAAGCGAAAGGGTGGCGAGATCGATCTCAGTCGAGCAATCATTTATTTTAGCTTAAAACTTTGATTCCTCTTGTAATACACTCTTGCAATTGCATCATAATTGAGTTTCCTAATGCAAGCTTCTCACGCGATGACTTTCTTAAAACTCTTTGTTATTGATATACAAGTAAATTATTCATAAAAGAAAAAGATAGGATACTCGAGTTGATATTTCATAACATACTACACTATACAGAGCCTATCAAAAGTTCCGGGACGGTCGAGTATTTCATAAACTATGCATTTTAGAAAGAAATGTTTCAGACAAAAGTTGTATGGCTTGAAGAGGGCCATAAGAAGGTGTCATTGGTTTGACCTTGAAAAGTCCTTTGAAGGTTACGTGAAGGTCACCTTCAATTTTTTTTAAATGGAACCTATTTGTTATTGCATATTCGTGTAGCTTATCTCGAAAGCTTTCCAAAACACTATAATAAAGTATTTCTTCATTGAGTACTTTACGAGTTATGAGGCTTGAAATAATTTCTCTAATTTTACATAAACCATAAAATATCTGGAAAAATATTCATTTTTCGATTATCTTGACTATCTTAATACTTTTATGTACAAAATAATAAGAGGAATCAATTGGTGTAAAGAAAAAACATAGTTGTTTTTAAGAAAAAAATATGTTTGCAATTAACAATTACATATTTTTTTTAAACAACTATGCGTTTTCTTTACACCAATTGATTCCTCTCATTATTTTATACATAAAAGTATTAAGTTGAGATAATCAAAAAATGAATATTTTACAAAATATTTTACGGTTTATGTAAAATTAAGAAATGATTTTAAGCCACGGAAAGTACTTAAACTAACTTAATTGTAGTGTTTTGAAAAGCTCTCGAGATAAGTTACAAGAATAGGTAATAAAAAAATAGGGGGTTCTGTTTAAGAAATTGAAAGTGATCTTGACGTGATTTTAATAACACTCTTCAAGGTCATAATAATATTACTGTGTAATGCGTCACTTAAAACCCTACAACTTTTGTCTGAAACATTTCTTTCTAAAGTGCATAGTTTATGAAATATTCAACCGTCCCAGAACTTTTGATAGACACTGTAGATTATGATGTATAAATAGAATCCCTTTCGTCAACGATTTTATCGTTATTTGAAACGTATCGATTATATGGAGAACCAGACAATAAGGCTTCGATTATTCCTTTCTTATTTCAAGAGCTAAATTGGCATCAAAAATTATAGCATTATTATAAACTTTCCACTTACCTCTTGTCATCACAGGGGAAGGTTGAGATAACAATGTTGCAAGTCCGTGATATATAGCACCTTGTTTAGCAACTTCCAGTGTCACTATCGGACCAGTACGCACAAGATACTCGGCAGCCCTGTGAAATTTTAATGATATAAAGAGAATGAAATAATTTAAAGGATTTATTACACTTTTTTTAAGATTAAATATTCCACAGTATCTCTGCCTTACTTTTCTTGTGTAATCCCGACTAGACTTTGACCGTCCACCTTGAGCAATTGATCGCCTGCTGTTAATCTGCCGTCCTATGAAAAAATAGGTATACAAAACTAAATTAAAAATCATTTAATGAAATATAAATATTTTATGTATCTTGTTGTAAAAAATATTAATTGAGAGACACGTTCCTCTGGATTAGAATTTTTTATTTATTAATCTCCTTGTTGAAAACGCACTTATATCCTATCCTAGACCTATGGGATTCTCTTAGTCCAAAATATTATAATCAAATCTTTTTTCATAATCTTTTTTCTTAATTTATTTTGAAAATAGTCAATTTGATTATTTTTGATATAATAAAAAATTTTATTTTATTTGAAAGCGTAATGATGGAAATCCTTCATATGATGGAAATATTTTCATGTGCAAATATTTCTTTAATATATTTATATTAAATATTATTTTAAATACAAACTCAAATGTTGTATGAATAGTAAATTTTTTTTTTTGAATGAATAACAATTGCTTACAGCATCAGCAGCGCCACCAGCAACAACGCTTTTGATGTAGATACCTAATCGGTCCTGTCCTGCGCCCTACAACAAAAATTTTAAAAAATGAACCAAATTTAAAAAAATTAACAAAATTTGAAAAAATCATATAATATAATTTTATATATATATATATATATATATATATATATATATAATTATATTATATATATAATTATAATTAATAGATATGCAAATAAACGAGATTGAAAATACATACTTTTGCCGCAACAATGCTCAAACCCATACCGTTAGTACTCTTGTGTAATTTAATGACATGTATTTCTGGTTGAGCTTGATTTTGGTTGACGTGACTGGTGTAGCCGCCAGATCTGTTGCTCATCGCACTGGGGCTGCGCAACTGCAAAGTATAAAAAAAACTACGTGTTAATATATGAATATAATGGTTATTTAAACTAGGAATATTAATAAACTAATTAAGGAAAAATTAATAAAATATATAAAAAGAATTTTTCATCAGATCGTAAAAACTACAATTTGCTTGTTAATTAAGTTTTCCCCTAAAAGCCGTGCGCATAAATATTATTTTATTTGAAATTATAATGGTAGAAGCTTACATTGTTGTGATGATCTATCATGTAAATGGTCCAATAGCCACTGCTGGTGGGTTGGGCCGCCATGCGACATAAACCGTCTCGTTGCAGAGGTGCTAGAAACTCGGCTAGTCCTGGTGGAACGCCTCTTATTACCTCGCAACTGTAACCATCCTCGGGAAGTAGTAACGCCAATCCTAGGATAGGTTCCTCTTCCAGCCTTATTTCACGACCATCCGCACGCGCAAGTGTATCCGCGACACTCTCTGCCACCTAACAAAGATTGATCATATACAGGGTGTTTCATTTTAATTTTCCCAGGCAAATATTTCGGAAAATAATGAAAAATCGAAAAAATGATTCAGACAAAAGTTGTATGGTTTCTAGGGGGACATAAGATGGTGCCATTACTTTGACCTTGAAGAGTCACATGAAGGTTACGTAAATATGATTTTGAATTTCTTAAACGGAACACCCTATATATTTTTGCACATTCTTGTAGTTCATCTCGAGAGCTTTCCAAAACACTATAATTAAGTTAGTTTTCATTAAGTACTTTTCGAGTTATGAGACTTGAAATTATTTCTTAATTTTACATAAACCATAAAATATCTAGTAAAATATTCATTTTTCGATTATCTTACCTTAATACTTTTATGTACAAAATAATGAAAGAAATCAATTGGTGTAAAGGAAAAACATAATTGTTTTTAAGAAAAAAATATGTAATTGTTAATTGCACATTACATATTTTTTCTTAGAAACAATGATGTGTTTTCTTTACACTAATTAATTCCTCTCATTATTTTGTACATAAAAGTATTGAAGTAAGATAATCGAAAAATGAATATTTTACTAGATATTTTACTCGATATTTTATGATTTATGTAAAACTAAGAAATTATTTCAAGCCTACAACTCGGAAAGTACTTAATGAAAACTAACTTAATTATAGTGTTTTGGTAAGCTCTCGAGATGAGCTACAAGAATGTGCAAAAATATATAGGGTGTTCCATTTAAAAAAATTGAAGTGACCTTTACGTGACGTTCAAATGACTCTTCAAGATCAAACCAATAGCACCATCTTATGTCCCCCTAGAAACCATACAACTTTTGTCTGTAACATTTTTTCGATTTTTCATTATTTTCCGAATTTCATTATTTGCCTGGGGAAATTAAAATGAAACATCTTGTATAATAATGTTCTTACAATTTTACGATTATTAACAAAGATCAAAATTATATAGTCTTTATGTACTCACTCTCACAACATTCTCGATCAATTCGGCAGGTAACCTAGGCTCGTCCGCAGCAGGCTGATACTTTTGTAATAATGCTCTGACCTGCAGAGAATTCAGTTTGAAACAAGTTGAGCTCAACGTGGCCAGTTCCTCGGCGTTGTATTTGGGAGCCTGTAAGAGGTGAGTCGCCTGCATGATCGTCGCCAAGTGGCACTGACTGGCAAGTTCCAATCCCTGTCTCTCGGCCCAAGTCTCCAGGGCGTTCAGCCTGGCTTTGAGCCTGCGTCCGAACCACCTGACGCACAAGTTCCCGTTGGAAACGAGGGTGTTGAAGGCCGTAGCGTTGATCGCGTGGAACAGATGGCTGAACAATTGGATCGTCAACGCGGCGTTCACTCGGCATCGTCGCAGCAGCGCCATCGTATTGGAGAAGATCTGCAGCACCCCGGCCTCCTTCGCCGGCTCGTCCGCGTCCGCCATGAACTGCGTCATCGCCGGGGTTAGTTCCAGCGTGACGCAACGCACCAGCGAGCCGAAGGCCGTGTGCACCGCGTCCGCCAGGATGTCCTGGGCTCGCGTGGAAAATGCACCCACGTGTCGGTCGCTCTTTAGCATGTGCAATAGCTCCGAGCCGTTTGCCAGCCAAAAGGCCAAGGACGAGGCGTCCATGTAACGTTCCTGAAGAAATGCAATCTCCCTTGAAAACTCTACTATTCACGTGTATTCCTATACAGGGTGTCCCAAAAGTCCCAAACCGGTCGAATATTTCATAAACTATGCATTTTAGAAAGAAATGTTTCAGACAAAAGTTGTATGGCTTGAAGGAGGCCATCAGATAGTGGCAATGATTTGACATGGGAGAGTCATTTGAAAGTCACGTGAAGATCGCCGTCAATTTCTTAAATGGAACCCCCTATTTCTTAAATGGAACCCCCTATTTTTTATTACATATTCGTGCTTATCTCGAGAGCTTTCCAAAACATTATAATAAAGTATTTCTTTATTGAGTACTTTTCGAGTTATGAGGCTTGAAATTATTTCTTATAATTTTATATAAACCATAAAATATCTTGTGAAATATTCATTTTTCGATTATCTTACCTTAATAATTTTATGTACAAAATAATGAGAGAAATCAATTGATGTAAAGGAAAACATAGTTGTTTTTAAAAAAAAAATATGTAATTTGCAATTAACAATTACATATTTTTTTTAAAAACAACTATGTGTTTTCTTTACACCAACTGAATTCTCTCATTATTTTGTACATAAAGTTATTAAGGTAAGATAATCGAAAAATGAATATTTTATAAGATATTTTACGGTTTATGTAAAATTAAGAAATAATTTCAAGCCTCATAACTCGAAAAGTACTCAATGAAGAAATGTTTAATTATAGTGTTTTGGAAAGCTCTCGAGATAAGCTACACGAATATGTAATAAAAAATAGGGAGTTCCATTTAAGAAATTGACGGTGATCTTCACGTAACTTTCAAATGACTCTTCCATGTCAAATCATTGTCACTATCTGATGGCCCCCTTCAAGCCATACAACTTTTGTCTGAAACATTTCTTTCTAAAGTGTATAGTTTATGAAATATTCGACCGATCTGGGACTTTTGGGACACCCTGTATATCTACTTGTATAGGATGTAAATATCCAAACTGCGATGATATGTTTCTAGATTAGGTTCTAGATAATCTTCTTCTAGATAATCTAGGGTAGATTATTTTCGAGTCTGTTGAAATGGGAGAAAATTATCATTCGTTGATACCTGGATAACACGTTGAATCATGGTAGCAACATTTGCTAGCATGACGGTGAGTCGATGTGCCCTTTCGGTAGGTTGTAGTTCAGGTCTATAGTGCGTGCTGGCGCGATATCTCGCGCTCAGGTAGAGTGTATAAGTTGGTGCCAGCTTGAACTGCGGCGCTGAGGGCTCCACGTCGGTGATGACCGCGTGAAGGAATGTCTCCTCTGTCTCTTCGAGAAATTCCAAAACAGCCGGCAGGATTGGATCCGTGCCTCGCGGCTGCCGATCGTACTGTGAAAGCCTGTCAACAATTGATACGAGTTAATTTTCCGATTTGGATTCAAATTTTCTAATTGTTCTCTTTTTTTCAAAAATAAATATATAATATTATTTCTAAAAAAAATTAATATACTAGGTGTTAAAAAAGTCTGGACACGGTCGTAATATTAATTCCTCAAAAAAAAATTAATATACTAGGTGTTAAAAAAGTCTGGACACTAGATGTTAAAAAGTCTGGTCGAATATCTCGATAAGGAAGTTTTACTAGAAAGTGTTTCAGGCAAAAGTTGTATGGTTTCGAGGGGGATATAACATGGTACCATTGGTTTGACCTTGAAGAGTTATTTGGAGGTAACATGAAGATCACCTTCAATTTTTTCAATGGAACCATCTATTTTTTATTGAATAGTCTGGTAGCTCACGTCGAGAGCTTTCCAAAATACTACAATTAAGTCAGTTTTCATTAAGTACTGTCCGAGTTATGAGGCTCGAAATCATTTCTTAATTTTACATAAACCGTAAAATATCTTATAAAATATACATTTTTCGATAAGCTCACCTTAATACTTTTATGTACAAAATAATGAGAGGAATCAATTGATATAAAGAAAACGCATAGTTGTTTTTAGAAAAGAAATATGTAATTGTTAATTGCAAATTACATATTTTTGCTTAAAAACAACTGTTTTTTCTTTACACCAATTGATTCCTCTTATTATTTTGTATATAAAAGTATTAAGGTAAGATAATCGAAAAATGAATATTTTACTAGATATTTTATGTAAAATTAAGAAATTATTTCAAGCCTTATAACTCGGAAAATACTTAATAAAAACTAACTTAATTATAGTGTTTTGAAAAGCTCTCGAGATGAACTACAAGAATATGCAAAAGTATATAGGGTGTCTCATTCAAAAAGTTGGAGGTGACTCTCACGTGACCTTCAAACGACTTTTCAAGGTAAAACCAATGACACTATCTTATGGCCCCCTTCAAGCTATACAAATTTTGTCTGAAACACTTTCTAATAATCTCTTCCTTATCAAGATATTCGACTGTGTCCAGACTTTTTTAACACCCAGTATAAATTTGTGTATTATTTTAGTTCTTTTATAAATACAATAATTTTGTAAACATTTATAAATGAATACAAAAAATATTCACAAAGAAATATACTTTATACTTTTTACTGCAGATTTAATAACACTTATAATAATTGTATTATTGAACGCATCCTGAAGAACTTGACTGGATTGACAGGCTGTTTTAATCTAACATTAGCAAAGAATTCTAAAAAAATTTTTTCAATAAAAATTAAATTATATTGAAAATTAACTAATTTCTCAAAATTAAGAAAATTAATTTTGTACAAATTATAAATTTTGCTACATGGTTTGCTTCGAACGCAGACTTTATACAGGTCATAATCGTTCGCATTGGTATGATCCAAGTACTTTTGTCTCAGTCCAAAGTCACGTAAAGCGTCGTAAACTCTTCATGGACTCGCATTTCGCTACCTGTTGCCATCTCTGCTGCTGCTCAGACTGGCCGTCTCCACGTTTCCGTCTAAATCGAACGTGGTCTCGTAATTGTGCGTGGGCTCTGGCGGGTGCGTGGGACTACGAGGACTATGAGCTGCGACGGCGGACTTGGACGGGCTCGACGAGGTCGCGCTCTCTTGGACCTGGTTCGCGGTCTGGCCGTTCAACGTCCCGGATCCCGGGTGAAATTTTTCCGAGCTGATGTCCTGACTGCTTGCGTCCGGCGAGCGTCTGTCGTGACGTGCGCGCGAAGCAAGGATTTGCGATGGGAGAAGCAAACATCGAAGCAAAAATCGAGCCACATAAATATCAATCAACGAAAAATGGCAAAGGAAAGTGTGATAAAAAAATCTATCGGAAAATGAGTTCTCTAACAGTCAGTGTTTGCTGGTATCTAGATAAAATTATCTAGATAATCGTCTAGATAAAGAAATGGATCATCTTTATCTTTAACTAGATGAAGAAATACAAAGTGTCTTTATCTTTATCTTAGATGAAAAATATGTCATCTTATCTGAAAATTGTCTAAGATGACGTTTTCATTATGCAAAAAAGTTTTTCAGGCAAGCTTCTAAAAATCTATCTAAAATATATTTTTTATATTATTATTAATATATAAGAATATAATAAAATATATAAAAATATATAAAATATATTTTTTATATTATTATTAATATATAAAAATATAATAAAATATATAAAAATATCTAAAATATATTTTTTATATTATTATTATTAATATATTATAAATATATTATAAATATATTATAAATATAAATTAATAAATAAATATTTATCATATCATTTATATACCTTTTTGCTATTATTTAAATATTCTTTAGGAAAAGAGAAAGAATATGTGTTTATGATTTTAATATCCTATTTATAATCTGCGTCACATTTTTACAAATATTTAGTCTTCTAAAATAAATAAAAATATCTAGATAATTATCTAGATTATCGCAATAATCATCTCATCTTTCATCTAGCTTAAGTAAAAGCAAAATCATCTTTATCCCATCTAAGATAAATTTACGGATTTTTATCTTTATCTTTATCTAGATAATTTTGAAATTATCTACAGCAAACACTGCTAACAGCCTAAAGAAAGTATGGAGAACCCTTAATAAAGTGTGACAACTAGATTTATCAGAAACTTTTTTTAATCTTTTAATTATATTAATTATATTAATTATATTTCATTTAATTATTTTAATTATATTTCAATGTTTACAATATTATCAATAGGTTCGTACTGTGCACTTTTTATTTAGAAACATGATATTTGTTAAAAGTGCTCCATACTATTGTAGCCCAGATGCTTAAATAAAAACTTTAACGTTAATAAAAATTATAATTTAATAAGTAAAATCTATTAATATAGCAATTATGATAACTGATAGTTGTAAACGAGCTAAATGTGTGCATCTAAAACGTATTATAAACATAGCTGAATTATATGAATGCTGCAAAACATTCGTGCATCCACTATTCTCATCTAATTACACCAACAATAGAGTACAAGAGTACGAATTTTAAACATACCGATCATAAGCATAGTCAATTTGCTTGTTAGAGTCATGTCTCTGCCTAATGCGCTCTTCCGGCGCCGGGTCGATGAATCGAAAAGTATGCATTCTGCCGAATTTGATAACAGCTCCATTCTGTAAAAAAACAATTATCATCAAATTATTTCTTGTCGATTGGCACAACTCGAAACATAAATCTGTGTGTTTCTTTTTGTACTTATTATTTACAATTAATTAAGAGTCGTTTATATTTAATTAAATAATTAATAAAAATTACATAAATATACGTGTTTCATTTTAATCTCCTCAGGCGATTAATATGTAATGTTAATAACTGTTAATTGCAAATTACATTTTTTTTCCTAAAAAAAAGATTGTTTTCTTTATACTAATAAATTTTGTGCATAAGTATTGAGGTAAGATCATCGAAAAATGATTATTTTATAATTTATGTAAAATTAAGAAATTATTTCAAGCTTCATAACTCGGAAATTACTTGATGGAAAATTATTTATAGTGTCTTGGAAAGCTCTGGGAAGAACTATAAGAATAACAGAGGGTTCCATTTCCACCCAAGAAATTGAAGATGACCATCAAATATTTATTAAAAAAGTTAAACCAATGATACTATCTTATATATCCCTCGAAGTCAAACTTGTGTAGAAAACTTGTGTAGAAAACGTTTCTTTCATATCTTCCAAATTTTTCGAAATACTTGCCTAGGGCGGTTCAATGAAACTAGGATTGGCATGTTTTAAACAATATGTTTAAAACTGTTTGATTAAAACTTGTTTAAAACAATGCACACTGTTTTAAACATTTTTGTTTTAAACTGTTTTAAACTACTGTTTAGAATCATTTAAAATATCGCAAATAAAATATATGATTATTTGAAAAAGAAATTGTAAAAAAAATCAAAAACAAACAAAAACTAATAGATGTGTATATTGCAAAAAAGTTTTTGTTTTAGTGTTTTTAGTTTTTCATCTATATTTATGTAACATATAGATATAAAAATATAAATAATAAAATAAAAATGATAAGATGGATATTATTTTAGCAGAATATTTATTTTTGGATATTAAATAACAATCAATACAATAAAGATTACTTAGAAGATTTTGACTGATTTTACATTTTACATTTTAGCATTTTAAATTAATAGTACATAACCCATAGCAGGTCAGTAGTTCTAAAAAAAAGAAATAAAAGAAAATAAAAGAAATAAAAGAAAACTAAAAACCTCAATTCTTCTATAAAAAGCAGACTTGAGGTTTTTTATTTTTATTTTATTTATAATTTATGTTGAGAGAGAGAGTTAAGCATGAGGTTACTTAATAAGAATAGGAAAGGAATCAAAGTATTGTATATCAATATTATTAACTGGAACTTTTTTTCTCCAAAAATAAATAATTCCAAAAATAAATATTCTAAAATAATACCCATCTTATCATTTTTATTTTATTATTTATATTTTTAATAGCGTTGTCAATTTTGACAACGTTATTTACAGTTTAACGCTATCGAAAAAATTTAAATATTTACACAGATCAAAGCTATTAAGTGTTTTTGCTTGTTTAAAACTTGTTTTTTTTTATTTAAAACATGTTTTTTTACTTTACTTAAAAACACAAATAAAACAAAAAACATTGTTCTAAACAAAAAAAACAATGTTTAAAATAAAAAAAACAAGTTTTTTGCCAACCCTGAATGAAACAACCTGAATAAATACAGATAAATACGAGCATCTTCCGTCCCCAAGAAGCAACCTCAGCAACACACCTGCAAGATAGTGGTCTGGTGTATCCTTTGATTATTGACATAGGTATGCGCGTCTCTGGAGCACGGTGTGAGGGTGACGATGTTCTCGGTGAAGGCTATCACGCAATGCCTGGGCATCACCGTCGGTCCTGGCAGAGTCAACGTCTGCGCCTGGACCGCTTGAGGTCCAATTGGCCTCTCCGAGCCCACCTCCGTGACATTTGGCTGCAACCGGTGTCGCGCCCCGGCACCGTTCGGGATATCGCTGCCATCGGGATTAAGCTCCAGCAGGAACGGCAATCTCTCGTCCTCGTACCTGCGAAGATTAATTAGATTAATTTTAAATGATTAGAATTTAAATAATTGCAAAAGAATAGCTCTCAAAGGCTTTAAAGCTAAAAACAGCTTTCAGAGTTTTCAACTAAAGCTGTTTAAGTTAACATAAATGTTTAACATAAAAACAAAATTAAAATTGAACGTATCAATTTTTTATAAAATTTCCATGAGAATTCCTTGATTTTTCAAGATAAAACAAAAAAGTTTTCAAGTTTTTTTCCGAGAATACATATCCTGTTATAAGTGATAAGAGCAAAATTATCAAAGAGAATTTTTTTTTAAATTCTTCGTATCCCAATAAAATTTCCTGAGAATTCTCTGATTTTTTTCAGGTACAAGAGAAATTCCTGAGAACTTCAAATTCTCCAATTTTTTCAGGTTTTTCAATTTTAACGACCAATTAATATAATGATCGCTGTAAAATATTTTCCAAATAATTAAGAATGTCGTGTGCGAGAAAGGGGTCCTTTTGTGCGAAAAAATTCATACCTGTGATCCAACTCGTTCCACTTTCCGGCGGGTTTCTTTTTACGTTTTCGAGGCATGTAATCAGCGGGCCTCCTCCTCACGTGGAACATAATGGAACCTGCAATAAAAGTACGTATTTTAATTAAACGATGTTATCGCACAAGCAATATATACAGGTTTTATATACATAAAGAATAAACTATAAAGACAGACAATCGTATCGATTATATAATTCAGTGTATAAAATATATAAACATCATGAAAAAAAAATTATAAAAACTAGAGCGCAGATACATTTACAATAGCTTGTTCATGAAAGTATAGTGATACCTGTTGCACAGACTATTTCACGTACATAAATTCACGCGAAGGGGTCACTTGTTTTAAAATTCAAATAAGTATATAGTGTGTCCAAGATCACCCCTTTTAAAATGAAAATAAATGGCTTTTATTAAAAATCGCGAACAATGCTTTTTAAGTAAATCGGTACGTTCTATCAAATAGTGATATTTTCAACTCTTAATTCCGACCGGAAATACGCCATGCGGATCGGAAGTTGAATTTTTTTAGGGGAACATGGTTAGGTTAGGTTAGGTTAGGTGGTACTTTTTATTACAGATTCGAATTGTACATGAAAAAATAAGAAACTTTTGTATCAAACGTTTTTTCTGAAAGTGCCTCCATCAATCTTAAAATTAACCTTAAAAGTAACTGTGATGAAATAATGAACTTTAATTTTAAGATTGACAGAGGCACTTTCAGAAAAAACGTTTGATACAAAAGTTTCTTATTTTTTCACGTACAATTCGAATCTGTAATAAAAAGTACCATGTTCCCCTAAAAAAATTCAACTTCCGATCCGGATGACGTATTTCCGATCGGAATCAAAAATTGAAAATATCACCATTTGATATAGCGCACCCGATTTTTACTTAAAAATTGTTCGCGATTTTTGATAAAAGCCATTTATTTTCATTTTAAGAGGAATGTACGGGTGGTCTGGGACACCCTGTATATGCCTTTGAAAAAAATAAATAAGTATGACAAATAGATGGCTTTTTTTAGGCTTCAGGTATGGAAGCAACGATGTGTGGGAAGAAAAAGGGGGAGGAGGCTTCATCAAAGAGCCGTCATACAAATGCGCATCGTTAAATTCAGAGATGCGTGGCATATATATGTAATAATAATCGCGCATGAGAAGCTTCGCGGTAAATCGTCGAATTAGTATGATGGACGAGAGATAGCGATCGTGCATTTTTCTCGCGTTAAAATATTACCGTGCCCCTTACGCACAATGTATGGAGACGCACGTGTGCTTTCAAGGCATGGTAACTTCTCACGGAAGAGGACGGAAAGGGAGAACGACTCTCGGCTTCTCGGGTCAGCGAGCCGCACAGTCATTGCACCCAGTCGTCGTTTTCATCAGCGTTTCCCTCGTCCTTGCTTTTGCCAACGACGTCGTTTCCTTACTTTCGGTTGGAGTGATACACTCGAGTAACATCAAGAAACCTTAGATGATCTTAGAGTCTAAGAACTCTCGAGTTGTGAGCAAAAGTTGCACTGATACTAGTTCGACAATATTGGTAAAATCGACTCTTACAATAAACATAAATTAAGATACTTTAGACGATTTTGGAGTCTAAGGACTCTCGAGTTGTGAGCAAAAGTTGCACTGATACTAGTTCGACAATATTGGTAAAATCGACTTTTACAATAAACATAAATTAAGAGACCTTAGATGATCTTGGAGTCTAAGGACTCTCGAGTTGTGAGCAAAGGTTGCACTGATACTAGTTCGACAATATTGGTAAAATCAACTCTTACAATAAACATAAATTAAGAGACTTTAAATGATCTTGGAGTCTAAGGACTCTCGAGTTGTGAGCAAAAGTTGCACTGATACTAGTTTGACAATATTGATAAAATCGACTCTTACAATAAACATAAATTAAGAGACTTTAGATGATCTTGGAGTCTAAGGACTCTCGAGTTGTAAGCAAAAGTTGAACTGATACTAGTTCGACAATATTGGTAAAATCGACTTTTACAATAAACATAAATTAAGAGACTTTAGATGATCTTGGAGTCTAAGGACTCTCGAGTTGTGAGCAAAAGTTGCACTGATACTAGTTTGACAGTATTGATAAAATCGACTCTTACAATAGACATAAATTAAGATACTTTAAATGATCTTGGAGTCTAAGGACTCTCGAGTTGTAAGCAAAAGTTGCACTGATACTAGTTTGACAATATTAGTAAAATCGATTCTTACAATAGACATAAATTAAGAGACCTTAGACGATCTTGGAGTCTAAGGACTCTCGAGTTGTGAGCAAAAGTTGCACTGATACTAGTTTGACAATATTGATAAAATCGACTCTTACAATAAACATAAATTAAGAGACCTTAGACGATCTTGGAGTCTAAGGACTCTCGAGTTGTGAGCAAAAGTTGCACTGATACTAGTTTGACAAGATTGGTCGAAGACACTTATAATAGACTTCGTGAACTTTAACTGATTTTGAATCAGCCAGCAATCTAGATTAGAATGTTCAGAGAATTCGAAGTGCTTGGGACAAACTTTGAGTGATTTTGAATCAGTCAGTAATCTAGACTAGGATGTTCAAAGGATTCAAAGTCTTCCTGAGGACACTCACCCAACATCACCTCCACTTTGCCGCTTCGACGTGGCTTGAATGGCCAAAGGCCGATCATATCTTCATATCTATGTCCGATAACACTTCTAGATCAACGATTCACACCCGGATAATAAACGCAAATATATCAAAAAAGGGTCTTTCAAGACACAAACGATTTAACATATTGGTAACACATCTTGCAACAACTTTACACATCGAGAATATTAACGATAAACATACAACAGCGAACTATTTATATTAATAAAATAGAAAAAGGATATCAGGAAACACTTATAAATACCCAAATATAAAATATTTATAAAGACAAGCTTGTCATCATCGGAATTGAAGCCGCGTTAGAGGACAATAAGCGAAAATGACCGGTTTAATAAGCCAACGTATTTTCCCCGAGGACATCAAGAATAAATAAGTGTTTCATGCTAATTTTTTCTAGCATGTATGTATGTGAGCTATATATATACAAATCGATCAGTGTGTATTCTTATCGGGAAGCTATAAAAAGTCTCCAAAGTTCTCCAACTTGGGAACGACGTTTCGTCATTAAATTGCACCTGTTGCAATTTCTACGTAGCTTTAACCTTTTCGGTTCACCCCAACAAAGGCAAACAACGTGATGATGCAAAACGTGAGAGATTTTTAGATACCATGCACGCGGTCAACTTGACGCACGCCAGGTGGCGTCAAATAAATAAACAAAGATCACCCGATATATCGAAAATCGCACGCGACCACCTTGACGAGTTCCAAACAGTCCTTTTCTTTCCAGAAAAATTCCAAAGAATAAAAAATTCCGAGAATATTGTTGATCGATGCAAGTATGTACTATGCAAGGTACTTAAAATACACGCACGTATCGATCGTAGTAGACTAACGAAGCGAGTTTCGATCTCTATTCAATTATCTAATTTATCAATGACTCAAGGTCGATGATTTTCGGAGCAAAGTTCAAATTGATCGCACTGTTTCTCCCCCAAAAAATTATTAACTTACTTTATTAATAAAAAGGCTAATTAACGTACTTTATTAATAAAAAGGCTAAATGAGGAAAAAATATAAAAACCACAATGTCAATTTTAATCAAATAGAAAGCAACACGCGGAGCGAGGGTGAGAGATGGAGCAAAAACTTCAACGAATTAATTAAGTAACATGTTTCAAGTATATACTGCTGAATTGAATAATTAATTGTAATTATATTAATTAATAATTACAATTAATTAGAATTCATAATTAATTAATTGCGAATTAAATAATTAATTACAATCGTAATTCAATTTATAGATCAAAATAAATTTTCTTTATTCCGTACAACTTGGATATTTAATTGGAATATTTCAATGAGAACGAGCCGATAAATCGCGCACTTGAAAAAGCAGCACTTTCGATTTTATATCGCAAACACGACGGAGCACAAACGCGAATTATAAAATTATATTCGCGCGTCTAACGAGACGATATAATCTTCAACTGTCCGTGACGCGACACCCTGTATGCGGCTCGCCTGTTAAAACAACACTGTTGTCCCTCTTGTTACTTTCGTCCCGTACAACGTACGTACACAGGATGTATATAGAAACTAGAATACGCTAGAGCGCACGTGAGATCGGCGCAAGCGTGTTGACGGGTGTCTCTTGCGCTATATACAGGGTGTAACTAAAATAAGAGGACGAATTTTATATCGAAAAAAATTCACATCTATATATATATTTCGTAAGTCCATTATTATTGAAATATAACTAAAACAAATGTTATTAATTCAATTCATTATCAGAAAAAATATATGTCGTTAACCTAACCTGACCAAGTAGCATTCTAATTTGACAATCGTCATTTTTCACAATAATACATATTAGCACTCGATCTCATTTTTAATTCACGTTTCGAGAAACAGTTACTCTTTCAATCGCTTTATTTTGATACGATTATACGTGTCCATGCCATATATTTATTATGATCGTTAGATGAAAGACATTTTGAACATTTAATTGTTATTAAATTAATTGTTATTAAAAATTGAAAATAATAATAAATCATATTACTTTCTCATTTTACATTAACATGTTTTGATGAGAAACTCGCCCCCTCCTCCTCTCCTCTCCCCGAAGTTTGTCTCCTTATTTTAGTTACACCCTATATGCGGAACTATAGCAGTACTTCTCCATTTACATCCGTCGTGAAATTATTTATTAGCTTTTTGCGAGATGGATTCGTGCAATATAGTTAATTTTTAATCGAAAATAGGGGCAGGAAGAGGCGTTACACAGAGGAAGATATTGGTTTTTTTTCTTACGATTATTACGTTTTATCTCGTGCAAGGATTGTAATTTTTTATTGACAAACGGGAAACAAATAAATTGAAAGAAATAATTATTGAAATTAGCGAGCAGTGACTTTTCCCTCTTTTTTTCGAGACTCCATATTTTTATATCGAATCATTTTTTTCAGTATCTACGATACTAAAAATAGTATGATATATGATAGTAAAAATAGTATCATCTGGATTGTTTGTCGTTTAAGAGAAACACTTTTAGTATCATAGATACTAAAAATAAATTTTGTAAACGTATCAAAAAATTTTCGTAACATTATCCGTAATAATTATCTCATAAACATATTAAATATAATATTATTTTATTAAATAATAAAATATAAATAATTAAATATATCATTTTATTAAATAATTAAACATATTATTTTATTAAACAATAAAATTAAATGTATATATAAAAATCGAATTTTACATACACCCCTTAATTTAATTTTTTTCTTCCTGGAAGTGAAAGTAATTTAATTAAAATTCTCCCTAATGCAATTGCAGTCTTCTTTCACCGTAATCGCAAAGCAGCACTCATCATCGTCGCAATCTCGCGATCGAGAATCTGCTTTGAAATTTCGCCTCGTCGCTTAGAGGAAGGGGATGAGGCGGGGGGAGGGGAGGGAGGAAAACGATCGGGATCGGCGCACGCGATTATTTTCCGGAAAGAAGAGAAACTAGCAAAGGTATCTTTAGAGAAACACAAAGCTAGGTGCACATGCTAGGTGCTCGAATGTAGGTCGGCACGTAACGCGGATCGTTCCGGTGTTTTATTGATTTTTTCGCGCACTCCAGCCGAGTCCGCACGTAACGTATGTGCATATGTATGTACGCACACACAACCCCGTCGTTTCCCGATGCGTGCGCGACGCACGCGAGAGGTCGCGAGAGACATTGCTTTCATCCCTTGACCCTTCCTCCAGCCCACAATTAACCCACTTTCGACTTATGATGCTGAAGAATAGGGCTGATGATTTAATTCAAAGGCTTCGATATTAGAATAATCTATTAAAATGTTCAAAGATCGAAATTTCTAAGCTTCGAAGATTATAACTGAAATTATATTTGAAGGTTATAATTGAAGAATATTCTAAAAATCTAGTTTAAAAATTGTAATTTTCAATCATTTTTAATAATTTATTTTTTAAATAACTTGTGTATATATATATATATATATATATATATATATATATATTAATTTTTTAATTCACTCTTATTTACAATATCTTCATTTCTTCAATTCTAACATTTCTTACATGAATTTGTAAGAATATATCTTTCAAAACTTTGAAATTCGAAGGTTATATTTGAAGTTATATTTGAAGGTTATAATTGAAGAATATTCTAAAAATCTAGTTTAAAAATTGTGATTTTCAATAATTTTTTTTTTTTTTTTTTTTTTAATTCTTTTTTTTTTCATTTCTTTTTAATTTTTCATGATTTGTAAAGTTGAATTTTTGAAGTTATATTTGAAGGTTATAATTGAAGAATATTCTAAAAATCTAGTTTAAAAATTGTGATTTTCAATAATTTTTAATAATTTATTTTTTAAATAATTTTTTGTACATATATATTAATTTTTTAATTCACTCTTATTTACAATATATTCATTTCTTCAATTCTAACATTTCTTACATGAATTTGTAAGAATATATTTTTCGAAACTCTTTGAAAATTCGAAGCTTCGAAGGTTATATTTGAAGATTATAATTGAAGAATATTCTAAGAATCTAATCTAAAAATTGTGATTTTCAATAATTTTTAATAATTTCTTAATAATTTATTTTTTAAATAATTTTTTGTACATATATATTAATTTTTTAATTCACTCTTATTTACAATATGTTCATTTCTTTAATTCTAACATTTTTTATATGAATTTGTAAGAATATATCTTTTGAAACTTTGAAGATTTGAAGTTAACTTCGAAATTCGAAGCTTCGAAAACTAACCTACTGAAGAGTTGCTCGATCCCGAAAAAGGAAAGGGTGAAGGAGAGAGAGAGGGAGGAATATTCTATTTTTTTCGATTAAAGATAATCTCAGTGTTTTTCTTTCTTTTTAAATTATCATATTTCTTTTTATACTTGCATATTTGCACGACAGAAATGTAATTTTAGGATGTCGAGGAGACATTTTTTTTATCGTGGCATTTCTTATTAATACAACGTAAGAGATGCATGCAAACAAAACAAGAGGCAAGCCTTGTGATTGACAATTATCGAAAAATATTCTACAGGGTGTCCCAGTTATCTTCCGTCATCTTTCAAAGACAGATTCCTGGGATCATCTGAAGACGATTTTTCCTCAACGAAAATGTCGAGGCACTAATAATTTTCGAATTATAAGTGATTGAAAATAAGGGTTTTTCGTAAACTAAACTCTGTAGAAATAAAATATTAACAAAACTACATTCTTTGATTAATTTTAAATACAGTTTACTTTAGTTGAGTTTTAATTTAAGACTTAATTGCAAAGATATATGATGACAAAAATCGGGAACATGCAAAACATGATGGCCTTCATTGACATTTTCGCTGAGGAAAAATCGTCTTCAAATGATCCCAGGAATCTGTCTTTGAAAGATGACGGAAGATACCTGGGACACCCTGTATAATGCGTAAAAGTTTGCATATATGATGGAACATGAGACATTTTTGCTTGCAATCAATTTCTTCTAAAAAAAAAAGCGATAAAAAAACAAGTCTATTACGAGAAAACGTATCTTACAGAAGTCAAATAAGGGACAAATAGAACAGTACATTGCCGCTAAATAATTTTTCAAGTCTTCGATATTTACAGTACGAACATTATTTAAAAAATACGCGTCGACAGACTTCTTAAGTTGGGTCGATAACATATGGAATCACACTTAAAAAAGAAAGTTCAGCTTATGCGTCATGCATGATTCTGCCTTTAGCTTTAATAAGAGCTTACGTCGTATTCCCCAATCCATCATGTCGACCGCTTTATTTATTAAACTTCGTGGTCCCTTTGTCGATTATTGCTTCCGCTGCTGCTGATTGGTCCCCTTCGTTGTTCCTTTCCTTCGTTGTTCCGTGTAACTTGGAAATTTGCTGGTCCCTCGCAAGCTGGTTAAGCGAATCTTATCAACTAGTTGCGAAGTCGATGGGCGCGTTGAGGTATATAATTAAATCTCTTCAGCATCAATTGCTATTAACAGCACTGACGAGCTTGAAATCGCGATTGAATCCAAGTTTACTCTTGTCCCAACTTCATCGAGAAACTCGATAATGCTTGATTTGTATCTTGGTGACATTACCCCCGGACTTAAATACAAAAATAAGAACACTCTTATTCTCTCTTTCTCCCTCTTCGCTTCATATTTTCAATAATAACACAACCGGAAAAATAATGAACTTATTTAGCTAACCCAAACAAGTATTGACGTCAAAACTTTTGATACTATTGATGATATATTTTAGGAATTGGACAAATCAATAGTCATTGATCACAGTCTCGAGGATATCCTTGAATCAGCCTCTTCGTTATTCTTGCAGATATATATGTGACATTTAAAGGTATACTTGGAATAAAGATCGCATGGTCCACATAATCAATCACAGGATCATCAGGATCAAAGATAATCTGTAGGCTCATCAGCAGTGATTGATCATCATAAAATTGTTCAAAATCTCATAGAAACGTACAATAATAATTAATAAAGTTGAATTGGTCGTTACTGATCAAAAATGACCAGCTGTACACTTGTCTCTCAAGGCTTCGCATACAATTTTCTTTTTCACGATATCCCAATAATAGTAGGTCATCACGCAGCAATCTTTTATACTGCCCGTTACAATGTAACTTATGCATGTAATCAATACAGTCGTTTTGCCCTTTACAAGAGAATTACGAGAGGCAATATCATACCCATTATTGTTACAATCTTCCTCCTCTTCTCTTAGGTCTTCATAATAGGTCGAATAAATTCGATTAATTACGAGTATTGACTTCTAATTAGATCAGATTTAGCAGGTAGTAGATATTATTCATTGGTACTTTACATTTCTGGAGAGTTAGGAGATCATCTTCATCCATCAATTCCCATTGATATGATGCCGATACAGCGATGGATCGGCCAGATTAGGCGATGTTGACGCTTCGCATGGTATTTGCAACAATTGTAACGGCTATTTACACCTTCATATGAATTAGCACGGGCTACTACTCTTCTCTTAGGTCTTCATAATAGGTCAATTAAATTCGATTAATTACGAGTATTGACTTCCAGTTAGATCATATTTAGCTGGTAGTAGATATTATTTATTGGTACTTTGCATTTCTGGAGAGTTAGGAGATCATCTTTATCCATCAATTCCCATTGATATGATGCCGATGCAGCGATGGATCGGCCAGATTAGGCGATGTTGACGCTTCGCATGGTATTTGCAACAATTGTAACGGCTATTTACACCTTCATACGAATTAGCACGGGCTATTACGACAGTCGCGTGCGTGGGTGGATTCGCTTTCACTGCTGCAAATCGTCTTTGATACGTCGACGAGCTAATCGCATTCGGTGACGCCACGCCTCGGACGCTTCGCATTATATGCGTGTAATTGTACGGCGGCTGTTTACTTCTTCTTATGATTACGGGCTATTACAGCCGCGGGCGTGGGTGGATCCAGTTTTATCAACGTTGTAAATTTTCTCTCGCGCTTCCCCCAAGTCAACCTGGCTATTAATACTCCGGGTCGTATTTTTGCGAGATGCTGCAAGGGATCAGCACGTACGCAACTCCGTCGACATCACAATGGATCACCAGACGCGTAGGTGGATGAGTACACTCTCGCCGGGTTTAAACGACCTCGAGCTCGACATGGGAACATTTTTCTTCGAAATAAACAAAACGAATCACGGTAATTAATACGTGGATATGTAAGTTAACGTGTACAGGAGGCGTATACGTGTCCCTCGGTGTATTGAACTTTCAACTTGACTATTTCATTAAGGTGCGTGCTGGAACAATTGTAATTCCTCTTCGTGAGTGAGGTCGTAGGGGCAAATTTGGTCTTAAAATCACTGGGCAATTATTGCACCACGAACGGTGACGTTGAAATGGGGGCAAAGAGAGAAACGACGAGGCGGCGACGACGGCGCCCGCGCACTGGCACCGACGACAATGAGCCAACTGAGGCGATGTTGGCATCGGCTGCTCTCCTTGCACCACCCTTACATCCCCCTTTCGTTTGCTCTCCGTCCTGTTCGGCTCTCCTCTCTCCTTTTCACTTGCTCCTTTCGTCGATTCTCACTCGGCTCATGTTAATCCTCTGTTATGCATGCGACGCACAACCGTGCAAATTTCATTCCTCGACGCAGCTTCTTTTATCTTTCTAGCCTTCCCTCATCAAATTTTTATTCTCCTCTCCCGTAAACTCTGACGTCAATCCTTTTCATTGAATTATTCCTCTTATTTTATCGCAGCATATTTTTTTTTTCTTATACAGGGTGGCCCCGAACGTTCCAGCCAGACTCTGAGATCTTACAGGAAATTTAATTCTGAACAAAAAATTAATAATTAAATAATTTTTTTAAAATTAATAATTAAATAACTTTTTTTTTAACTAACTTTTATTTTATTTTCATAAAAGAAAAAGATTTTTTATTTTTATCGTTTTTTTTTTCAAGAAATTTATTTAGTTTCATTTTCTTTTCACCTTTTGCTCTTCCTTCATCAGAGGTTTTTGAGCGATAACTTCTTAAGGAAGAATTTTTTTCCCATGTTTATAAGAAATTTTTTGTTCAGATTTAAATTTTCTATAAGATCTCAAGTCTGGCTGGAACGTTCGGGGCCACCCTGTAGATTCTTTCTCTCTTCACGAATAATTGTATTACTTTTTATCGTATTTTCTATTATTGTATTACTTTATATCGTTTTCTTCCAACTTAGGTACTAATCCTCCATTCAGTTTTTTTAAAAATTAGATAGGATAATTTTTATAGTTTATATTTAGTTTATATTTAATTTTTAATTTTTTTTATAGAGTTGCATCTAATTTATCATTGTCGTATGATAGAAATGTTTCGAAATTTATATTCACATTTTATGCAACAAAGCAATAAAGATTTATTTAAATTTAAATTCTATTTAAATGAATTACTTAAAGCTAAAATTGACAAATAAGTTATTGATTTCTGTTATGTAAAATTAAAGTTTAAAACAATTTCGTTTCTTTCGTATCACTTGTATCACGTGCTGAAGAATTCAAACTAGCGCGATTCCCCCACAAAATTTCATAATATAAAGATGAGCAAAGATTTCAAGTTATTATTGACAGACTCTACAGAATTGCCATTTTGCAATATTAATTTAAATTATATTAAACTTTCAATAGAAGATGGAAAGGTAAAAAACTTAATAATTGTTTTTTTTTTCTAAATGTATGAAGATAAATTTCAATACATTACGTAGCCTCAATTTAAATGTAAAGAACGCAAATTTAAAGTAAATATTTTAAAATCATAAGTCTAATCGCATCTGATTTACTTCTATTATTATGTATTATATATTGGAACAATAATACACAAACCAAAAATCGCTCATAAAAATCATGACTATGCAAATTGTGAGTCTAATGCATTCACATAAAAGTTGCATATTCTTACCTCGCGTTGAAGGATGATTCATTAATATCGCCAGAGGACACTCGTCGTCGTCCAATATGTACTCCTGATGCGCGTTGCCACTCACGTTCTCACTATTTACCTGTATCATAAATAAAATAATGATATTGATATGTATGATTGTGTTTTTAATAAGAAAACATCTAATGCTTATATTACTGAATCTGATACAATTTCCAAAAACTAGCAAAATAATCAATGTTCTTTGAGATATAGAATGCAAATATTTTATAATGTACAATTTTAATCCCAACAATAGTATTTATAAATTAAAAAAGGAAAATATATATCTTAAAAAGCAATATTTAAAAAAATATTTATAATTTGCCTTTTTCAATTTCTTTATCATGTTATGATAATAGTTTTGCTATTATTATTTTTTTAAATTCTAATTAAACAAAATACGTGAATATTATTGAATAAATTCCTACTTTTAATTCTTAACATCTCCATTACAAATTATTAATATATTATCCTTTTACTCTAGCTTTTTTATTATCAGGATTATCTTTTCTATTTATATTACGACATAATTATCGAAGTAACAATTTTATAAATATATCCTAGCGTGTTTTAAATATAATTCGCCAATACACAATCTCGTGTATATCTGACCTGCACAAGGCAATACAACTGCGGATCCACTTTTTCTAAGCCATATTTAGCCAACATTTCTCGCACGACCTGGGCGGCCGAGTCCCGCACGCTTAACAGCAATGTTTTGTATGGCACGTCCTTGCACAACGCTTCGCCATAAATTTTCAATGTACCGCCAGTGTCGGGTCCGCCGTCTTTGCTGCGAAACTGCTGAAGCTTCCTCTCAAGCTTTTGCTGACGACGACGCCTCATCACCGCTTCCGGATTCGAAATGCTCCTTGTGAAACTGGTCTCGGGCAGTTCTACAAGAGATAACATCACCATTAGTATCAGGAGTATTGGTGACAATACGAAAGTATTTTGATTTTTCGCGCTCAATGAACTGAACACAATCACTGAATTAAAATAATGATGTCTGACGTATCAAAGTATTATTTTGCATTCATCTAGAGGAGACAATAGATGACACTAGACGATGAAAAATAAATTACAATAGAAAGCACAGTCGAGAAAATATTACAATTAAGTGCAGACAGATTTCAATTCATTTCTTTATAATCCGTTTTATACAAACGGTCTAAAAATAAAGCTTGCTAACCCGTATAGAGCTTTTCGGCGACGCCGTTCTGATCGCCAGGCACAGCGTTTTCGTCTTGCTCCAAGCTCTTCAGCCGACTGAGCTTCTCCTGCTTCTTGATCTGCTTTTTCTCCCGCTTGCTCAGCTTCCTGCGAAAGCTAGAACCCTCGGCTGAAGTAAAACCGACGCCCTGCGCATTAGTCTTGTCGTCAATTCTTTTCAGCAAGAAGCGTCCCTCGCGATCATCTATGTGCCAATTTAGTTGCACCAGCAACGGTTTTTCTTCCAGTCCAAGTTTGCGTTCTTCTGCAAATGAGGAAAGTTTTATTATACACATATTAACGAGAAATGAAATAAAATTACTAAATGATAAAAGATTGAAATTAAAGCACGATTCTTTAGCTCAAAAGAGATAAATATTAATTAATATAAAAAAATTTAAATTTAATTTTAGTTGATATAAAAGTAATATAATTTATAAATTTAATTAATATTATTATATTTAATTTAAATTATAAATTATAAATTAATATTATATATTAATATATTAATATTATATATTAATATATTAATTAATTAATATTATATATTAATTAATTAATATTATAAATTATTAATTAATTAATATTATAAATTATTAATATTATATATTAATTAATTAATATTATAAAT
Source organism: Camponotus floridanus (assembly GCF_003227725.1). Lineage (NCBI taxonomy): Eukaryota > Metazoa > Arthropoda > Insecta > Hymenoptera > Formicidae > Camponotus > Camponotus floridanus. Next base: position 238,996 of record NW_020229301.1, read on the forward strand.
TAATTGTATTTAAATACATATACGCATATAATTTATTTTATAATTAATATTCTTAATAATTATTAACTAAAATAATTAAATAAATTATGAATTATATAATATTAACTTTTTATTAAGCATACATGGTTTTAGCGAAATTTTCCTTTTGAAATGCAATACGGATGCAACTTGATTTTACTCACCTCCATTCTCGTGAATCTCGTAAAGAGCGTATTCTGGGACGGACAACATTCTCATATCAGGACGAAACTTTTCTATGAGCGTTTCTATCACTGCCTGGCTTGTCGCATCCGAGGCAACCCTGATGCACTTGGTAGCGACCTTCTGGCCGCTGTCTTGAAAGTAGAATCTCATTACGCCATGAAACTCCAAATCCTATATAAAAGAAGATATAGATGAAATGGGCCAAATAATAATATTGTTGAATTAAAAAACTAGGTATTTACAAAAGGGCTTTGCTCTAACTCACCTCATTGGGTTCCGAAAGTTCGAACAGGTCCAAACGATTGGCATTCCACTGTTGTATGACCCCCCTGAGAGCCTCTCGCTCTGCTTTCTTGTTCGCCAGTTCCGTTGCCATCCTGAAAAACGTGATGCACAAGGTTCATACAATTGTTGCAGGTAACCGACACCGCTGCAGAAACTTTAGTGTACGTGTGGCAATTTTCTGAAGAGATAAACCGTAGAAATTTCAATTTTTTTTTAAAGGATCAAACAAACACATCTTCAGTAAAGGTCCCAATACTCGAATGACCGTAAAATTTTGCCTGGAAAATAACTCCAAATCTTCGAGAAACGTCTCTCGAGGGAATATAATTGGGTTTATCCTCAAATGAGCTACTCGCTTTTGTTCCTCGCCCCTTTTGGAATTTCCTAAAGCCATCCCTAGGCACCTCCTCGTGTTGTAATACCGCGTCGAGATAAATTATCACGTCAGAAATAAAGTACGAGGCATCTGTTCGGTGCGCCAGGCTACTCTGCGGTATCTGTTATGATTCTCACTATGCAGCACGAGTGTCCGATGCATGCGATGCATCTAGAACCGACTCTTCCCTGAATGCTACGAACTATACAGGGTGCCTGAGAAAGGTACATCATCGACATTTTCAGTTCCACGCGCATTTTCCGAATTTAATCAATGCTCTCGCGTAAGTTTAACTCAGTTAAACGACAGAGAAAAAAGCTCTTTTCACTTAACTTGAATTAATTAACAACTTTTAATTAAGGAGATCGAGTATAGCCTAATTTGATGTATTGATCCAACCAAGGTTAAAGCGCTTATCGAATAAGTTGGATCGACACAATGCGTGTGTTAATTAACTTAAATCGTAGCTTAACGAAATTTGCCTCGATCTCTCTCTCTTCGAGAATCTCCGAGGTTTCCGGACGATCCTCGAGAGTCACGTGCCAAGCATTCCTGTCGTATCTCCCCCTGCCCCTCCGCTCTTCTTAGCACGTCTCGTGTCCTCGATCTTAAAGCCTTAAAAACGCATCCACGCATTTCTTTTAAGGGTTCGCTGCACCGCCTGCATTTTAACCCTCTGACACATCAGTTAGTTTCCCATCTTTTATATAATTTTTAAAAAACTGTATATTATATAATAATATTAAACATATTTGAATAATTAATGTATTTTAAATATATTAAAATATTATATATATAAATTATATATACTTAATTGATTAAAATATATTAAAATATTGTATATATAAATTATATATAAATTATGTATAATTAATTAAAAAATAAAATTGATTAATTAAAAAATAAATAATTATGTGTAAAATATAATAGTTTACAATTTAGAGTAAACAAAACTATAAAATAATTTGAAATATATAATTTTATTCCCATATATTTGATAATATAATTTAAATTAAATCAAAGAGAATAAAATTTATATTGTTCTTCACACTCAAAAAAATGTTTTGCAAATGTAGGTAAATTTCTAGATGTCGCAATCAAAAATCGCTATTTTTTGTATCTGATAGAATCGTATCGTTTGTCACAGATAGAATTTATAGCAGTAACATTCTAGCAATATCTGCTAGAAAATTTAAATCCTATTGCTAGATATTAATCGCTGCATTGGATAAATATGGGTTTTAATAGCAGCTGGAATAATTAAAAGAGAACGATTAAAAAATTTTTGCTATAATTGCAATATCATTTCTTTGAGTGCACTCAAAAATTTTTTAGGTGTGAAAAATTAACTGAGGTAGATTAACAAATATTGTAATATCGTATATATTTTGCACGTAATTAATATAAATGACAGAATTTATATCTGAACTGTTCGTGAAATTTAGAAAGAAAGAGTCTCTTCAGGGGGGTAAAGAGAGTTTTATAGAATTCTCAAAAATGAGAATCTCTATCTTGGTAAATGCATCAAGTAAAATATATGCATACGCCTTGTTCTCGTTTAAATTTTCGCGTACAATTAAAAAGAATTTTCAGGTATTATCATCCGCTGTGGCTCGGAGACGCTAGTTTTCTTATCTAGTTGTTTAGAAAGAAAATTTTTCTGTGGCGCCTATTCAATGTTAAGGTCTATTCATGTTAAGGTCATGTAAAGTAATTATTTTAGATTATCAGAGGTTTTTGAGCGATAACTTCTTAAGGAAGCATTTTTCAATCCATATTTATGGGAAATTTTTTGTTCAGAATTAAATTTCTTATAAGATTTCAAAGTCTGGCTGGAACGTTCAGGGCCACCCTGTATAATCCTGGTACTTAATATAGTTTGTATAACGCACCTAATCTGTCCATCATTTTGAACAATCGCGCATCGCGCGTTCAACGGTCATGCGTGCAAGTTTCTGCCGGTTCAGTAGACTACACGCAGTAACAGCGTTACGTGTTGACGAGGCAATTTTGTGAAATTGTGATGAAATTGTGAGTGTTTATTGTGAAGTATTATTCTGAAAAATTTTCGTATTATAATTATGGCAGATAATAATGACATAATTATTGTAACGACGATTGAAGACATATTAAAAACCTGGAATCTCGAGCAATACGGATTGGCGTAGTTATTGTAAAGTTTTTGTAACTAGTCACATTATGAATAAATTTTATTCTTTTTAATGAGATAGTACTACTCAATATTATAAATTTTTTTTCTAATTAATTACACAGCTTTTTTAGCGTATCTATGCAATTTAAAAGAGAGACAGTTTCGGTCAACATCTCCTTTTTTTTTTATTGAATTGTATTTGCTTAGCGTTGCATATACACGGTGTTAAAAACGTCTGGACACGGTCAAATATCTCGATAAGAAAAAGTTTTACTAGAAAGTTCAGACAAAAGTTCAGACAAAAGTTTTATGGCTTCGAGGAGGGCATAAAATAGTGCCATTAATTTGACCTTGAAGAGTCATCTGAAGATCACGTGAAGATCACTTCCAACTTTTTAAATGTGACACCCTGTATACTTTTGCATATTCTTGTAGCTTGCCTCAAGAACTTTCCAAAACAGTATAATAAAGTATTTTTTCATTGAGTATTTTTCAAGTTATAAGGCTTGAAATAATTTTTTAATTTTACATAAACCGTAAAATATCAGATACAAAAAATAGCAATAAATTTTGGTTGCGAACTAGAAATCTACCTACATTTGCAAAACATTTTTTTGAGTGTTATGCATAAGGTTTGGCATGTTTTAAACAATGTGTTTAAAACTGTTTGATTAAAACTTGTTTAAAATAGTGAACACTGTTGTAAACATTTTTGTTTTAAACTGTTTTAAACTACTGTTTAGAATCGTTTAAAATATCGCAAATAAAATATATCATTATTTGGAAAAGAAATCGTAAAAAAATCAAAAATAAACAAAAACTAATAGATGTGTATATTGCAAAAAAGTTTTTGTTTTAGTGTTTTTAATTTTTTATCTATATTTATGTAACATATAGATATAAAAATATAAATAATAAAATAAAAATGATAAGATAGATATTATTTTAGCAGAATATTTATTTTTGGATATTAAATAACAATCAATACAATAAAGATTACTTAGAAGATATTGACTGATTTTACATTTTACATTTTAGCATTTTAAATTAATAGTATATAACTCATAGCATATCAGTAGTTCTAAAAAAAAGTTCTTCTTTTAAAAAGAAGAATTGAGGTTTTTTATTTTTCTTTTATTTATAATTTATGTTGAGAGTTAAGCATGAGGTTACTTAATAAAAATAGGAAAGGAACCAAAGTATTATATATTATTATATATTAAATATTATTAGTTAGAACTTTTTTTCTCCAAAAATAAATAACTCCAAAAATAAATATTCTGCTAAAATAATATCCATCTTATCATTTTTATTTTATTATTTATATTTTTAATAGCGTTGTCAATTTTGGCAACGTTATTTACAATTCAACGCTAGCGAAAAATTTAAATATTTACACAGATCAAAGTTATTAAGTGTTTTTTGCTTGTTTAAAACATGCTTTTTTTGTTTAAAACATGTTTTTTATTTTACTTAAAAATACAAATAAAACAAAAAACATTGTTCTAAACAAAAAAAAATGTTTTTTGTTTAAAATAAAAAAACAAGTTTTTTGCCAACCCGGTTCTGCATCATATATTACATGTATAATTCGATTACAAAATCTAAAATAAAAATCTTGATACACTAGAGGACTCGCATACTCTCGTGGCATATTTAACTTGGCTCGTTATCTTTTCGAGATTGAATTTTGCTTACCCAAGATCTCATACAATAAGAAGACCAAAGTAAATATAAAAAATATGCGATTGCATGGACAGTATTTAGGAGTAAAATGAGATTGCAAGCTGATATCCCGAGAGTTGTGTGCGTGAAAAAAGAAACGAGCTCCTCCCGAGATCGCTTCTCAATTGGAAGATAGATACATCCAGTCTTTTGACGCGCTCTCCGGATGAGAAAATTATGGAATCGGATTCTAGGCCACCTCTCTATTGAGGTCTAATCGCACGATCGCGCCGATATCATTGCAGGTAAGAGCTCACGCAGATAAGTAAAACCGCGATGACTCATACGCTAAAATATGAAGCGCACGTCACTCGTTCGCCTTGTAAACTCGCGAGCATCGCAATCGAGGAGTCCTCGCAATAAAACTTGCAACAGCACGTACGAAATTGCGGTTTAACCCTTTTCTTATGGCTTGATTCTGTACATTGATATCCACATACTTCACGACAAATCAGGCCAAACATTCTTTTGTGAATTTTTTGGTTTCAATAGAATGGTTTCATAAAATTGGTAATATATTAGGAATCAATTAGGCATCGTAGATTCTTGCTCTGATTGTATATATTATTCACAATCGTAATAATCATCTCTTCTGCAAAAATATCTCATGAAAATCATATGAAATTTTAGAATGATGTAAATGTATTGTTCTGTACTGAACGACTTGTTGAAGATATTGTCTTGTGTGGAAATATACAAAAATTCGAAATCTGATCACGGATTCGTCATCAGCAGCTCCAAAAACCCCCATGTACGAATTTTGATGAAAATCAGAAAGTTTCAGTAATTTTTGGCAGATATTGAATCCGCCATCTTCAATTAAGAAAATCTGATTTCGGATTCGTAATCAGCGACCCCAAAAACCCCTATGTATGGGAATTTATTCGAAAATATTGCTCCAATACGGAAAATCAGGAATAGCAAAAAAATTTTGGCTTTTAGCCGCCATATTGGATTTCACCATCTTGAATTTTGAAAAACTAACCTATAGTTTTCAAGCTTAGGGTCCATGGACGCAAGAATTTCACTTATTAGAGGTATATCTTCACAAATTCGAGACAAAAATATTCAAATAAAGATTTGATGCATTGAAAAATTCGTATTTTTTGTTAAACGAATATAATTATTTCAGTTTGCATTTTTTTGAGATTCTGATGACGTATTTCGAAAATTCAGGCAATTTTACGTTAAAATTCATTGTTTTGAAATTTTTTAACGATCGATTCGGTAGCAGAAAATGTCGCTGCAAAAAGTGTTGGAAAAACGGACGTTTGATCCTTAAGGAATTAAAGTCGCGGGGTTCTACTCAAGTCTCGTAGAAGTTTTCGAAAAATTCCCCGATTTGCCAGGTATTTTTCTTCAAAATTCCAGGTGAAGAAAATATTTTAAACATTTTTTTTATGCAACTTCCCAAAGTACATATTTTCATCATTTTACGCACTTTCTAGATTTTTATTCACACAAAGCCATTTAAGTTTCAAATGCTACATTTTACAGATATATCGGAAATTGAATAACTTTTGTGAGGATAAAAATTTTTAATTTTCATTTATTATCATTAAAAATTAAAATAAAAAATATATACCATATTGCATATTCAATATTTTATTATACATATATAAATTTAAATAATTAATAAAAAATAAAAAAAAAATAAAAAAATTAATTCACAATTTGATGGGCAGATTATCCTTCCCTCCCTCCCTCCCTTTGATGATATAAGAGCAAAATTATTAAAGAGAAAATTTTTTTTTAAATAAAATTATTAAAAATGTCAGACTCACGAATATAAAATTAAATATATAAATTGGTACAAATGGCAATATGAGTCCAGTGTCGATATTGTTACACCGTTATTTATTATAAAGAAACAATCATATAAAAACATTCATTTAATAAATTTTTTTTAAAATTCCCGAGTTCTAAAATTAAATTCATTCCAGGAAAAAAATTTTGCCGGACATAAAAAAACTTCTCTCCAGAGAATTCCAGCTTTTTCCAGGAAAAATAGACATCCTGTTTTCGCACTACGCGATCCTCCTCGTACGCATCCTCAATGGAATCGTGATACGAGCCTTTCTCGATCGCCGAGTGCCAATCTCCCGAGGAGTGTCAACCTCATGATGCATTCAAAGCACGTAACGCGTCTCGCCTCGTCGGCCGACATAGTACAATCAGGTACATTAATAACTCCTGCACTCACGAGGACAGACACGCGACTCACGGATTCTCCTTGTCTTTTTCAAAATATAAAGTAGTTGTTTGCATTTAAGTACATGGTTAAACAAATGTATTTTCCATAGTATTTTTGAAGGTAAATATAATTTAAAATTGCTCCATCACATCTCAATGTTGAGAAATTTGCAGTTAAAATTATTAAGAAAAAGCTATCATATATTTAAAAAATTTTATTCAATCGGAAAGCATGTCATTTGGACTTTAAAAAATCGACGATTAATTAAATTATTCATGATTAAATGGATAGAATCAAAGATTGTAAAGATATTAAATAAATATTTTTAATCATGTTTATTCTAAAGAATTTTTTCAATTGCTAAACTTGACGCCAAAATTAACAAATTAAATTAAAATTAAATATAAATTAAATAGAGAGATATATAAATTAAAATTAAAGTATAAGTGTTAAAATTAAAAAATTAAATTAAAATTAAATATATAAAAATAAATAGAATAATATAAATTAAATAAATATAAATTGTTTTTTAAATTAAAGTATGTCAAAATAAAAACTTTTAAATTTATATTATTTAAATTATTATTTAAATAATATAAATTTAATTTATATTATTAAAATCAAAATTATATTAAAATTTTAATTAAAATTAAAATTAAGGTATAAATGTCAAAATTAAAAAATTAGAAAATACTTGGGCAAATTTTGCAAAAATTTAAATGCGTACATTCTATCAATTTTGACATTAAATTTCCAGTTGATTAAAATTTCCTTCGCATGCAATTTCAACTGCATATATTTCTGAAAATCGTGAGATGTGATGGAGCAACAAACCGGAAATCGGAATTGTACTCGGCATTAAAAGAAAATTACGGGAAGTGACTGGCCTTGTGTTCGAAAAAAAAAAGTTATTTTTCTGTTAGTTGCTCTATTATTTAAGTAAAAAGCGTCCCAGGAGCTTCCAAGGATTACAAAAGAAACTTTCTCGTCGCAAAGTTTAGGCGCAAGCACGAAACATTATTTCTGCACCTGTCTATACAATACGGTTTACTACAGCGTAGATCGTCCCCCTCCCTTTCACCACTCCTACTCCCACTTACTCCGTTCCTTACTATTATACGCCACACGAGAGAAGTCTCGACAAGCATTCATCAGGTCTCCCGCGTCTCCGAGAAACATCGGTAAACACTGGACACTGAAATGTCTCTGTATCCCAAGGCCTATTTAGGTTAGGCGAATCTTTTCTTTCTTTTTTTTCTTTTTTTTTTATATCTATGATTATACTGGTCGGTGCCAGGTGATCCGATTGTTTCATATCTCGAGAAGTCCTTTTTTCGAAAGAACGTGCCCTCGCATAAGTTTCACGCTTCCAAAATTTTTCCCTCAATGGATACCATTAAAAATTCAAAAATATTTCACATTTCTTACTAAAATTCCTTGTAAACTGAATATGTTAAGAAAGTGTCTATATTGGTTTTGTTATAAATGTAATAAAATAAATAATAATTATAAAGATATATAAATATATAAATATGAAAATAGAAAAATATAAATATATTTTATTATATATGTAAAATATAAATATATTTTGTTATATATTTAAAATATAAAAATGTTATATAATTATATAAATATTAAAATATAAATATTATATAAATATTATAAATGTAATTCACTTTATATTTGCATAAGAAACATACGAATTGCTGATTGATGTAAATATTTTATAATTTTTCTTTCTCAAAATTGCAAATATTCCAACGCTTTTTTTCTATTGTAAGAAATGTGAAAAAAATATAAAATTCAAAAAAATATGATCCTTCCTCGAATACTGCATTTTTATTTAATTGTATCGTTTTGAATTTGTGCTTCATTTTAATATTGTACTCACTCTTCGGATACCGTCATTCTTTCAGCCTCGAAGAGATACTTCTTTCACGTCACATCAAGAACACGTCAAAGAACCGCAAAGTCAACTCGTCACTGTATTTTCTGGGAACGAACGATTCATAAATGTTGTAACTCCTCATTAAATTACAAAAAAATCGACATTTTTCCCGCTAAAAATGCTTTTAATGCAAAATGTACGTCATATAATGGATTAGTGGATTTTTATGAAAAAAATAAATATTGTGTTTGAATGTAATTTTGAATAATAAATATTTCCAAGGAAAAAATGAAGAATTTATCTTTATTTTTACAAAATTTTTATCGTTGTCTTTAGTAATAAAATTCTTCGAAGAAAGAGAATCTGAAGAATTCTATTCTCGAGAGCAACCCTAATCGAAGATAATCAAGACTTGATTCGCACTTATTGGGCCATTATTGCCTTCGATCTGTAGCAAAAATTGCGACATATTTTCCGTTAATTAATTGCAATAATTGAAGATGATAAATTAATAAATTAATGAATTTGTTTAACAACCTAATTAAGAGTTGTATTTTTATTTTCACGTTGTTTACCTTGGCTCTTATATTAGCCCAGTTCTATGTCTTACTTAGATAATTCAAATACTTCAGCAAACACGAAAGAAGAGAAAGTGCGAATGTCTCTCACGGAACTCTCGAAAATTCAAGTCCAAAGTTCCTGGGAACAATGTCACTCGAACGGTGGAATTTACATGTCGCGATTCCGCCACTTTTCCTCTCGTCCTATCCGAGAGAGGGGCGGGGGCGGAGCGAAAGAAAAGCGCACTTTTCGGCAAAGTTCGCGTGCACTCGCGAAAACAATCCAGCACTCGCCACACCCAACGATGCCGTTGAATTCCACGCGTGGTGCCTTCTTGCGTTCGGCAAAGCAACTGACAAACTCGACGAGGTAACTCCATCGGGCCCCAAGAGTGGGGAAGGGGAAGAGAGAGAGAGAAAGAGAGAGAGAGAGAGAGGGGGACGGAGGGAGGGAGAGGGGACTTCCCTTGCTACGCACGATGTCCTCCCCACCGTTGGAATCCCAAACTGTCCCTAACTGTGGCCGTTAGGGTCGCCCTTTTGGGATCTTTGGATGGTTAGCCCCTCTAACATCGAGAATTGAAGCGAGTGGAGAGCAAGGTACCTGATGGAGCGATCAATGGCTAGTCGTCCGACACAGGTGTGATGAAGATCGTTAGGAGGACGCGGGTTTCCGGTGCCAATCTTGCCTTCCGTTCGTTTTATAGTGTTTTTTTAAAATTCCCTTAACATCCGGATCCTGCCACTCGCGACTCCGAACTTTCATTCTCACAGTTTCCGAATTCCAACTGTTTACGACGAACTTCCCTGGATACGCACACGACAATAGTACGCTTCTACCTGCTCTCGCCTTCCCCCCCCCATCTTTCTCTCTCTCTCTTCCTCTCGCTCTCACCCTCCCCTCTCCGAGCTTTACCACTACTATTACGATCGCACGTGAGGTGCACACTGTTTCAGTGGTTCCCAAATCTTTCTGTGTGGTGCACACACTGGGAACAAGGAATGCCTTACGCATAAAGTTAGGCACATTTAGGGCGTACTTGAATTGTCCCAAATGTGCTCAACTTGTATTTCTCTTAAGTTTCTACAGCTCAAAGTCTACATATTATGTAGATACAGAGTGAGTTCAAAACGTGTGCATTTCTTCTAAAAATAATAATCAATAAAATTTAAATAATAATAAATAAATAAATAATAAATAATAATAAATCTCTTGAAACAAAATTATGCGATACGAATATTCTTTTTGAGATGTAATCGAAAAAAAAAAATCTATTAGAAATGTAAATTTTTATTTGTCATTAAACTTCACGCAGGGATTTTTAGAAAATTTTGTGTATTTGAAACGTACTTATCCTAATATTTAATCCTGAAAATTTCAAAATTCTCTTAAAATAAAATTTTGAAAGAAAAATATCATAATATTTTAAAATAAATTCTGACCAAAAATATCAATGTATTTGTGTGGAAAATATTGATAATTAAATATATATGTACATGTGTGTGTGTATATCATGGAAAATAATTTTTTTCAAATTACATTGCATATCAAATTTTTTGTCAAATTTTATTTCAAATTATACTTTTCATATCAAATACTTTTATTTCTCCAAATTACTTTTCCATATCAAATTTTAATTATAAATTAAATTATAAATTATAAATTACTTTGCGAAATAGTATCATATAACCAGTAGCCAAACTGATCGACTCTACTCTGTAAATTTCTTAATTGTAATATCAGAACATATAATTGTCATTAATTGTGCTCTAATATTGCATTAATTATACATCTGATTTATTAAAATTAAAAATAAAATTTACAAGAAATTGATCATTTTCTGCTTCTGAAAAGCTTATACAGGGTAGCCCCAAACGCTCCAGTCAGACTTTGAAATCTTATAGGAAATTTAATTCTGAACGAAAAATTTCCTATAAACATGGAAAAATGCTTCTTTAAGAAGTTATCACTCAAAAATCTCTGATGAAGGAAGAACAAAAGGTGAAAAGAAAATGAAACTAAATAAATTTCTTGAAAAAAACGATAAAAATAAAAAATAAAAATCTTTTTCTTTTATGAAAATAAAATAATTTTTTTTTAATTAACTTTTATTTTATTTTCATAAAAGAAAAAATTTTTATTTTTTATTTTTATCGTTTTTTTCAAGAAATTTATTTAGTTTCATTTTCTTTTTATTTCATTTTCTTTTCACCTTTTGCTCTTCCTTCATCAGAAGTTTTTGAGCGATAACTTCTTAAGGAAGCATTTTTCGACTCATGTTTATAGGAAATTTTTTGTTCAGAATTAAATTTCCTATAAGAAATCTCCTATAAGAATATCTCAAAGTCTGGCTGAAACGTTCGGGGCCACTCTGTATAAATATTATATAAATATTAAACAGTATCGTTTTAAAAATTTTCTAAACTTTCCGCGATTAAAGGATATCGATGAATTTTAAGAGCTTTGATATTCTCGATGTTTTCCAAGTAATATTATATTAAAGAAACATTCGGAGACCGTTGTTAGATATCAAATGCTCTATAGCGCACCATCAAATTCGGTGGTGCGTGTAATTGTTGTGCGTATCGTGCTCGTTACGCTGCTCATCGTCCTTAGTCACTGTCCCGGAAAGTTTGCGACGTAATATCGAGAAAATATTCGCATGAAAGATTTAGATTTCGATTTGAAAAAAAAAATCATATGAATCTCGTCGATTCTATTTAAAATATTATTTATCATTAAACTTCATATAAAGATTTTATAGAGAAAATTTCGTATTTGAAGCATATTTATTCCGACATTTAATCCCAAAATTTCTTAAAACTCGATAAAATAAAATAAAAAAAAAAAAGAAAAAGAAATCGTCAATTTTTTTGAAAATAAATTCTAACAAAAAATATCAAAATACTTTTTCACACGCGATTTACCTCACTTTATAGCAATTTTGAACATTTAAGAGTAATGCTATATGAATAATACTTATTCGATTTAAATCACACAAATGTAATATAGAATAAAATATAAAATTTTAAAGAAATACTCCCCTGTAATTTGAGTACAAATTACACTGTAAATATTTTCCAATTAATTGATAAATGATTTCCTCAAATATATGATATGAGAGGTATTAAAAAAAAAACGTAGAAAATTATTTCTTCTTGTACTATAAAATTATTTTACATCAAAGTCGTCCTTTTGTATAAAGTTTACAAGTTATAGCCAGCAATGCATTCATTCGATCGATGAACGGTCCGTCTCGGACGAGTAATACCTGATTTTATCCTTCGAAAAAACCGGTAGGAGACGCGAGGAACAGTCAATGGGAATATAATACCTGCCTTACAGGAGTATTCGAAAGGGTGAGCACATGCTCGTTCGTATAATGATATAATAACGCGAATCGCCGCGAATGTCATCGCTCTCGTCTCGATTTACAATCAGAAAATTTAAGTAACGGCAAACGAATCGAATGACGGTGCAGGATGAAACAAATTAACCATTTTCTTGATTTATTCGAATATGTATTTATTTGGATGTCGTAATTTTTGCTGTTTAAAATTGCTCGAATTGCGATTATTTCGGAAATATTTTTATTTTTTTTTAATAAGGCGTTCTTTTTTAAAATAAGAAATAATAAAAATAATAAATAAAATAAATAAAATATTGATAAATAAAAATATAAAGAAAATATAAATAAAAATCGAGTTCATCAAATATCAGGAGATTTTTATGAACTCGATTTTTATTTATCTTTTCTTCATATTTTTATTTATCTATATTTTTTTTATTTTATTTATTGTTTTTATTACTTCTATTTTATTTATTATTTTTATTATTTCTATTTTATTTATTATTTTTATTATTTCTTATTTTCTTTATTATTATTTTTCAATTTCTAACTATTTACTTTTTACTACTAAATTTATGTATTTTTACTACTTAATTTTCTAAAAAAAAATATTCGAATGTAATTTTTTTTAAAAATCTTTGCGTAATTCAACAAAAAATTATAAAATGTTAGACAATTTTCAGTATTGTTAAGATATAATAATAAATAAGAAATAATAAGAAATAATAAAAATAAGAAATAAAATAAGAAATAATAAAAATAATAAATAAAATAAATAAAATATAGATAAATAAAAATATAAAGAAAATATAAATAAAAATCGAGTTCATAAAAATCTCCTGATATTTTATGAAGTCGGTTTTTATTTATATTTTCTTTATATTTTTATTTATTTATATTTTATTTATTATTTTTATTATTTCTTATTTTATTTCTTATTTTTATTATTTCTTATTTTATTTCTTATTTTCTTTATTATTTATTATTTCTCAATTTCCAGTTATTTATTTTTTACTACTAATTTTATTTATTTTTTACTACTTAATTTTCTAAAAAAATATTCGAAAAATATTCGCAAATAATTTTCGGTAATTTACTTGAATGTGATTTTTTTTTAATTTTTGTGTAATTCAACAAAAAATGATAAAATGTTAGTTTTCAGTATTGTTAAGATATGGAATATTTCTCAAAAGTGCTGTCAGATCTTTCTCAGGCTCTTCGTCAAAAATATTTGATCTTAGAATTATTCGTTGTAAAATTATGTGTTTGACACATGGTTTTATCGCGTGATAGAAACCGTCGTGCCATTATCTTGAAAAGATTTATGCTTTCACGCTCATTCTAACTCTCTTGTCGGATATTGAATTCACGATAATCGAATACGGGAATAGCTGATGACGAAATCAGCAGTTAAGTGGAAATTAAATTAGGAATTTTAACATCCATAAAGAAAATTTTATCAAAAAATTTGGGGGGAAAATTTTAATATTTAAAATCCTTCGGTAAAATTTATATACAGGGTGTTTCATAAGTGGTGGGCAAAATTTCAGGAATGGATTCCTCATGCTTAGAGAAGAAGAAAAAGTTCATCAACATAGGTCCGGAAATGATTAGTTTTTGAGTTATTAAGATTTTTGTAATACAAAATTTTGTCTCATTTCTTGTCTTAGAAGTCCTTTTACAAGCATCAACAATGTTTTTTTCAACAAAGTTCGGCGGCCTGAAAAACATTTTTTTTTGTGACGCAAAAAAAGAAACTACTCATGAATACACATGTAATTCTACTTCCCGACCAAAACTCTGCATCTTCTGGCAGCGGCTATTAACGCGCATTTAATTGCGCTACTGTTAATATACACATCACAGACGATACATATATATAGGGTAGCCCCGAACGTTCCAGCCAGACTTTGAGATCTTATAGGAAATTTAATTCTGAACAAAAAATTTCTTATAAACATGGAAAAATGCTTTCTTAAGAAGTTATCGCTCAAAAACCTCTGATGAAGGAAGAGCAAAAGGTGAAAAGAAAATGAAATAAAAAGAAAATGAAACTCTAAATAAATTTCTTGAAAGAAACGATAAAAATAAAAAATAAAAATCTTTTTCTTTTATGAAAATAAAATAATTTTTTTTTACTTTTATTTTATTTTCATAAAAAAAAAGGATTTTTATTTCTTTCTATTTTTTATTTTATTTCTATGTGTTTTCTTTACACCAATTGATTCCTCTCATTATTTTGTACATAAAAGTATTAAGGTAAGATAATAGAAAAATGAATATTTTACAAGATATTTTATGGTTTATACAAAATTAAGAAATGATTTTCTCATAACTCAAAAAGTATTCAATGAAAAAACACTTCATTATAGTGTTTTGGAAAGCTCTCGAGATAAGCTAGACGAATATGTAATAAAAAATAGGGGGTTCCATTTAAGAAATTGACGATGATCTTCACGTGACTTTTAAATGACTCTCTCATGTCAAATCATTGCCACTATCTGATGGTCCCCTTCAAGCCATACAACTTTTGTCTAAAAGATTTCTTTCTAAAGTGCATAGTTTATGAAATATTCGACCGGTCCGGGACTTTTGGGACACTGTATATATATATATATATATATATATATATATATATATATATATATACTATGTATATATGTACTAACGGCTTGTTTATTGCACTTAAACGGCCGTTTCCTGCCTTGTATCTAGGTATCGCCCCTCGTGTACTCTGTAATGCACATTCCTGTAGTAAAAAAGCATGCATCGCCCTTTTCCCCTTCTCTCTCTTCATTAACGTCCGTCCGAATGTCCACGTCACGAAATGCGCGTTGTTGTGAATTAAAACGGCAAATTATACGGTGGGTGCAATTTATTCATCGTGCACTTTCTCTCGGTCGACAAATTCTTCGATTCTTCTACGGTACACGATGATGCCTAACTCGCTCTAAAAAATATTTTTATTTTTATTTAATTATCTGCGAGCGTAAATAATTAGTATTTTTCAGAATTATATATAATCTGTCACTTTCGTATCACATGTTCGCACTCCCTCCCTCGTCGAATTTATTTAATTTAAATAAAATAAAATTAACTTGAATATTGAATTAACTTTTGTTTTAATTTTATTAAAATTAAAAAATTTTAAATTTAAAAATTAATTTAATATTTAATTTATTTTTATTTAACCCCTTAAAGACCTAACGTCCCAACACTTTTTTCAGTGACATTTTCTGCTACCGAATCGATCGTTAAAAAATTTCAAAACAATGAATTCTAACGTAAAATTGCCTGGACTTTCGAAATACGTCATCAGAATCGCAAAAAAATGCAAACTGAAATAATTATATTCGTTTATTTAACAAAAAATACGAATTTTTCATTGCATCATAAAATTGGTAATATATTAGGAATCAATTAGGCATCGTAGATTCTTGCTCTGATTGTATATATTATTCACAATCGTAATAATCATCTCTTCTGCGAAAATATCTCATGAAAATCATATGAATTTTTAGAATAATATAAATGTATTGTTCTGTACTGAACGACTTGTTGAAGATATTGTCTTGTGTGGAAATATACAAAAATACGAAATCTGATCATGGATTTGTCATCAGCGGCCCCAAAAACTCCCATGTACGAATTTTGATGAAAATCGGAAAGTTTCAGTAATTTTTGGCAGCCATATTGAATCCGCCATCTTCAATTAGGAAAATCTGATTTCGGATTCGTAATCAGCGATCCCAAAAACCCCTATGTACATGCATGTATAGGAATTTATTCGAAAATATTGCTTCAAAACGGAAAATCAGGAATAGCTAAAAAATTTTGGCTTTTAGCCGCCATATTGTACTTCGCCATCTTGAATTTTAAAAAACTAATCTATACGTTTTCAAGCTTAGGATCCATGGACGCAAGAATTTCACTTATTAAAGGTATATCTTCACAAATTCGAGATGAAAATATCCAAATAAAGATTTGATGCAATGAAAAATTCGTATTTTTTGTTAAATAAACGAATATAATTATTTCAGTTTGCATTTTTTTGAGATTCTGATGACGTATTTCGAAAGTTCAGGCAATTTTACGTTAGAATTCATTGTTTTGAAAGTTTTTAACGATCGATTCGGTAGCAGAAAATATCGCTGAAAAAAGTGTTGGAAAAACGGACGTTTGGTCCTTAACGGGTTAAAATCGAAGTGTTTTCCTATAGATAATATTACATAAAATTTAAAGTACAGAAAACAAAAAATTATTTTTTGCAAATAATTTTGAGTGTAGTTTAAATTTATATTTAATATTTAAAAAATTAACGAACTCGCAGAGTTAATAAGATGCTTAAAATAATTTTAAAATAATATAACAATTTTGAAATAATTTCGAAACATGAATGGGGCTTTGAAATAGTAAGGTATATAATTGATTTTGCCAGCAACTTGCTTTGAAAAAATCCGAGTGATAATATTGGAATTGAAAAATACAACTCGAATTTTCCCTATTCCTAATTCATCGTCGCGCTTTCGCGTTCGTGGCATCAGATTTAACGGTATAACGCCATGGATACTTTCTACTCTCATTCATACTTTCTATACATAATCGCCGTCCTAGTGGAAATGCCGATTTTGTATTCCGATTTGCGTACGTTTCCCGGAGGAAGAATGTGAGATTTCTTGAGGAAGTTTTTTCAGGCCGATTTTCTGGCCTCATAAATCTTTTCTACGAGACTGCGAAGGAAGCCACGGGAGCACGAAGGTCGCGTGTATGTCGTTGCATCGTCATTACGTGGAATGCCTCCAAGTGCCTAAATCTCTGCAGAAGCACGTGTCGTTCTCTGCGAGCGAGAAATCCGAACGAAGTTCCAAGTAGAATAATCTCCTCGACGAAGCCACTGGTATCAGATAAAAATATTATATATTGCTCCCATTTTTTATATTATATTATTTTTTATATCTTTTTTATATTATATTATTTTTTATATTTTTTATATTATATTATTTTTTATATTTTTTATATTATATTATTTTTTATATTTTTTATATTATATTATTTTTTACATTTTTTTATATTATATTTTTTTTATATTTTTTATATTATATTATTTTTTATATTTTTTATATTATATTATTTTCTATATTATTTATACTATATTATTTTTTACATTTTTTCATATTATATATTACTATCATTTTTTTTCATATAATTAGACACACTTTAAAGAAATACAAATATAAAATATTATTTCAAATCGACGCTCGAGATGACCATTGCTTCTAGCAATATACAGGGTGTCCCAAAAGTCCCGGACCGGTCGAATATTTCATAAACTATGCACTTTAGAAAGAAATGTTTCAGCCAAAGGTTTATGGCTTGAAGGGGACCATCAGATAGTGGCAATGATTTGACTTTGGAGAGTCATTTGAAGGTGATGTAAAGGTTCAATTCCTTCAATTTCTTAAATGGAACTTCGTATTTTTTATTACATATTCGTGTAGCTTATCTCGAGAGCTTTCCAAAACACTATAATAAAGTATTTCTTCATTGTACTTTCCGAGTTATAAGACTTGAAATCATTTCTTAATTTTGTATAAACCATAAAATATCTAGTAAAATATTTATTTTTCGATTATCTTACCTTAATACTTTTATGTAAAAAATATGTAATTTGCAATTAACAATTCCATATTTTTTCTTAAAAACAACTGTATGTTTTCTTTACACCAATTGATTCCTCTCATTATTTTGTACGTAAAAGTATTGAAGTAAGATAATCGAAAAATGAATATTTTACTAGATATTTTATGGTTTATGCAAAATTAAGAAATGAATGAATGATTTCAAGCCTCATAACTCGAAAAATACTTAATGAAGAAATACTTTATTATAGTGATTTGGAAAGCTCTCGAGATAAGCTACACGAATATGTAATAAAAAATAGGGGGTTCCATTTAAGAAATTGACGGCGATCTTCACGTGACTTTCAAATGACTCTCCCATGTCAAATCATTGCCACTATCTGATGGCCCCCTTCAAGCCATACAACTTTTGCCTGAAACATTTCTTTTTAAAGTGCATAGTTTATGAAATATTCGACCGGTCCGGGACTTTTGGGACACCCTGTATAATATATTTTTATATAAATAAATTTTCACAGATGAAATTTTTGCAGATTCGGTGTGTGAAAAATTCGGAAATCCCGTATCGATAACGATACCCGATCACTGTGGATTCCCGTAAGAAACACCGCGAGTGAAAGGCGTCAATAATCGGGAGCGTTATAGGGGGGGTTTAAAAAAAACTCGCATACTAGTTTGCTGCGTATACGTGCGAGTATAAATATAAAAAGAAAAAACAAATCATTTCACGGCAATCACATTACTTTTACTTCCTCTCTCGTAAAATGATAAAACTCGGTATCTCGGATCTTTATTTCTTCAACTATCTTCTCTTTCTGTGTTTTACGGTAACGATGTTATATTTTCGCATGTGTTTGATCGATCGCTCCTGTCTTTTTCTCACGGCCTCTCTTCTCTCATGTTTTATATTACAGGTATATTAAATAGATCTACATGTATATTATTATCATATTTTTTACAAAGTCGCTTAAAAGATAGAACGAGGCTTGTATGCTCTGATAAGCTTCATATCTCGACAGATGTAATAATTTAAATTATTCTCGAATTGTAATAATTATTATATAATTGTTATAATAATATAACTGTTATATAACTGTTATATAAATGTTATATATAATAATTTAAATTATTCTCGAATTGTAATAATTGTTATATAATTGTTATAATAATATAACTGTTATGTAAATGTTATATAATTGTTATACATATATGATAATTATTATGTATATACAAATTCAAAACAACTTGATGATTACATTCTTTGGAATGTAATATTTTTGAACGAATTTTGAGACGATTTTTCCTCTTACAAAAATTATATTTATTATATATATGTATATTTTATATAATAAAAAATATATATAAAATATATACAATAAAATAATTTATTTAAAAAATATTTAATAAATATTTTAAAAATATTTAAAAAATATTTAATAAATTCATAATTAATAAATTATATATTATATGTATAGAAGTAAAATAATTTATTTAAAAAATATTTAAAACAATAAAATAATTTATTTAAAAAATATTTAAAAAATATTTAATAAATATTTAAAAAATATTTAATAAAGTAATAATTAATAAATTATATATTATATGTATAGAAGTAGAAATTAGGAATATTTTGCTTGAAATTCGTGTATGAAAAAAAGGAACATTAAATCTAAAAAAAATGTTAAATTATCGCGCAGGTAATACTTAGGAACCTGTCATTGTTGAACAATTCAATGAAAGTTCCTGTCAATAAATAATAGTGCGTAATATTAATCGATGCGACACTGGTAACGTAAGCGAGGTAAGCTGAGATAAGTGGAAGAGGCAGGTAACAGTCGGCGATATCGCTGAGCTGTGATCGCAATTCGAGCACAGGCAGCATCGGTATCGCACGATAAGAAGGCGCGATATCAACAGGTCCGCCCGATACGCATCGCGTATACGTCACGTCAAGTCACGTCGCCTGGCGTCGCGTCCAAAGTCGCGTCGCGAACAAAGCGAGAACGCGCGAATCCTCCCGTTACACGCGTCGCCGCTCGATCTACTACGCATATTTTTACCTGTCCAGGCTCCAGGGACGTCGAGGCTTCCCCAAGGTTTCTCCTTGAAAATTCCACTACTACCACTACCGCCGCCAGTAGCGGTGACACCGGTGCTGGTGTCCTCACCGATACGCGGCAAGAATCACACGCGGCTCCGTCGCTTCTGCGCCCGCCGAGCGATCCAGACGCATATCTAGGCACATTCACGATCGATCCCGAGGGGAAAAAAATTCACCGCTGGCGCGTAAACAGACGCGAGAAAAGCGCGTCCTCCTCACGCGCGGCGTCTCGCGACACTGAAGGTGCTGCCGGAGCGCACCGGAGTGACGTTAGCGTCGGGCGTGCTCCGAAGTTGGCCGCGCGCTGTCACCGGCCCGCGACGTCGCTCGTCGATACTACGCAACGTCGCACACTACGTCACCCTCCGGAAAGCGTGTACCGGGGCGCGTTTATTATTGTAACGTTGTACGCGCGCGCGCGTAAGCGTAGGCACGCACGAAGCCAGTGAGCCCTGCCGCTGCTGAGCTCACGTCGAACGGTTCGGCTGCGAATCTGGATGTCGGAGACCCCGCGCGGGGAAAATGCGAAGCTTCGGCCACAGGGCTGTCAACGTCGACGAGTTAAATTTCTTGCTTCTCCTGGATTTAGGATTAGGCCCAGTTCCACAATCCAATTAATCCGAGTTTAAGTAGCAAATGGACCAATCAGGACCCAATTTTACGTATTAAACTCGGATTAACTCGAATTGTGGAACCGGGCCTTAGGTCCAGTTCCACGATCCAGTTAATCAGAGTTTAAGTAGTGAATGGACCAATCAGGACCCAGTTTAACGTATTAAATTCCGATTAACTCGAGTTGTGGAACCGGGCCTTAGGCCGGTATTCATAGTCCGATCTTATATTTAAGATCGTCTTAAGTCTGCTTGGAGGTTGACTTAAGACTTCATTCAACCAATCAAATAGCTGCGTAGCATTTCAAGCTCGAACTTAAGACGATCTCAAATATAAGATCGGGCTATGAATACCGGCCACGCTCACCTCGTACTTTTCGCGCTATTTTTGATTGTTTTCTTCGATTCTTCAAGAAAATCATTTAACTTTTTGACAATTATAAGACTGAAATTGAAGGTTGAAGAAAAAATAATGCGTAATATATTTAATTCTTACACTGCATTGTTATTTCTGACACCTTCAAATTGTACAGGAAAGTTATTTTTGTCCAATGTATTTCTCAAAACATTTTTTGAAAATGTTCAAAAAATCTGAAAAAATTTATTTGCCTTTTCTGATCCCTCTAAATTCTTCTAAAGACCAGAATAATAAATTTATAAATTAATATGCTTTAATATATTTTTACTGCAAATATATGAGACAAAATGCTCAAAATGCATCACTATGAGAATATTAATGGGGTTAAAAATAATCCCCGTTAATGTATTAATTTTGGATCTTTTCGATAATGATAATGAAAGATATTACGACTTTTGTCATAAAAAATTAGAAGATTAAATTTATATTTTTTGTATTCGTCGTCGTTTTGATAAAAAACTAATATTTCGATTCAAAATTCAAATAAATATTCCACTTATATTTGAGCGATGTATGTGAATTTAAGCTTCATTTCCTTTAATTATATCCAGTGCATTCCAAAACTAACTTCCAAAACTTTCGTTTTTCTTATACGCTTCGGCTATTTTACTTTAATATTGAAAAAAATTTAGAGATATAAAAAAACTCTGTAATAAATGTCTTGAAAAAAAGATTTTCTTGGTTTTTTTATAAATATGATTAAAAACTATCTTTTTGGTGGCTCTTTAGTTTTATATAATTTCACAATCTCAACATTAATTTACAAATCAAATTACGAGTATTAATATGCAAAAGTTTATATAACAATTATATAATCTGATTGAATGTAAAATTCATTAAATTAAAACATTAAATTTTATCAAAATTTTCTAATTTTAAAAAGAATTTAATGCTTTTTCTATATTTGTTTGTAAGTTATATTGCATAGAATTAAAAAAATTGTTGAATTTATTACCGAAAAACATATCAAAATTATTTATTTGTAAAAATGATTAAAATTATTAATATTTAACTAATTAAATAATTAATTTCATTTAATCAGTATATTAATTTTCTCAATACAATTCGATAATTATTTTTTTAATAATAAAAGTAATATTTTTAATAAAATTTGTTATAATTAATTCTGTCAGAAATATTAATTAATTAATTCCATCAGAAACAATAATTAATTGTGTTTTTCTTAGAAACATTAATTATTTAAATAATTAATGTTTCAATAAATAAGTCAATTAATTTCAATCAATTAATAAGTTAATTTTCTTAATAATTTTCTCAATTCGTTAATTTTCTTTTCAATTAATTAATGTTTTTAGTAAAATCTGACAATTAATTCTCCCAAATATTAATTATAAATTAATCTTTTTGAAAACGTTAATTAATTAATTGCTTCCTTTCAACGATAATTAAAATAAATTAATTACTTGATAATTTTTATTACTAGATAGAATTAATTATCAGATTTTACTGAGAAAATTAATTTATTAAAACAGTGTTTGAGAGAATTCAGTCAAGATACGCATCTACTTTTTTAGATGAAAGTCGAAAATGAAAAATTCATGAGGAAGAAGAACCGTAAGGCCCGGTTCCACAATTCGAGTTAATCCGAGTTTAATACGTTAAACTGGGTCGTGATTGGTCTATTGACTACTTAAATTCGGATTAACTGAATTGTGGAACTGGGCCTTAGAATACAAAAGTGAAAAGGTGAAGAATCTCTCAGAGAATAAAGCCCTTTGCACAATGTTAGGCAACAGACAATAGAAATAAAGAATAGAAACTATTCACCAATAAATACGCGGAACAGAAAATATTCGCCAATAAGAGCAGAGAATAGATATTATTTCTGTTTTTATTGCCTGTTGCCTAGCATTGTGCAAGGGGCTTAAGGGCTGTCTTTTTTTATTATGATTTTTATCATGATAAAATATTTTGATTAAATATTTATATGTACATTAATAAATATTTACCAAACAATTATTTATTAACAATAAAATTCTTCTTATAAAGATCAAGGGTGTTTACGATAATTAATCGGATCTCTGATCGGACTGAGCAGTGGTACTCAGCGATAGACTTCCTAAATTTCCTTAGACTAATCCGGATCAATGATGTGTCTCTGAAGTAATCGAATTAGATTAACAGTCATCGAAAGAAATTGCGGTCAAGCTGATTGAAAAAATTGTGAAAAACATCATAAGAAATTATAGAAGATACTTTATTATTCTTTTAATTAATATATCTTTATTTATCAAATATATATTAATAAACAAATGTATTTTACTGGAATAGAATGTTTTCTATCCTAAAATAAGAATAAGTTGTTAATCTAGTACTTTTCTAGTATTTTAGTACTTTTCCGAAATTCCGACTGCCATGTGACAGCACCCTAATTCTCCCGATTCAAATGACGGCGCGCGATGCCCGCGCGAGTCACGTGGTACCACCACGTGAGTCATCCCGCGAACTGTCAAACGAGCGCGATCACGAGCGCGAGGTATACGTGGTCTCACTTCCGCTTCCGCAGATGGTTGGGTCGCGCCATTTGGATCGTGACCATTGTTAAGGTTAAGGGCCGGGAAGATCGTCGTCGTCCACGACGAAAGGGGAGGCCGACTACTCCCTGGAAACGAGCGTCGCGCTCACCGTTCGCGCTTTCCCCGCTTCGTGCAGCCCCGTCCTATCGACCTGTCGGCACGTCGGCATCATCGAGACACTTTTTATCACTTTGGCACTGACGAAACATGGCTTATTGAAGAAGATGACGGCCGTGCGAAAATATACCATTTCTCCGAGGAGAGGAGACGGAGGAGATCGCAGCTGCGACGAGGCGAGTCACCAGACTGGCTTCAATCGATTGTTCACCAATGGATGTAAGGACGAAACTTGCGCCGACCCCCGCAGGGGGGAGTGCTACTGATGCGAGGAACCAAGGTATGTCCACTTCAAGGTCATCCTGTTGACCATCCAGACCTGAACGTCGTCCTGGTTACGTCTTATGAGATATTTCCCCTTATCTAGTTACGCCTCTTTCAGATGTTAACAACGAGCTCTACCTGGGAACATTGCGCAAAAGAGAACCTATTGGCGCTGGTAATTTTGCTAAAAATGAACAACCAAGGTACAATGTACAGAAAGCAAAAGATCCTGTTAAGAGACAGAGACCTAAAGGACAACATCATGGCGGTGCAGAGAAGAATTCCAAGGTCGATTCATGTTTATGGGATACGTTCCTAGCTTTTCTCAAATTAATTGTCAAATTTCATATTTTATATATTCTCAGACTTAATGAATCGTAGGATACCCAATTGGCCAATTCAAAATAGGACTCTCTGATTGGTTAATCGTTGCTGGTTACCCTAGGCACAGGTCGATATAATTGGCTGTGGTCAAACGGGATACTCTCTAATGAATCAACCAGATTCATAATAGCTAATAGCAGATTCCAAAGATTAATTGGAAATGAAAATTCGAATACTAAAATGTTGAGGAAGACTTCATAAAATGTTTAAACTACAGACTACAGTCGCATCGAAGACACAATCGCGCTCACTGCAGAATTTTATTTTTTATTTTATATTGATCCCTCTATTGATATCGATATCACGCTGTACGCAGGCCTCTGGACGCGTTATATTTCTGAACACAGGAGAATGTAACACCGATTGGTAATCTTTAATCTTTTGTAGCGTCGAAACTACACCTTTCTCAACATTTTGGTATGAAGATTTTCGTTTCCAAATGATCTCATGAATCTACCATTAACGGCTGATTCATTAAGTCTGAGACACCCTGCATATATATTGTATATATTCATGGAAGCAATATATAACTGCTTGGTGTGAGATGATTTGTTAGAAATTTAAGTTTATTGTTCATCCTTAGGTAGTAGAAAACAAGTTACCTGAGTGTGACTCAGGATTGGTCCAAGGAAGAAAAACGAATGGCAATTATTTGCTGAATTTTCATCATTACGCACGAAATAAAACGCGAGATGCACAAAGCAGGGATGTAGGAAGGCATAGTTGCAACAAGGATAGATTGCTTCCACCGGTGCAGCGGCATAAATACAACAAAGAACAATTTATACAAGCCAGGTAGTAATCTTGTCAATCAAGATCTCTTGAATATCCATTATCTAAAATCATAGATATAGTAACAGATTGTTTCTGATATCCAAAATATGGTAAGATAATATCCAAGTATTCAGATACATGTAAATATTTTCAAGTAATATATTTAATTGTTTATCATCTCGTCAATAAAAACTTATCTGGATAATTTGACATTGATAAATGCGAGAAGTGAATTTGAATAAATGAATTTATTAATTTATCTAAAAACAAAAATATCTCGCATGATAATATTGCACATTAGAATTGTGTGAAATTTTCTAGGTAGAAAATGTCAAGTCAATTGTTCTATTTTCTAATTTTTTTTTCAAAGTAAGAACTTGAAATTGAATATTAACATGATTAAATAGCATATTTATATCTATATATTATATTAAATAATACACAAATTATATAGAAATAACTCTGTACATTATATATACAGTACTGGACAAAATAAATCATACACTTTTCAACAAATTGAATTTGGTAGTAAAACTATTCTTTTAACAAGCAAATAGATTATTAGATACAGAAAAGTCGAAGCATTTCAAAGTATTTAAATAAAGAAAATTGTAAAATAATAAAAATTATGCTCAATTCTTTTGTAAAAAATTTATTATTCAATATTGTTACATTTTGCCCTGGACAAAATAAATCATACATTTTTAGAAGTAATAGTTAGCAAATAACTAAAGTTAATTCTAATTGTAATTAGTACTTGGTATCGCCACCATTGGCTTTCAGTACCGTTTCCAGTCGAGGCATACTTTGGACTAATTTCTTTAAGTATTCAGGATCAATTTCCTTCCGAGCCTTCTGGAATGTTGCATAGGACGATGTCTTGTCACACACGTTCGTTTTATTCACGTTTACGTTCAAATAAGCCCACAAAGTTTCAATTGGATTAAATCTGGTGGATAAAACCTGGTGAGGCTTTTCAAGAAGTAAATATTCAGAAGACTGCAAAATATGGAGGCGGTAATATTATGGTATGGAGATGCTTTACATGGTCTGGGATCGGTAATTTGACTCGAATTGAAAGCATCATGACGGCAGAAGGATATATTGATGTATTGTGCGAGAATTTGAAAGAATCTCCTTTTGAAATTGGATTTAGAAAACAACTTTATCTTCAAGATAATGATCCTAAGCATAAAACGAAGAAAACCACTACAGTTTTCAAATCTAAGGTCAAACTGGTCAAATGGCTGCCACACTCATCAGATTTAATCCAATTTTAAAACTTTGTGGGCTTATTTGGACGTAAACGTGAATAAAACGAATGTAAGTGACAAGACATCGTCCTATGCAACACTTCAGAAGGCTTGGAAGGAAATTGATCCTGAATACTTAAAGAAATTAGTTCAAAGTATGCCTCGCCGACTGGAAGCGGTATTGAAAGCCAATGGTGGCCATACCAAGTGCTAATCACAATTAGAATTAACTTTATTTATTTGCTAACTATTACTTCTAAAAGTGTATGATTTATTTTGTCCAGGGCAAAATGTAACAATATTGACTAATAAATTTTTTACAAAATAATTGAGCATAATTTTTATTATTTCCTATTTTCTTTATTTAAATACTTTGAAATGCTTCGACTTTCCTGTATCTAATAATCTATTTGCTTGTTAAAAGAATAGTTATACTAACAAATTCAATTTGTTGAAAGGTGTATGATTTATTTTGTCTACTACTGTATATACATGTTAAATTATCTATCTTTATATCTATTGATAGCTGCCAGTTTGTTGTGACTGCGAATGGAGATTATTCCTCATATTTGACCAACGCTGACATGCTTGTGGATTGGAAATTGATTGAGCAAATTGTAAGTTGTTTTCAACTATAACTCACTAATCTTGTTATAATGCAGAATTTGAAAAATTTTTCTACATATACAGGGTGAGGCATCTAAAACAGGCCACCTGAATAACTCCGTTGGTAAGCCGAATACAAAAAAATTGTTCAGACAAAAGTTGTATGGTTTCAAGGGGGACATATGATGGTGTCATTAGTTTAATCTTGAAGAGCCACCCGAAGGTCACGTAAAGGTCAGCTCCAACTTTTTAAATGGGACACCTTATATGCTTTTGCACATTCTTGTAGCTCATCTCAAGAGCTTTCCAAAACACTACAATTATGTTAGTTTTCATTAAATACTTTCCAAGTTATGAGGCTTGAAATCATTTTTTAATTTTACATAATTTGCAATTAACAATTACATTTTTTTGTTCGAAGCAATTATGTGTTTTCTTTACACCAATTGATTCTTCTCATTATTTTGTACATAAAAGTATTAAGGTAAAATAATCGAAAAATGAATATTTTACAAGATATTTTACGGTTTATGTAAAATTAAAAAATGATTTCAAGCCTCATAACTTGGAAAGTATTTAATGAAAACTAACATAATTGTAGTGTTTTGGAAAGCTCTTGAGATGAGCTACAAGAATATACAAAAGCATATAAGGTGTCCCATTTAAAAAGTTGGAGCTGACCTTCACGTGACCTTCGGGTGGCTCTTCAAGATTAAACTAATGACTCCATCATATGTCCCCCTTGAAACCATACAACTTTTGTGTGAACAATTTTTTTATATTCGGCTTACCAACGGAGTTATTCAGGTGGCCTGTTTTAGATGCCTCACCCTGTATAGGGTGGACCAAAAGTCTGGATACAGTGGAATATCTCATATAGAATGCATTTTAGAACAAAATGTTTTAGACAAAAGTTGTAAGGATTAAAAAGATGTATTTATTTAAATATTTTACGGTTTATGTAAAATTAAGAAATTATTTCAAGCCTCATAACTCGGAAAGTACTTAATGAAAACTAACTTAATTATAGTGTTTTGGAAAGCTCCCGAGGTAAGCTACAAGAATATGCAATGAAAAATAGAGGATCCCATTAAAAAAATTCAAGTTGGCCTTGTCCTGACCTTGGCAACGTCACTCAATATCAAATGGATATTACAGTTAAATACATCGTTTTAATCCTTACAATTTTTGTCTAAAGCATTTTGTTCTAAAATGCATTCTATACGAAATATTCGACTGTATCTTGTATCCAGACTTTTGGTTCCTGTATATTATCATTGATATATATTAATTAAGTCTCTAATTAAAGTTGTGGTTGATTTGTTTCCAGAAATTACACAATTCGGAAAATCTCTCTTGCCCTATTTGTTTGGATGCGCCAGTCGCGGGCAAAATGACTCGCTGTGGTCATGTCTATTGCTGGCCTTGTATTCTCCGTTACTTACGTTATTGTCAAGAAACAGGCAATTACAAATGTCCGATTTGCGATGAATATTTGCATAAAAATGATTTAAAGAGGTAATTGTATACAATTATCGTCTATCATAATATTGTATTGAAATGTCTTCAAAAATATGCATATGCACGTATCTGTATCTTTTAGTGTGATCGAGATTACGCGACACACGTATAACTTGGGTGATACGATCAGTCTACGTTTGATGCGACGCGAAAAGAATTCGTTATTTGCGACGCCCGTTGAACCTATGATTCATCCACCGACAACATTTCTATCCGTTTCGAATAATGCCACTAATCAGATATACTCAAAGCTTCTTATCGCAAGTGCAAAAGATGTAAGTAATTTATAAAAATTCCCAATGCGAGAGTGAAATACGAATGATAATAATTGTCTCCAGATTATGGACATCATAGAGCGCGAGCGTTTTGAATTGGAACTTGAACGTAGGAATAATCCAGATATGGCTTTCGACATTGAGCAAGCGCTCAATGAATTATTGAAAAGGAAGGAAAAGCTGAAGGTAACATTAATATTAAATCTGTATATAAAATTATATCACATATACAGCCCCGAACGTTCTAGTCAGACTTTGAGATCTTATAGGAAATTTAATTCTGAACAAAAAATTTCCTATAAACATGGGTCGAAAAATACTTCCTTAAGAAGTTATCGCTCAAAAACCTCTGATGAAGGAAGAGCAAAAGGTAAAAATAAAATGAAACTAAATAAAATGAAACTAAATAAAAAAACTAAACAAATTCTTGAAAAAAAGGATAAAAATAAAAATCTTTTTCTTTTATGAAAATAAAATAATTTTTTTTTAATTAACTTCTAAATAAATTTCTTGAAAAAAACGATAAAAATAAAAATCTTTTTCTTTTATGAAAATAAAATAAAAGTTAGTTAAAAAAAAATTATTTTATTTTTATAAAAGAAAAAGATTTTTATTTTTTATTTTTATCGTTTTTTTCAAGAAATTTATTTAGTTTCATTTTCTTTTTATTTTATTTTGTTTTCATCTTTTGCTCTTCCTTCATCAGAGGTTTTTGGGCGATAAATTCTTAAGGAAGTATTTTTCAACCCACGTTTATAGGAAATTTTTTGTTCAGAATTAAATTTCCTATAAGATCTCAAAGTCTGGTTGGAACGTTCAAGACCACCCTGTATATTTGAGAATAATGAAAAATATTTATGCTATATAAGGATGCAGAGTCTAAAGATACTCTATCTGTGGAAAATATCAAGAAAGACACTACTGAAGAAACACCACAAGGACATGAAATAAATGCCAATACATGTTGCAAAGAAGATACTACATCTCTAGTAAAACAATCTTCAACGGATAGTGTTTCCAGTGACAGTCAATCTGTTTCAAATTCAAATTCCAAGTTTTTATACTTTTATCAAGGTAGAAATAATCACATTCTTATAAATATTTTATATAGTTCAAAATTGAAAATTTAACATTTTTTCCGACATTTCAAATTACATAATGTCTAATATTTCAGAGAGATAAGAATAATGTTATATTTTATTAATTTATATTTATTTTATATTAATTTAATTTATATTTATTTATTAATGTTATATTTTATTAATTTATATTTATTTATTAATGTTATATTTTATTAATTTTTAGCTGAAGACGGGCAGCACATGTATCTTGGCCGATTGAATGTGAGCATGTTGAAGGAGCAATATGGTAGTCTAGAGTTTTGCCCACCTGTTATAACGGGTAAGCTTCTCGAAAAACAAGCAAGCATCTGCACGGAACTCTTGAGACAGAACTTACGATATCTCTGTCATTTACCACTTACTTGTCTATTCGAATCGGTTGAAATCGAATTAAAACCACCACTCGTATCGGAGGAAGTTCTTTGTAATTTCCATGGTAACTATTCACATAATCTGATATAAGAAAAAAATTATTCCTCCAAATATATTGTCTTATTATTCTCATGTTCATCTTATATCGCCAGTGGAATTGAATTTGAGACAGAAAAACAGGAAAGAGAAGGAACGCGAGGAAAAGAAAAGGGAGAAAAAAATAATAGAAGTGGAGAATAAACTAATTGGCATTTATCCGATACCCAACATAGACATTGAATCGCATCAACATTTTCCTCAATTACAAGCCGAACTGCAACTTTCCAAGTGAGCCCTATATCTTCATTGATATCTTCATTAATATTTTTCGCGTATAAAATCTTTCGCGTATAAACGCTATTTTTGAAGCTTTGTATTTAGCAGGGTCGGCATGTTTTAAACATTTTTGTTTTAAACTGTTTTAAACTACTGTTTAGAATCGTTTAAAAAATCGCAAATAAAATATATGATTATTTGAAAAAGAAATTGTAAAAAAAATCAAAAACAAACAAAAACTAATAGATGTATATTGCAAAAAAGTTTTTGTTTTAGTATTTTTAGTTTTTTATCTATATTTATGTAACATATAGATATAAAAATATAAATAATAAAATAAAAATGATAAGATGGGTATTATTTTAGCAGAATATTTATTTTTGGATATTAAATAACAATCAATATAATAAAGATTACTTAGAAGATATTGACTGGCTTTACATTTTACATTTTAGCATTTTAAATTAATAGTACATAACTCATAGCATGTCAGTAGTTCTAAAAAAAACTTCTTTTAAAAAGAAGAATTGAGGTTTTTTATTTTTCTTTTATTTATAATTTATGTTGAGAGTTAAGCATGAGGTTACTTAATAAGAATAGGAAAGGAACCAAAGTATTATATATTAAATATTATTAACTAGAACTTTTTTCTCCAAAAATAAATTCTGCTAAAATAATACCCATCTTATCATTTTTATTTTATTATTTATATTTTTAATAGCGTTGTCAATTTTGGCAACATTATTTACAGTTTAACGCTAGTGAAAAAATTTAAATGTTTGCACAGATCAAAGCTATTAAGTGTCTTTTGCTTGTAAAACATGCTTTTTTTTGTTTAAAACATGTTTTTTTACTTTACTTAAAAACACAAATAAAACAAAAAACAAAAAACAAAAAACATTGTTCTAAACAAAAAAAATAATGTTTTTTGTTTAAAATTAAAAAAGTTTTTTGCCAATCCTGGTATTTAGTAAATTGTAATGTCTAGTAATATAAAATATCATTTGTTTTGCTTTTGTAGCGAGCACGTACTATCGCTCTCAGAATCAGCAACTTCGAGCATCGCTAGTAGTCCGCCTTTGAGCGCGTTCGATGAAATCCCGAAGCAAGAAACGGACCATCCATCGCATGGACAGACCCGAACATTCGCCGACATAACGAAAAAGTTACCGTCAACTATGCCAATAAAGACGTACAACAAATCTACCAATGCTTGGCCGTCTGTAAAATCGAGAAAGTCCAATCGAGAAGGTACAACGTCATCCAACAAGGATGAAGAAGAAGCGTCGCCGAAACTAGTAACAAAGACACATAAGCCTGCCAATGCTTGGTCTGTAAAATCGAAAATGTATTCTGCAACAGGAACCTCTTCGTCCAATGAAGATGAAAAAAAACTTGACGCTTCTGAACGTAAGTCGCGTTACTTTGAGTGTACATCGAGAAATCAATCAATTACTTGTACAGATTTCGGCAAAATTTTGTTCAATCGTTTAAGGATGTTTTGTATCTATTTTCAAAATATTGAACATTTAATGAAAATTGTACAGAATGTTCTTATACAGGGTGTCCCATTTTAATGTCCAACTCCAAATAACTTTCTTATTTTTAATTTTAGAAAAAGATGTTTCAGACCAAAGTTGTATGGTTTCTAGGGGGACATAAGATGGTGCCATTAGTTTGAACTTGAAGAGTCACATGAAGGTTACGTGAAGGTCATTTTGAATTTCTTAAATGGAACACTCTATATATTTTTATATATTCTTGTAGCTTATCTCGAGAGTTTTCCAAAACACTATAAATAAAATTTTTTTCATCAAGTACTTTTCAAGTTATGAGGCTTTGAAATCATTTCTTAATTTTACATAAACCATAAAATATCTTGTAAAATATTCATTTTTCGATTATCTTACCTTAACACTTTTGTATACAAAATAATGAGAGGAATCAATTGGTGTAAAGAAAACATACAGTTGTTTTCTTTACACCAATTGATTTCTCTCATTATTTTGTACATAAAAGTATTAAAGTAAGATAATCGAAAAATGAATATTTTACAAGATATTTTATGGTTTATGTAAAATTAAGAAATGATTTCAAGCCTCATAACTTGAAAAGTACTTGATGAAAAAAATTTTATTTATAGTGTTTTGGAAAACTCTCGAGATAAGCTACAAGAATATGTAATGAGAAAATGTAGATTACATTTAAGAAATTGAAGGTAACCTTCATGTGACTTTCAAATAACTCTTCAAGATCAAACCAATGATACCATCTTATGTCTCCCTCGACACCATACCACTTTTGTCTGAAACATCTTTTTCTAAAATTAAAAATAAGAAAGTTATTTGGGGTGGGACATTAAAATGGGACACCCTGTATATGTTTAGAATCTTCAGTACAATATTTAAATTGATTCACTGAAGCGTTCACAAGTTATAAGGATTTTAATTTGCACCGAATTAGCATGTGTTCTTATGCGAAATGTATAACCACGTCGATTCAAATGACAAAAACACATGGAAATAATATTCAGAATTTGTTAAAAATTTGCAAAAGTTTAGATACAGAAATATTTGGTCAAATAATATTATACAAGTACTAACTGATTAAAAAGATATTAAATATAATTCAATGAAGTTAGCCATTATCTGTCACAGGAAATTCTCTGCCAAAAATTGATCATTTCGATTAACAAAATTCGGAATATTTCAGTAAAAACGCAATAAATATTAAAAAATACACTGCACTGTAGCTAAGATCAAATTGTAATATTCCACATAATTTCTTACTCAAAATACACCAAAAGTGGATATATTTGTCAATATTGATTTTCTACTGATTAGCTACTTTTCTACTAATCAGTTATTTTTTGCTGGGATTGTACATAAAAAACATCCTTAACTAGATCATTGTCGTTTTCAGAAGCCAAGGATGACGGTGGCATAGCTGGTAAGAAGAAGAAGAAAAAGAAGAATAAAGGAACTGTACTTTTAACAACTGGCATGACATCCGGTTATTCCTTGTAATTAGTTATACGATTGCATGATATTTTTTGCGTGCTAATTTTCT
Organism: Camponotus floridanus; assembly: GCF_003227725.1. Taxonomy (NCBI): domain Eukaryota; kingdom Metazoa; phylum Arthropoda; class Insecta; order Hymenoptera; family Formicidae; genus Camponotus; species Camponotus floridanus. Next base: position 273,107 of record NW_020229301.1, read on the forward strand.
TGCTATATAATATGGTTATTGGTAACTTCATTGGATCAATTGTAGACTTTTAATTTCGTTACAATTCTTGTGTGCTACCATCATTTAATATCGTACGAAACGTACTGAATGTCTTCATTTCTGTACTGAAAATTATCATAATTATTTACCGTATAAAGAGCAATTATTTGCTGTAGAGTTCTCGCATATTGTGCTTATGAATAAAATTTTACTTCATTTACGCTGCATTTCAATTAGTTATAAAGAATCTTCAAGATTTTTCTCTTCCTTGCTTGAAGAAGAAATATATTCACAAATTTCAAGTATAAAATATATACAGGATGTCCCCAGTTATCTTCCGTCATCTTTCAAAGATAGATTCCTGGGATCATCTGAAGACGATTTTTTCTCAACGAAAATGTCGAGGCACTAATAATTTCGAATTATAAGTGATTGGAAATGAGGGGTTTTTCGTAAACTAAGCTTTGTAGAAATAAAATATTAATAAAACTACATTCGTCGATTAATTTTAAATAAAGTTTACTTTAGTTAAGTTTTAACTTAAGATTTAATTACAAAGATATATGATGACAAAAATCGGGAACATGCAAAAAATGATGACCTCATTGACATTTCCACTGAGGAAAAATCGTTTTCAAATGATCCTCAGGAATCTGTCTTTGAAAGATGACGGAGGATAACTGGGACACCCTGTATAATTCAAACTTAACAAATTGATTAAATAATTATTGTAAATTTTATATATAAAATTTATATTTAATTTTTAATTAATTTATTAAATTTGAGTTAACACAAACGCTATAAGGGATTAAATAATTGAGATCTTACCACGGATCTCTTGTCAAATGATTTTTTTAAGTTATTCAGATTCAGAAAAAAAATATATATTGCTAATAATCAATACTGAATACATTTCTACTCTCTTTTTTTTCTATTCACATTTCTTTTCCTTTTTAATAAAATATATTTTATGTACTTTATCTTCCACAATTTTTCTCTTTTTAGAAAATAAAACAAAATTTTAAAAAATCTTCATTTTTAATTCAAGTATCTATTCTATATCTTTTTTTTAAACATCGTTATGAATTATTACAAATTACTTCATTTTTTATTCAAGTATCTGTTTTATTTTTTTTAAATTTAACATCGTTATGAATTATTACAAATTACAAAGTAAAGTAGCGATTCAGAAAAATTGAAATGCAATTATTTGTAATTTGTATCATCGTAAATCGCTATATTTTAAATCATATCAAATGGTTATTCAGATTCAGAAAAAAATATATATTGCTAATAATCAATACTGAATACATTTCTACTCTCTTTTTTTTCTATTCACATTTCTTTTCCTTTTTAATAAAATATATTTTATATACTTTATCTTCCACAATTTTTCTCTTTTTAGAAAATAAAACATAAAATTTAAAAAAAAATCATTTTTAATTCAAGTATCTGTTCTATTTTTTTTCTTTTAATTTAACATCGTTATGAATTATTACAAGTTACAAAGTAAAGTAGCGATTCAGAAAAATTGAAATGCAATTATTTGTATCACCGTAAATCGCTCTATTTTAAATCATATCAAATTACGCCGGTGCTTTCCTAAATCCTAATTAATAAACGGGATAAAAAAAATAATACACCGTGAAATTTTCGGGCAATCGCTCTATATATTTACGAAGTTTGGAACATAGAAGATTAACAAACGCAGATCTCTTGATCGGAATAAACGATAAGTACGCAAAATACGCGAGTAAAATAAATAACTAAATCAAGCATACACGCATTTGCTTCCAAGGTCCATATTCTGAATCCTCTTTGATCAATGAAAGGTCCTTTAAAAGTGACCTGTAGCCAATCAGAAGGCTTATACCACTTTTAGAGGCACTCTTATCTTATATGGACCCAAGAGAAAGTATAAAAGAAAGGAACTCTAAGAAAAAACGGTGCTAAAGGAACGTACAGACATAAAAACGGAATGATTAAGAGCGAAGACCGCGGCTGTGTGTAATTGTTCTATGTTCGTTTATTCGTTTAATTGCGCATAGCGATGCGGTAATCGATGACGATGGGCAGTAGCAGGTCGAGAAGGTAGGACACGACTCCCTTAGTCGACTTCCTCGATGGTGGGTCCGGATGCGCCGCCTCCACCGGCCGCTCCACCAGCAGCGGCGCCACCTGCTCCAGGGAAACCACCTGGCATACCACCTGGCATGCCCCCAGGCATGCCTCCAGCGCCCTGGTAGAGCTTGGTGACGATCGGGTTGCAGATTCCCTCCAGCTCCTTCTGCTTGTGCTCGTACTCTTCCTTGTCAGCGAGCTGGTTGGCGTCCAGCCATTTGATGATCTCGTTGCACTTGTCCAGGATCGTCTGCTTGTCCGACGCGCTGATCTTGTCCTTGAGCTTCTCGTCTTCGACCGTGCTCTTCATGTTGAAGCAATAGGACTCGAGGCCGTTCTTGGCCGAGATCGTCTCCTTCTGCTTCTCGTCCTCGCTGCGGTACTTCTCCGCCTCATTGACCATCCTCTCGATGTCCTCCTTGCTCAGTCGACCCTTGTCGTTGGTGATGGTGATCTTGTTCTCCTTGCCGGTGGATTTGTCCACGGCGGAGACATTGAGGATACCGTTGGCGTCGATGTCGAAGGTCACCTCGATCTGGGGGACCCCGCGGGGCGCCGGGGGGATGCCGCTGAGCTCGAACTTGCCCAGCAGATTGTTGTCCTTGGTCATGGCGCGCTCGCCCTCGTACACCTGAATCAACACACCTGGCTGGTTGTCGGCGTAGGTCGTGAAGGTCTGGGTCTGCTTCGTCGGGATGGTGGTGTTCCTCTTGATGAGCGCGGTCATGACACCGCCAGCAGTCTCGATACCTAAAGAGAGCGGAGTGACGTCGAGCAGGAGGAGGTCCTGAACCTCCTCGGACTTGTCGCCGTGCAAGATAGCCGCTTGAACGGCCGCGCCGTACGCGACAGCCTCGTCGGGATTGATGGACTTGTTGAGCTCCTTGCCGTTGAAGAAGTCCTGCAGAAGCTTCTGGATCTTGGGGATGCGCGTGGAGCCGCCGACAAGGACAATATCGTGGATTTGAGCCTTGTCCATCTTGGCATCGCGCAGGGACTTCTCGACGGGCTCGAGGGTCCCGCGGAAGAGGTCGGCGCAGAGCTCCTCGAAGCGAGCCCGGGTGATGGAGGTGTAGAAGTCGATGCCCTCGTACAGCGAGTCGATCTCGATGCTGGCCTGCGTGGACGAGGACAGGGTGCGCTTGGCCCGCTCGCAGGCTGTGCGCAAGCGACGTAGGGCGCGCTTGTTCGACGTCAGGTCCTTCTTGTACTTGCGCTTGAACTCTTGGACGAAGTGATTGACCATGCGGTTGTCGAAGTCCTCACCGCCCAGGTGAGTGTCGCCGGCTGTTGACTTGACCTCGAAGATGCCGTCCTCGATGGTGAGGATCGAGACGTCGAAGGTGCCTCCACCGAGGTCAAAGATGAGGACGTTTCGCTCGCCGGTGGCCTTCTTGTCGAGGCCGTAGGCGATGGCGGCGGCGGTGGGCTCGTTGATGATACGTAGGACGTTCAAGCCCGAGATGGTACCAGCATCCTTGGTTGCCTGACGCTGCGAGTCGTTGAAGTAAGCGGGGACGGTGATCACGGCATTGGTAACAGTCTTGCCCAGGTATGCCTCTGCAGTCTCCTTCATCTTTACCAGAACCATCGAACTCACTTCTTCAGGGAAGAAAGTCTTCGTCTCTCCTTTATACTGTACTTGGATTTTTGGCTTGCCACCGTCGTTTACTACGGTGAAGGGCCAGTGTTTCATGTCGGCCTGAATGGTTGGGTCCTCAAAGCGACGTCCAATCAGTCTCTTGGCATCTAAATTGTTTAAAATGAGAAAAGAATGTTAGTAATCTCCAAGATTTTTTTATATTTTGTAAAATATGAGGATCATGTGACAATATTTTTATTTTACTTATTTGGAATAAAAATTTTAATTTAGTTATTTATATTTATCAAAGCTAAATTATTACTTGCGTATCAAATAAGTATGTGAAGATTCCTTTTTTAAATAATACTGTAAGATTGGCGATATAAAGATATTTCATGCGCATGAAATTATCAATTTTAATATCAATAAAGAGAAATCTCTTGGCATCTAAATTATTTAAAATGAGAAAAGAATGTTAGTAATCTCCAAGATTTTTTTATATTTTGTAAAATATGAGGATCGTGTGACAATATTTTTATTTTACTTATTTGGAATAAAAATTTTAATTTATTTATTTATATTTATCAAAGTTTAAATTATTACTTGCGTATCAAATAAATATGTGAAGATTCCTTTTTCAAATAATACTGTAAGATTGGCGATATAAAGATATTTCATGCGCATGAAATTATCAATTTTAATATCAATAAAGAGCAGTTTCTTCGCATTTAAATTGTTTAAAATGAGAAAAGAATGTTAGTAATCACCAAGATTTTTTATATTTTGTAAAATATGAGGATTGTGTGACAATATTTTTATTTTACTTATTTGAAATAAAAATTTTAACTTATTTATTTATATTTATCAAAGCTAAATTATTACTTGCGTATGAAATAAATATGTGAATATTCTTTTTTTAAATAATACTGTAAGATTGGCACAATATAAAGATATTTCATGCCCACATGAAATTATCAATTTTAATATCAATAAAGAGAAGTCTCTTGGCATCTAAATTATTTAAAATGAGAAAAGAATGTTAGTAATCTCCAAGATTTTTTATATTTTGTAAAATATGAGGATCGTGTGATAATATTTTTATTTTACTTATTTCGAATAAAAATTTTAACTTATTTATTTATATTTAGCAAAGCTTAAATTATTACTTGCGTATCAAATAAATATGTGAATATTCCTTTTTTAAATAATACTGTAAGATTGGCGATATAAAGATATTTTATGCGCATGAAATTATTATATTATCAATTTTAATATCATTAAAGAGAAGTCTCTTGGCATCTAAATTATTTAAAATGAGAAAAGAAAGTTAGTAATCTCCAAGATTCTTTATATTTTGTAAAATATAAGAAGGATCGAGACAATATTTTTATTTTACTTATTTGGAATAAAAATTTTAACTTATATTTATAAAAATTAAATTATTACTTGTGTGTCAAATAAATATGCGACCATTATTTTTTCAAATAGTACAAGGTTGGCAACATAATGTAAAGATATTTCATGCGCATGACATTATCAATTTTAATCAATAAAAAGTCTCTTCGCATCTAAATTATTTAAAGTGAGAAAAGACAGTTAGTAGTCTTCAAGATTTTCTATGTTTTATAAAATATGACGTGTGACAACATTTTTATTTCATTTATTCAAAAAATTTCAACTTTTACTCAGAATAAAAATTTCAACTTATTTATATTTATAAAAACTAAATTATTACTTGCATGTCAAATATGTGAATATTCCTTTTTCAAATAATATTGCATGATTGGCAATACATTATGATGTAAAGATATTTCATGTGCATGACATTATCAATTTTAATCAATAAACAATCTAAATTGTTTAAAATGAGAAAATAAAGTTGGTAATTTCCATGACTTTTTTTCTGTATTTTATAAAATACCGAGAAAGAAAATGACTATTTATTTATTTTACTTATTTGAATTAAAAATTAAAAAAGAAACTTATTCATAAACTTAATTAAAAACTTTTTATTTATATTTATCAAAACCAAATTATTACTTGCGTGTCAAATAAATATGTGAACGTTACTTTTTCAAATAATAGATGCAAGATTAGCAATATAAAGATATTTTATGCGCATGAATAAGATAAACTTTACACACACACAATATACAGAGTGTCCCAAAAGTCCCGGATCGGTCGAATATTTCATAAACTATGCACTTTAGAAAGAAATGTTTCAAACAACAGTTGTATGGATTGAAGGGGGCCATAAAAAAAAATATGTAATTTGCAATTAATTATATATTTTTTTTTAAAACAACTGTGTTTTCTTTACACCAATTGATTCCTCTCATTATTTTGTACATAAAAGTATTAAGGTAAGATAATCGAAAAATGAACCTACTTTACTAGATATTTTATGGTTTATGCAAAATTAAGAAATGATTTCAAGCCTCATAACTCGAAAAGTATTCAATGAAGGAATACTTTATTATAGTGTTTTGGAAAGCTCTCGAGATAAGTTACACGAATATGTAATAAAAAATAGGGAGTTCCATTTAAGAAATTGATGGTGATCTTTACGTGACTTTCAAATGACTCTCCCATGTCAAATCATTGCCACTATCTGATGGCCCCCTTCAAGCCATACAACTTTTGTTTGAAACATTTCTTTCTAAAGTGCATAGTTTATGAAATATTCGACCAGTCCGGGACTTTTGAGACACTCTGTATACACAATATACACATATATACACAAAGAAGAACTTTCGTGTTGATATCGAATTAAATCGAGAAATGAACGAATCACGATTTCCCACACATCATAAAATATTGCAGCAATATTGCAGTAATATTGTGGCAATATTGCAACATTATTAATATTATTGCTGCAATCTACGCTGCATGGGTTAATTCGGTAAACGTAATAAATATTTCCGCATACGAGCGAACGAGAAGGTGAGGAGGAGGGGGAAGAGGAGGGGGGAGGCGGAAGCGGAAACTTACCGAAAATGGTGTTGTTGGGATTCATGGCAACTTGATTCTTGGCGGCGTCCCCGATGAGGCGCTCGGTTTCCGTGAAGGCCACATAGCTGGGCGTCGTGCGGTTCCCCTGATCGTTGGCGATGATCTCGACCTTGCCGTGCTGGAAGACTCCGACGCAGGAGTAGGTCGTGCCAAGATCGATACCAACCGCGGGTGCTTTCGCCATTTTTTCTTTCTTTCGATTCTGCGGGACACGAGGACGAAGACTTTCGTGAAAAAGGTGAAACCGCGAGAAGAAGAAATAATCGGAGACGAGAAGAAGAGAAAAATCCGCACAATACCTCTCAAGAGCTTTCCGCGCTTCGTTAAAAAGGTTCACTTGCTTCCGCGAGCAGGTACGTAGGACAGCGAAGAAGTTCCTCGTGTGACGATTCGCAACGTGAGTAAAGGTCCGCGCCCTCGAGCGCGGTATATAAAGCCCGGCCGGGTTCTGGAACCTTCTCAGAGCGCAGGAACTAGGGCGCCGGCCAATCGCGGCGCGGGATTCCGCCGAGGCCGGCGCGCGATTGGCCGAGCGTCATCGACCCAGGCGCCCCGTCCCCCTCCGCCGCCTCGCCCCGCGTCACCGCCGGAATCAATCGAGCGTCCGCCGTCCGCCGTGGACGCCGATTCTATCGATCAGGAGTGGATTTTTGACGGCTCGACGACGGGGAATTTCACGGCAATTCCGACTCGCCGGAATCCGGGATAAATTCGCGGACGGTCGCGACGGATTCCCGGTCGATCGTCGAGCGGGGGATTCGGCGAGGGAACAAACGGAAGTCGGACAGAAGGATGGAGAAGGTTCGCGGGCCTGGTTCTAGAAACGCGGAGCACGTTCGCGCGCGCATGCGCAAAAGGCGGATGATTCTCGCGGCGGTGACGCGCATGTGGCCCGTGACGTCATTGGAAATTGATCGCGGAAGATCGATTTTCTTCCCGCGCGCTTTCCGGGAGAGGATCCCAGAAACGTGTTTATTTTAGAGGGTATCGTTCGGAAATATTAATGCAAGAGAGAGAGAGAGAGAGAGAGAGGGAATACGAGCTTCTCATGGTACGATTGGACGTTTCCAATTCGCAGCACGACTCGCGACAATCGCATTGCGAATTATCTTGGAGTATCACCAGTGTTTTCCGTTATCTAGATAAAATTATCTAGATTTTCATCTAGATGCAATTATTGTTTATTTTATCTTTTATCTATATAATTCAAGTTTGTGGTATCTTTATCTGTATCTTTATCTGTATCTTTATCTGTATCTTTATCTGTATCTCAGATATAAGAAAAGTGATATCTTTTATTAAAACAGCTAAGCTAATGTAATCAGTGTGCATTGAGTGCAATTTTTCCAAACCATAGCAATTTATCGGCCGGCTACTCTAATCGGTCAATTTCAACCGTAATTGAGCCCGCAACCTATAGTGTAATACAGACTTAAAAGCGTTCCACTTAATGATCGCGACACCCATAAACATGATGTGTCTTTGTTTAACTTTTAGCAAACAACAAGGATAAGATGATTCTGCCAGCGTTGCGATCGTTAAATGGAACGCAGCCATAATCACATTGGTCGATTGACATTGACATTATGGACACGGCCTATACTCGTTATTGTTGTGAAATAAATACATGCTTATTTTCTGTAATTTTTTGTCTCGAGTGTATTATTTTTATATATCCTAAATTAAATATTTTTTTTTTAAATATTAAATATTTAATTAAATATTATCTTTAAATATTATCTTAAAAGTATTTAGATGAAATATTTAACTAATTCATCTTTTATCTAGATACACTAAAACCGAATTATCTTTATCTTAACTGAGATATATGAGTATATGAGTTATCTAATCTGTATCTAGATTATTTTGAGTTATCTAAGCGTAACACTGAGTATCACGGACGGAAAATTACGTGCACGCATGACGTATCGGATGCACGTGGTTCTTCTGGGTAACCGCGAGAAAAAGGGGGAAAAAGAAAATATTCCGCGATTATATAATGCCTGTAAGTTCGATTTTCTAAGCTATAGTGGCAAATATATTATATGCGTGACTGTTGAAGATACACGTGGCTTTCTGGTTATTCCAGAAAGAGAGAGAGAGAGAGAGAAAATTCAATTCGCGTGATGTGTGCACTCAGGAGGTAGTCTGTTCGATTTTTAAAGTCGCAGCAGCAACTTATTGTAATTGTAGTTATAAATTAAATTAAGTGTAAAATTAAAAATTAAAAATTAAAATTAAAAATTGAACATTAAAAAGTGTATATAAAATTAAATTAAATATAAAGAAAAAATTGTATTAAATAAATATGTTACAATAAATAATATAATGTTATGTAATAATAATATTATTATTATATAATGTTATATATCATTGTTATATTATGTTATATTATGTTACATTATTATTATATAATGTTATATAAATATATAAATAAATATATAAATATAAATATATAATAATATTATTATATAACATTATATTAAATTAAAAGTTAAATAAAAAAAAGTCATTTCTATACATATATTAAAAATTATTTTTAGAGAGCATCAGTTTTCATTTCAGAGAATTTTAAATTGTTCTATATTGAAAAAAAATTATACATGACATTGCATGTGAGTCATGCGTTCCTTGTATAAGGTGTGTACGAGCGATTTTATGTCCCCACGTGGCATCACGGACACAAGCGTCAAGTTTATTGTGTTCGCGTGAAAAAACTTGCAGGAAAGTGCAATTCATGCGGTCGATAAATGGATGAACTCAGTTGAGTGGGATTCTCGAACGTTCAGCGAAACAATAGAAAGTCTTTCATAGGAGATATCGTAGGAGAGAGATATAAACAACGAGATATATAAACGCGAGAGATTTCATATTCATGATCCTCTATTTTCACGAAAACAAGACATGACGAAACCGAAAAGTCGAAAAATTTTTTTTTACATTAAATAAAATTATTTAAAATTATTTAAATTTCAACGAAATTAATCGCACAAATATGGAAATAGTTTTAATAATATAAGCAGAAACGAACAAGAGCCAGAATTTATATTCTAATTAATCTATTAAATTTAAATCATTTTTATATTAAATTCTAGTTTTATATTAAATTCATTTTTATATTAAATTCACAAGTCACTGATGACGCATTTGTCTGCAGTAAAATCAACCAATTATATTTTTACGTAAACGTTTATCTCGAAAAACCACTTATAATCTACAATTTGAAACACACATTATATCGGTAATACTTTTTCAGAGGAAGATAAGAGCTAACGCGACGTCGATATGAGAAGCAAAGTAAAAAAAAGAGAGACAGAGAAAAAATATTTGTATTTTTTTTTTAATTTTCTTTGTCGATGGTTACAGGAATATAATTTAAAAAAGAGAGAGAAGAAGAGATTCATCTAGTCTATTTATATTTGAACTTATTCATATTTTTAATGCAATGGTAATCATATGTAAAATATGTTATAATGCAAGAAAATTGTAGTTTATTATTGTAATATGAATTTTTTAATAAACTAATATTGAAAAAAGGAAGAAGTGTTGTTGCTTCTCTGCGTTGCAACTACTGTTGATTCTTATGCCATTTTCTTTTTTTTTATTTTTGATTACTTGAACCAAATCTCTAATTATTAAATTATTAAAGATTGTAGTATTTAACGATACGTTTTATCCTTAAGCGCTGTCGTAGTTCAAGGTGTTGCTAAGCCAGGTGCGTTTAGCAGTAACGGTCTTCAACGTTGGTTCCTGGAGGAAGCTGCGATACAATGTGCCGCAAACGGTTTCTCCTTGAAGCGTCCATATAATAATTCAAATAGGAGAATAGTCCATAGTGAGTGAATGAGAGAGAGAGAGAGAGGGAAGGGAGAAAAAGACAGAGAGAAAGAGAGAGGGCGGGAGGGAGAGAGAAAGCATAGATGGGCCGGTTGTATCGATTAATTTTAAGCAGAGCGATTTTTCATAATTTTATAAATATGAAAAATCAAAAATAATTTATATTTTTATACTTTTTTTTATATTTTTATATTATTATATTTTTTATATATTCTTGTCGTGTATTTACCGTTATGGTTTTATTAATTTCTATATTATTTGATGTAAAATTATCGATGATTAATATATAATTTGTTTTGATGACTTAATTTTATAATTAAGCTCTCAATGCCTTTACTCGAATTTTATTTTATCTTTTATAGTAAGCTGATTAATTATAATTATGAAAAATCAATTAAACAAGCGCTTTCTCATAGATTTCATGCAAGGGAAATGACTTTCGCAAGGAGAAATCAAATTTATATAAATATAAACGTTTACATGAATATAAAGGAAAATTTTCATCGAGTGAATCAGCGTTAAAATATTTTGAAAAAATTAAGCACACTTACGAAAATTATAGGAAATAATGACTCTGCGATGTCATCGAAATCATTCAATGATTAGTCACTGAATTAACGAATTAATTGTCAGAATAATAATTTATAAGCAATTAAATTTGTGAAAAATATCCTCTCTCTCTCTCTCTCGCTCTTCTTCGTTTTCTTTTCTCTTTTCATATTTTCTTTTGTATATTTATTCTTTCTTAAGATAGGTCAACATTCCATCTCGGTTGGAACCTTTCAAAAATTGCCGTTGATATTTTGACATTCGGAGTTTTATTCAATGGTTATTGTATAAATTATTATTTTTTAATTATTATTTTAATTGAGATATTTAAGTTAAATAGATGTCATATACTAGATTTAATATATCACATTTAATTTAACATTTGATTTAATATATCATATTTAAATTTAAAAAATAATAATTAATTGAAAATATTTAGCCAAGTTTACAATTGTTTTTCTCAATGCAAGAATGAAAAAATATGTAAATGAAGCTAATCCACACTGACGTCTTGTATTATGCAATCTATTTTAGGACTGAAACAAAATCTTTTGTTGAATCGACACTATTTCGTTCTCTCCGAAATCTGCCGTTTATTCTGGTAAAAAAGAGACAGTAAGTCGACTCGTCCTTGTTCTCTCTCTCTTTCTTCCTTTCTTTATTCGCTCGTTGACCATGTTCATTTGGCCACCATAGACAATGTCTATGCTGGCCACGTGTTTCTTTCAATAATACACAAGATGTTTCCGAATCCTTAATTTCTTTGTTTCGAACGAAAGCAAGTTTTGTTCTTTATGCTAATTCTTTTCAGGACAAATTTAATTCGACGCTCTTTTTTCCATTATATATATTTTGTCATTTTAATTAAACTTAACAAAATAAATATAAATTCAAATAAAAATTCTATAAATTCTATAAATATTAAATCAAAATTCTAAGATTAAATTAAAAAAATCAAAATTCTAAAATTAGATTAAAGATTCATTTGAAATTATAAACCAGGAAAAAATTTATCTATTTGTATTCATCCCTTCGTTTACGGAAAGGTACTTTTTGTTCCAAATTTCGTATTAGCATTTTTCTTGAGAAAAATATCTCAATTATACGCATTGAAAAATTCATAAATAAATGAAATTTGTTGTGAAATATACATGCGCGTAAAATCAAACGTGCATCATGATGCAGAAAATATATATTTTTATAAATACGTGCGCGTCACACACCGCGAAGTATTTTTGAGTTTCATTGAGATTTTGCTGTCACTGAAAATAAGCGCGAAGACCTCGCGAACAAATATAGCAGCAGTATATAATTTAAAATTGTAGATTTATGTCGAACGGACAGAAATTCGTTGTATTCTTTGTAAATAGTATATAGATTCAGTGAATAGAATAGATATTGCGATAGAAGTGTGACGTAATCTATAAGAAAAATACATGTAAATTGGGCGTCTTTTTTGTTACCAGAATTTTACATACTCGAATGTCAACGAAAACGACATTTTGACTCACGTTAGTCATTCAATAGTCAGATCGATAACAAGCTTGTATTGAAATAGTAAAAATAAGATTAAAAGTAAAAATAAGATACAAGGAAATATTATTATATTTATTAGTCTTTAAGAGATATGTGTATTCCGATAATTTTATATAACGCGGAAAAAGATGAAACGTGAACTTAAGAAAATTTTAAAGACTTCGAGATTCTTTGAGGAAAAAATGAAGAAGAAGATTAGAGTTTTTTCTGCTAATTATCTATCAGATTATATATTATATAAATACATACATAGGGAAAAATTATATTGATTTTTTATTTATCAAAATTTGAGTCGAAATTATACCATGTTTTTAATATTTATTATCAATAATGTCTCATTATAATAATAATAATTATTATTGTTATTATTATTATTATTGTTATTATTATTATTATTATTATTATTATTATTATTATTATTATTATTAGTGTTATTGTTATTACTTTAACATTATCTTTTGATCGTGTTAAAATAAATACATTGGATTATAATCGCGAACTTTTCAGTCAATTTCAAATCTCGCGATATTCCCGATTTAAAGCCATTACAACAAAAAATTTAGTATATCCCATTCGTAAGTCTATAAATAAATCGATCAATTTGAATTAAATATTTGAATTAAATATTTTATAATATCGTTTAAGAATGGTCGATATCGATTGGTCGATTAGTTTACGGTCAAAGTCAGAGGCAAAGGAATTTTACAAGAATTAGCAATATTTAAAAAAATTTTAGCTTCTTTTATTCTGATTAGTAAAATTTCAATCTTCAAGCCGCAAACTGCGATGCGAACTTTACAGTTGCGATTGTAATTTTTTCACGTCCAATGTCTGTAGCATTTTTCAATCTGTCAATTATGCAACTGCAAACTCTGCATAACATACAACAATATAGATAATCGAAGGTGTAATAAAATTTAATATTGAATCACACGCATTACGCTGCATTAAAGTGCATATTAAAGGCTGCTGTATGTGAAATATCTAAAAATAATAAATATCTAAATAACATAATATAATAAATGCAATAACTAACATAATATATAAACATTCTGATAGTGAAACAATAATGTATGTTTTGCTAAAAAAAAGTACAATATACATCATGAATGAATTTTAATCCCTTAAAATATTTATATTCTTTTTTATTTAGATGACTTCAAGGCAACTTTTAATGTGTGATGGTGAAATAATAAAATGCATATTCTGCTAAAAAAAAATACATGTACAATATATGTATATCATGAATGAATTTTAATTGCTTAAAATATTTATATTCTTTTATATTTTTACATTCTTCATATTCTCTTATATATTCTTTTTTTATTTCTTCTCTCTTTTATTTAAATAACTTCATGGCAGCCTTTAGACGATTGCATTAGTAACGAATAAAACGAATAGTTTACGAATCTTTGGATTATTGGTTTCTTTGGCCAACGTTAATCTTATTCATAGACATATTAACATAGACTGCTTATAAAGTGGTGGAAAGTGTTCTCCTGAGAAAAAAGGATAGATGAATTTTTCTGAAGTTTCTGTCTTTCACGTATTCTGCGTGTGCCAGAAAAGGACAGATGGTCCAGATATAAATTCATGCTATCCTTTTTTCTCAGGAGGACACTCCAACTTCGAGCTTTAATGCTTCATGAGCAGTTTATGTTACATCTACGATCCTATTTTATTAGGCTCCTAATATTCCAGCCATCGATTCATGTATACCATCAACTGGTATATTAGGGTATCAATCAATAGTTTCTCTAGTCAATAAAATATAACGAATTTGGGGAAGTAGGTAAGAAAAGGAGAAGGACGAAGGAAAGAAGAGAAAGGGGGAACTGGGGCAGCTTTATCGCAGAATCAAAATCTTCATGCTTATTATATACAGAGTGAAGGTGAAACATCTGACATCAGAACACATATAGGGTGATGCATTTGAAGTATAGTGCCGCTCCAAAGTTTAAAAATAGTGCAAGTTTGACGAATAAATATTTTTAAGAAATATAAGAAAAAAGAAAAGAATTAAGAGAGATTAAAAAAATGTTTTTTATGAAGTAGTCAATAAACTTTTATTACAAGCGATTTTTTTGAATATTACATAATTTTTTATTTAACTTTGATAAAAAATATGATTGTAAAATGACCAATTCAATTAAGAAATAAAAATTATGTAGAGAAGTAGTTGAATAATATAAATGACGCACTATATTCTGAAACAAAAAAAAATAATTAATAAATAAGCAGAGAAGCACAAAATAATATAAAATTTAATTAATAATGAATACTACGTATGCACACATCTCATGCATATATTAAAAAAAAGAAATAAAATAGAAAGATAAAATAAAAAATAAAAAACATGCAAATAATATGTATTAAGTATAAAAAACATGCATAATATGTATTAAGTATAAAAAACATCCATAATATGTATTAAGTGTAAGAAGTGTTAGGTATATGAGTGAAAATAACATAAATAACATGAATGTACAGCATATGTTATTATATATTTTGACAAAGCATATTTCTTTTATAAGATAAAAAATGTAATATATAATATAAGATGTGTGATAAAAATATGATATAATTTAATTCCGTCATAATTAGAAATATAATTTATAAATATATGTATATAAACCTAAAATCGACAAAAATACGAACATTAACGTATATATATATATATATATATATATATATATGTATATAAGTAAATGTAATTAGATATATATTTATAAATAATAATAAAAACAAGAATTATTTTAAAATATAATAAAATAATTATAAATCGCGAATATTAATTTATTCATTCTTACTCAATCATTTGTCCGTACTTTAGCTACTCGATCCACTTATGAATGAAATAAAAAGTAAGAAAAAAATTTTTAAACTTAACAAATGTATGTACATATATGATTTTAAATATAAATCATTATCATAACATAAACCATAAATTAAAAATTGAAACCATAAAATAAAAATTTGAAACTATAAGTAAAAAGTTACATAATTAAAACAATACACAAAAATACAATTACAATACACAAATCAAACATACAATAAAATATACATGCAAGTTGATATAAGCACACAATATTCTAGAAATATTGTGTTTTATAAAGTGATAACATAAATTAAACCCATAAACCAAAAACTGTCACAAATAAAACATAGTAATACACATGCTAAAACAAACATAATTCATATACAACAAATTAATTGTGTACATAAAAAATAACTGTAAAAATAATATTGTGTGTGTGTATGTGTGCGTGCATAAAATTAATATTATTTGAATATATTTATAAATGTAAAATATTTAAAAGTTTTCTATTTTTTCTATTAACACCTTTATATTCTCTATTATGTTGCGACAAAGTAAAATAAATACACATACGAAAAAATAATTTTATTAAATAATTTATATACACCAATTAAATTTAACATTTGATCTGTATCTACAGCACAATTTTGCGTGTCTGAGTGTTCCAAAACTTTCATACTAAATAATTTTTTAAAGGCACGAATGAATTGAATTGATTGGATTTACACAATTACCGCCTTGTTATCTAATAGAACCAAAGAAATTTTCAATACAATCTTGGTTTATTCTCCGTGTACGTATATACGGAAAATTATAAAATTTTAATTTTTCCCAAAGTTGCATCATGCTTTTAATAATTATTTGCCAACATTCAAAACATTTAACTTTCACACGAGAGCCTTTATCGTTAATCACATAAATATTTTTTTAAAAATTTGTTCTAAAAATTGAATCTGTTTTCTGCTTCCAGTAAATACTTGTCCATATTCTTTTGAACTATTAAGAACAGAAGAATTTAAAACATCAAATAATTTATCAAAATGATCAATAAAATTGTTTCAATTGCTTCATTTAGAAAAATGCCAGAGGACATTTGAATACACATACTCTACTCAACTACTGAAAACTTGTATCGCATATTTGACTTTCATTTTTTGAAAATTAGTTGGCTCGATATGATTTTTAGACAATTTTGGGGCCATTTTTATCCATTGTTTACTATCTTTATTATAAAACTGCACAATATGAGCCCATGAGGCAACTTTGTTAATTCCAAATTCTGTATTATATTTTAATAAATTATCTCGAGTTCTTTTCATTAAATGGGGAGTATCGAATATATATAATACTTCAAAATTATATATATTCAACTAAAAAGGTTGAATTCTGTGTTGAAATATCTAACTCTCGAGATAATTGTACAAAATTTGAACCTATATCAGTAATTAAACCATGCACCATAGCACCGCAATTCTGTAACTTACATATTATATTAAATAAATTAGGTTTTAGTGCATTAGATCTACATGCAGCTTCTACAAGACAAAAGCAAACAGGAAGTTTCCAATTATCTGCTATGCTGCGTGCCATAATAACTAAAGCATTTTTTGCAGGTAATGGTAATTTTTTATTATCCGTATCTTTAAATCCAATAATTTCATCTTGCGATACGTTATAAAATAAATGAGCTTTTAAACTCATTTCATCTATACATAAAATACAATGGCGTTCTAATAATGGCAATGAATTTAATTTTATGGATATATTAAATGAATACATTAAAGATTTTATCATTTATACTCGGTTTAATTAGCCATGTTTGTGTAAATGATTGAAATAAGCGTATCGAAGGTAAAGCTATTTCTTTTTTTAGCATTCTATAATTTCGCGGACTTAAAAAGTATAAGCACAAGGCAAATTGTTCAAATTCAGAATTATATCTTCTTCCATGTTTGCTTTTAATTTGTGCATCAATTTGTGCACATAATATTCGTGCAAAATTGGCAGGGAAAAACTTACATGTTAAGTGGCGCAGAGTTTCATATTCCTCGGGCTTCTTTCCAATTTTCTCTATATTCTTCAGGTTTTTAAATTTTTTCTGCAGCCGTCGATTTCTTTCTTCTAGTTTTTTCACTCTTGCCTTTAATTTTGTAATCTGTTGCCGCAATTTTTTCTCCAGTGGACTGTCCTCTTTTCTTGCTTTTTGGATGTTACTTGATGTGCTCCTACACAATATATAATATATGTATATACACATATATATTATACCAATAACTGTATAATATAACACACATACAATATTTATATATATATATATATATATATATATATATATATATCTATATATATATATATAGATATATATATATAATATTTTAGTATATATATATATATATATATATATATATATACACTAAAATATTATATACAGGTATTATAAATATTACACATTAAATAGTAAAAATTAAATATAAAATTAAAAAGAGATAAAGTAATAATTAGAATTATATAAAAATTAAAATGATGTATGAAATAAAAAATGAACTAAATATATTTTAATAATTTTTAAATAAATAATTATAATTTAATTTAATATAATTTAATTAATTATTATACATTTTAATTAAATATTATTAATTATTATATTATTAATTATTATATAATTTAATTATATAATTTATATATAATTTTATTTAATTATTTATATATTTAATTTATATATAATTTGTTATATAATTTATATATAATTTGTTATATAATTTATATATAATTATTATATAATTTAATTAAATATTATAATTAAATAACCACAAAATATATTATAAAAAAAAATATATATATATATATATATATATATATATATAATCTGAAATAGTTATAATAAAAAATGATATATTGACTATTATGCAAATAAAATTTAACAATAATAATCAATCAGGTTTCAAATATTACAATATCAGTAATTGTTAAATTAGGAAAATATGATTTATTTTAGCAATTATTAATATATTAAACCAGCATATCTATTATTAATCAAAATGGTATAACACAATTTCTTCTAATTTTTTGAAAACAGAAGGTTCTGATTGAATATAAATTAATAAGAAGATAATTTCAGACTATACAATTAAAAATTTGTTTCGTGAAATCTATAAAAGAAACATTTAAAAAACATTAATATTTTATGAGTAAAGAAATTTGATTTACGCTTTTTCCTGTTTTTTATATAGTCCCTAAATTGTGTAATATCATTTTTTTTTACTAAATTATACCATTTTGATTCTCAGCAGTTAATATAAAAATTATAAATATAAAAATTTACGCCTTAGCCATCTCAACATCAGATCTTATTTCTTTTTGTTGTTCAGTGGGTCTGTTGATTTGGCTTTCCTGTTGATCTGTTGCTCTTTGGGCTTGTTGTTCTGGAGGCAGCAATGCTTCTAATTGTAAGTCACTAAAAATATATAATTACTTAATTACTACTTTATATATTTTATAATATAATCTTATATATGTTATTATTATTCTTGTTAATGATAATTTAAATTAAATTAAACTTAAATATCCTAGATTATTTTCTTTTTTTAAGTAAAGACAGCATTTTATTATTGTTACTATTACAATAGTAATAAGATACTATCTCTATAAAAAAATAATCTAGGATATTTAAATTTTATTATATAAATAATTTAAATTTTATTATATAAATAATTTAAATTTAATTATATAAATTTAAGTATAAATATTTATAAATTTAATTACTTATTTGTGTTTCCTTGTGTATCATTTTCAAAAATATTTTCTTTCTTTATCATTTTCAAAAATATTTCTTTCTTGGGTTGTCTTGTATCGCTTCTTGATTCCCTATCTTCTTTGCTATTATCTTCCTCTGATTTAATTGATGAATTGCTAGAAATTATATACACAATATATTATTAATTTTTAATAATATCAAACATTGTTAATTATATAAAAAAATATCAAATTATACTGGATATAAAATAATTATAAATTAATAAAATATATAAAATAATTAAATAATATAAAAAAATTAAATAATTATAATGTTATATTTATAAGAACATACTTTCTTCCAAAGAATATTGTGGGTATAGCATCTGGATGGAGAGAAGCTCTAGTCTTCCTTATGTTGTACCACTTCTCTTCAAAATGTAAATGGCATAATCGATAATTACGATAAGCGTAATCTGCACCCATTACTTGTAGATCCAGCCTGTTGCATGCATGTATCCACTGCAACCATCTATAAATATCATTTTTTTAATGTAAAGAATTATACAAGGTGTTAGAAAAGTCTGGAAACGGTCAAGTATCTCGAAAACGAAATGTTTCTGAGAAAAATGTTTCGAATCAAAGTTGTAGGGTTTTAAAAGTTTTATTCAATGAGCATATCCGTTTGACCTGGAATGGAGGGATCAAGGCGAGGTCAAGGCCAACATGATTTTTTTAAACAAAAATCCCAACTTTTCATTGCATATTCTTGTAGCTTATCTCGAGAGCTTTCCAAAACACTATAATTAAGCTAGTTTTCATTGAGTATTTTTCAAATTATGAGGCTTAAAATAATATCTTAATTTTACATAAATCATAAAATATCTAGTAAAATATCCATTTTTCGATTATGTTACCTTAATATTTTTATATACAAAATAATGAGAGAAATCAATTGGTGTAAAGAAAACATACAGTTATTTTTAAGAAAAAATATGTAATTTGCAATTAACAATTACATATTTTTTCTTAAAAACAACTGTGTATTGTGTTTTCTTTACACCAATTGATTCCTCTCATTATTTTGTACATAAAAATATTAAGGTAACATAATCGAAAAATGAATATTTTACTAGATATTTTATGGTTTATGTAAAATTAAGATATTATTTTAAGAACTTTTAAAAATTTTAAGAGCATTTTATAGAACTTTTAAAACCCTACAACTTTGGTTGGAAACATTTTTCTTAGAAACGTTTCATTTTCGAGATATTTAACCGTTTCCAAATTTTTCTAACACCCTGTATACACATACATACATATTTAAGAATATAAATAAATAAATAAGTATATTGCAGCAATATTTCTGATGTTGCAATTTTAATTTTAGTACACACACACACACAAAATATGTGTGTGTGTGTATAACAAAATAAATTTGTTTTATGTTTAAAAAAATAAAATAAAATAAAATCATACCTGTCATGTTCTTTTGGAAATCGAAACAAGTGTCGTTTTTTCAGAATATTTTGATTACAATTTTTTACGACACACCATACGCTTGATTTATTCGATGCCATTTTGTCCAATTTTTAAAATATTCTCAAAATCTGCAACAAAACTAAAATCAAAGTGCTTCCAAGAGAATTGAAAATCTGTACAATTTTTATACAGATTTACTATTCTCTAATTATTCGTTCTCAGCTTCTCACTTCTTCCACTATTCACTGAACACTGTTCACTGAACATTGTTCACTGAACACTTCACCACTTCATACATCTCTATCACCTCTATCACTTCTATTTTTATTATTATTTTATCGGTCGCTTGATGGATTCAGCTCTCTCGTAATCGCTCTGATCACTTGTAGTACCTTCCCGCCAATTTTTGTCATTAAATGGCCGCTTCTATAGGATTGAGAAAGAGCACATAAAGAGAGAAACTAAGACAGAAGATCACTGTCACGCGATTGGTTATCAAAGCCGCGCATGTGCAGTTCATTTTTACCTACGCTGAAATTGCGCGGGAGCGTCCCGTTTGACCACAGCCAATTATATCGATCTGTGCCTAGGGTAACTAGCAACGATTAACCAATCAGAGAGTCCTATTTTGAATTGGCCAATTGGCGACGTGGTCAATCGGGTGCCACCCAAATTGCGCTACTGTATATACGAGGATAGTTCGAAAAGTTCTCGGCCTGACAAAGAAAACACATGATTTTCAGCAAAAATCTTTTTTTATTTTTCAACATAGTCTCCTTTCAATTCAATACATTTAGACCAACGATGTACTATTTTTTGTATACCCTCAGTATAATACGATTTGCTTAAGTCTTCAAAATAAGCATCCGTCTCGGCGACGACCTCCGCATTTGACGTGAATTTTTTTCCAGCGAGCCATTTTTTTACATTCGGAAACAAAAAAAAGTCACTGACAGTTAAATCTGGTGAGTATAGTGCGTGTGGTAACAATTCGAAACGCAATTCATGGAGCTTTGCAATTGCAATTGAAGACGTGTGAGCAGGTACATTGTCGTGATGGAAAAGCACTTTTTTCTTTGCCAAATAAGGACGTTTGATCTTAATAGCATTGTTCAGGTGCTCTAGCAATGCTGCGTAATACTCTCCACTGATTTTGCCTTTTTCTAGATAATCTATAAACACCACACCTTGCGAATCCCAAAAAACAGTCGCCATCACCTTTCCAGCTGATAGAACTGTTTTTGCCTTCTTTGGACTTCTATCCGCTTCCACCCATTGTTTTGATTGTTGTTTCGTCTCTGGCGTGTAATGAATCCGTATTTCATCGACAGTGATAAATCGTCGCAGAAATTCGGCTGAATTGCGTTCAAACATATCCAAGCACTCTTGAGAAATGTTCATTCGAATACGTTTCTGATCGACCGTTAACAAACGCGGCACCCATCGCGCCGAGAGCTTTTTCATATGCAAATGTTCATGTAAGATGTTGTGAACACGATCTATTGAGATGTTTGCAATGTGAGAAAGCTCACGCATTTTTATTCGTCGATCATTTAACACGCTATCGTGGATTTTTTGGATGATTTCCTCATTCGTGGCGGTTTTCGGACGACCCGAACGTTCATCGTCAAAGATGGATGAACGGCCGCGTTTAAATTCAGCAGCCCATTTCTTCACTGTTGAAAATGATGGAGAAGAGTCTTCCAAAGCGGAATCTAGCTCGTTTTTTATTTCTGTTGCCGTTAATTTTTTTAAAACGAAATATTTTATGACTGCGCGATATTCAATTTTATCCATTTTTGGAGAAGTATCAAACCTGGTCTGTTTTACCCGAGCACAGTAAACAAACTAGCGAACGAATCTGTCTGAAACTGTGTGGTATGCTCTCTGAGGATGCCATCCCATGGACGTCGGAATAATCGGAAAATGGAATTGGAAAGATGGAATGGTGGGAAGCTAACCAATCGGCATTATTCCATTCCGTTTTTTCACAGCTGGGTTCCCCATGATGATTATTTTTCGGAACAGACTTCGACGTGTGCGTAAATTCAAATATCTAACTGCCACTTAAGAGAGAGTGTTGTGATAAAGTTGCCGTTTTATATATTTTGATTAGTCTCTCTCTTAAGTAACAGTTAGATATTTTAATTTACACACACGCCGAAGTCTGTTCCGAAAAATAATCATCATGGGGAACCCAGTTTTGAAAAAAACGGAACGGAATAATACCGATTGGTTAGCTCCCCACCATTCCACCTTTCCAATCCCGTATTCCGACGTCCATGGGACGACACCTTGAAGGATCAAACTTGAGAAAAATCATAGCCATTTGATATTCTTAGCGACATCTCTGTATCAGGCCGAGAACTTTTCGAATCACCCTCGTACTGTGCTATAACATAATGGCGGCACGCGGTGAAGTAGTGATTGGGGAGGGGAAGAGTCTTCGCCGCGCGCCTACACACTCATTGCTCCCATCCTAATTACTGCTTATTTTAAATTATTGATAAAATGCAAAATATACAACGTTTAAATTATTGCAAATCAAAATACATCAAAATTAATGGGCATTTTCCAACTAGCGACACAGTGTATCACTTCATCCTTGTTGGTTACCGAATGTAAACAAGGAAATGATTTACTGTGTGCTCTGTGTCGCTAGCTGGAAAATGCCCAATGTAATGAAAGTAATAAAAGTAATGAAATATATCATCAAAATATATTATTATTAAATAAATTTTGATAATATATTTAATATATTAAATATATTATCAAAATATATTATTATTCATCAAAACATATATTATTCATCAAAATGTATCATTTAAAATTAATAATGGATATATTATAATAATTTACTTACAAGTAGAATGAAAATTTTTTGTTTGCAGCTTTTTCTTTTTCTAACTGTTCTAAATTTTTCTTATTTATTCGATTATTACAGCCGAATACCACGCAAAAACTCATGGGCCGGTATTCCGATCTTATATTTAAGATTGTCTTAAGTCTGGTCCGAGATTGACTTAAGACCTCATTCAACCAATCAAACAGCTGCGTAGCATTTCAAGCTCGAACTTAAGACGATCTCAAATATAAGATCGGACTAAAACGGCCATAGTCACTGGCACTGACGAGATACTGTTAAAGATCGATAGCCTTGGGTAAATTTTCGTAACCACCAAGTGGACCCAGTGGGCCAGGAGATAATAGAGGATTGATGATATTATCGGCCGTTTTTGATTATATTACAGACAATTACAAGAGTTATTTAAATCATACGTAGTATTTTAGGTCATTCTGCTATTGTTTTATTATCGAAAATGTATAAATCTTTTATATATCTGTTGTGTAAAAATGACAAATTATGTATAAAATCGTTATTTTATTATCGACAATGTAAAGATTTTGTTACCTACAGTAGCATTTTGCACGTTTCTTTTTCTGGTTACGCTAAATCCCATAAGACCATCGGTCTTTAATAGTATCTTGTCGGTGTCACTGGAAACCACTTTTGCAGAACCATGCACCAAATGACATTACTCATAACGGTCTTACATACAGGTCTGGAAACTTCGGTGGTAGGGGAGGTCTCACTTAAGGTTTGTTTTTTATTCCTGCACTGGCTGCACTAGTTCAAAAAGTGTACACTAAAGGTTTGTTTTTTATTCCTGTACTGGCTGCACTAGTTCAAAAAGTGTACACTAAAGCGTTCGTTATTCTAGAACTGGTGTAACCGATACCATTCGTTATTCCAGGAAAACTTAGTGCACGAGTTCACTGAACTGGCTGCACTTAGAGGTTTGTTTTTTATTCCTACACTGAACTGAACTAGTTCTGCACTAGAACTGAGCCAGTGCAAGCGAGAACTGAGAGTGCAGACGGGAGTAGAAAACGATACAGTGTAAACTAGTGTAAAGCAGTGCAAAAATATGGCGCGTCACATTAATAACATAATTTTATCAAATATTTACTGTGTCTGCTTTAATAAATATTAGATAATTCTAATACCTTCAGAAATGCATGTTACGTGTCCAGTTTGATCCACTAAAATATTTCCTATGGCATCTTTTTTTATTCTTGCTGTTTCTGTATTTGCCATATTGTTTTTTACTGTAAATATTATATATACATATGTTTCAAATAAAATTATTAAAATTACTATTAGAATAAAATTATTAAAATTACTATTAGATTTCACAGATTAAGATTTTCTAACCTTACAAATTTTATATTTTACTCAACTGGTAACGATTTTTACTATATAAATTGTAAACATTATATATATATACATTCAATATATATATATATATATATATATATATATATATATATTGAAATATAAATTTTGTAAAATTTTTTTGATCCAAAAAAACTTCTACTTTTATACTTACATTAACCTTTAAATTTTGAAATTGCCGGCTATATTCAGTACAGGAATAAAAAACACCTCCTTGGTTGCTCTACACTGCTTGCACTACCTCCGGACCTAGTGCAGCCAGTTCAGTGAACTCGTGCACTAAGTTTTCCTGCACTGGAATAACGAACGGTATCGGTTACACCAGTTCTGGAATAACGAACGCTTTAGTGTACACTTTTTGAACTAGTGCAGCCAGTGCAGGAATAAAAAACAAACTTCTTTAGTATGTCCGTTTTTTGGGAGTTCACGACTTGCTTGCTAAGTTCGCTGCGATCTAGAAGTCGCAATGCGAGCGAGAGAGACAGAGATAGCCTGCAGTAGTCGTTCTCTCTCTATGTCTAAAATGCGGCTGAGCCAGCTGTAATAAGAGTATTTATGTACATTGAACGAAATCCCGAAATCGCGGTCGTATCAAAGATACATTTTTTTTTTGCAAGATGCCGAATTCGTGCGTAGTTATAAATTGTCGGAAAACGAGACAAAATGTCAAGGCAAAGTGTTCGCTCTTCAGAGTTCCCCAGTCTGAAGTTTTGCGCGAGATGTGGGAGACCGCAATTCCCGGTATCGCGAAGTTACAACCGAACCAGCATGTATGTGAGAAACATTTCGAAGAAGAATGTATCGTGCGACGTCTAGTGAAACGAGATTCTGATGGAAAAATCCTCATCGATGTAAGTATTTGCATCCTCGTACAGTAAGTTGTTTTGTTTTCGTGAAAGAAATTTTTAAACGATTTTTATGTGGAAATGTGCTTCGAATGTTTTAAAACATTGAAAAACAACATTTAGAAAAAAATTTCCAGAATCCTAGAGTATCCCCCTATTCTAAATTTAACCGTAAGAACTCTTATATACGTCAATATGGGCTTTTCGTGAATATTCTAATTTTTTAATTTTACTATATATTCCATATAAACGTCCTCGATTGACGGAAACTGCCATCCCATCAATTTTCAATGGGGATCCTGTGGAACTAGTTATAGATAGCGATAGTCAACAACAGGTCACCGTAGTTTCATGTAACGAAGGAACTTTTACTCCAGAAATCGGTAAGTACAAATATTTGCAAACGTATTCAAAGACTATTTTATTTAACAAATTAAAATAAAATATAATAATAGGCCATAAAGAGCCAAGGCAATTGTAAGGCGTGTTTTTGAAGAAAAAAATAATCCATGAAATTTTTTTGTCTTGTCAGAATCACTGAAGAAGGCTTGAACTGAGTCCGAAACGTTTGATGCCAATAAAGAAGAAAGATCGTTTAATGTGATCGTTTTCATGGATTATTTTTTTCTTCAAAAACACGCCTTACAACTGCGTTGGCTCTTTATGGCCTATTATTATATTTTATTTTAATTTGTTAATTTCAAGAGCCTTTAATTTCGTTTATCTTTTATTTTATTTTATTTAAAATCTTTATTTTCTTCAAAATGAAAAAAAAGCATTAATACTACAAATAAAATAAAAGACCTGTTCTATGGTCATATACTATGTATAGAAGGACTGAAGACGTACCATTTCAAATTTCAGTTGTGAACAAGGAAGAGATTCGACCTGACACTCCGCAGGAGGTTCATACGATGACCGTTTCAAAGCCGTGCGCTGAAGATGTACAATTTATCATATCCGTTGTGAACGAGGTGCAGCTCAAAATTGAAACAGTACATGAGACGAGTATAATGACTGTGCCAAAGCCGTGGATTATCGTTCAGTCGAAACCAAAAAATAAAAAATGGTTTTTGTCCGAAATAGTAGCTAACGATTCCAATAACGATACGCCTGTCATTAGAAAAAGTATTGCTGTCAATAACAAGGGATTTGTCCAATACTACGTGCATGGAAAACTCGTCAAAGATCACATTGAACAACTTCCGTCGCTAGTCAACGATCCGCAAACGCTGGTGACTATTGCTACGCAATTCAAATCTTCGCGCATATGCGATGGGCTGGGAGACGTCGCCGTTCATCTCGATGTGAACACCGTATGCAAGGATAACATGGACGTTTACCGTTCGATCAACTGCTCGTTAATTGAGAAAAAAAAGAGATGCAGTTCTTGTGTGCGAGTGAGAAAGACGTTGATCCAAAAAAAATGTCGAGATAAAAAACGAGAAAAATTGAAACGTTTCACTGCTCTATCTAATCCCGTTGATCAACGGAAGTTTTTGCGTAACAAAATAAACACTCAGAGATGTTTAAAAAATCGTAAAAAACGAAGAATCCAACTACTCTTGGAATGCTTACAAGAAAAACAGTCTGAATTCGCGGCGATGAAAGAAGAATCGTTTAATGAAAGGTGTGCGGATATTCCGGATATTCAAAAAACGGCATTGCGAGAGATATTCGAAACCTCAAAGAGGAAAGATGCTCGAGGTCGACGCTATTCAAAGGAATGGGCCATATATTGTATGCTCATGAATATTCATTCTCCAGTGATGTATGAGTTTCTGCGAAAGAATCGCATCATTCCTCTGCCGTGTACAAGAACAATTCGAAATTATTTATCGATAATTGATTCGAAATGCGGCTTCGACAAAAATGGACTAATTCAATTTCGAAAACAAAGTTGCTTTCAAAATTTGCTATCTCTTTCCCTCTGACGCGAAATGCTACGGTGTAATAGATAACTTTAATAATTGTTTCCTTAATAGCCATTTTCTTACTAACTGTTACAGGCTATTTAAGTAAGCAAATTTTACGACGTTATGGCAAATGCGATAAATGCCGAAACGCTATAACTAATTCAAATAATAATATAAGTTACCTTCAGCATCGAAATTAGTGGGGAGAAGATCCGAGGAATATTAATTTATGCAAATAGTTATTTTTTTAAACTCATACAATTTGTTGAATGGAGTTTCGCCAAGCATGTGACGAAGAAATATGTTTTTACTTTAACTGTAGATAAGGTTCTCGACAATTATAAATTCACGTTTCCGTGTATTGAGCATGCATCCGAAACACTGTCATATTCTATTTATTTATTATATCCGATTTAGGATGCGTCATTTCGCATATCAACAAAAACAAAAGAATTTTGTAATAAAAAATAAATTGTTTAAATTTGATAAAACAATAATAAAGAAACCGTGCAGTACAGTGACTTTTATATTTAGTTACATTTATTTTCCTTGTTCGAAAAAGTAGCCCATAACTTTTTATTTCAGATCACATTACAATCGAATTATTTGCATACGAATTATGGTTACTCATAATGCGCATAAGAAATGATAAGAATCGCGATAAAATAAAATGAAAAAAAGTTAATAAATAAGGAAAGCCGTGAGATTTAAACCTGTAAAGTTGAGACAATATGGTAAGTATCGCAATAAAAGAAATTAAAAAAAAAGAGCGGTGGGCTTTGAACCCGTATTACATACTAATAATAATGTGTAAGGCAGATTCGAACCTGACCGCTCTTTTTTTTAATTTCTTTTATTGCGTTTAGCTTTTCGGTTTTGGTTTTATTTTTATTATTAAAACTTTTTTTTTTATTACTTTATCTTCTATTCTTACGTAGTATATGTGTTTATGTTTATACTATGTGATAAAAAAAAATTTTTTTTAAATGTTTATAAACTAACTAAACGCAATTTAAAAAAATATATTATCTTCCATGTTATATATATTATCTATATATTATTATATATTATCAATATATATTCTATATATATTATTAATATTAACATACATAGATGTATATATATGCATAATATTATATAATATATAAATAATATATAAATAAAATATATAAATGCATATTATATTAATATATAAATATGAATGAAAATTTAATCAGTAATATATCTAACCTGCAAATATGCAAAAGAGACAATTTTATTTTATTTATTAAATATAATAAAAAAATTAATTGTACAAAAACTCATTAATTTGAATTACTTACTTCAATGATACTTTTAATATTTTTATTGTCCATTTTTGTATTTGTATGGTGTACTTTAATGGTTGTCTTTTAATTAAAAAGGATAAAACGAAAAGAAAATTGCCAACATAATCGCCGTCAGTCTGTAACCGCATATTTCATTTGTCCCTAGAAAACAGAAGGTTACACAAGTTGACTAGTAGCCCTCGAGCTGAGTACGGATGTGTAAAGTTGTGTCGGCAGTTACGGCAATTGGAACGCGACTTGTGTCGCCGTGTGCATAAAAGTGTCTAGGGATATCTCAATTGGAAAGCACCCATTGTAAGCATGGACGTAAGAAATACTCGACAGAGTGTACTGCTGCGGGGGTGAAGCTCAAAGAGTGAGGGGAAAGAAATGTCTACTGCAACGGAATATGAGGCATGTAAGATGGCGACGGATATTAATTTCACGGAGTCTGATATTTTTAAATTTCTTAATATTCAAAAATGATTCGGAATAACACAGCGATTTCAGATGATAGATGATTTCACGGAATCTCTCATATTTTATTTGATTTACGTCCGTGCGACGTGAAAATAGACGCTAAATCTGATGTATCTAAGATGGCCGCGACAATAAATCTCTTATCCCTCAGATTTCACTCCCCTCGTCTAAAAGAGTATTTTATGCTCTGTCCAGTATTTCTTACGTCCATGATTGTAAGTGAGACCTCTCCCACCATTAAAAAAAGCCTGAGTTTCCAGACCTGTATGTAAGATTGTGCGTATATACTGTGCTGTAACCAGATGGTAGGCCGGGTGACTTTTTCGCGCATGCGCCGCGAACGCGGCGTTAACGAAGTATCTAGTAGAAGCAAAAGGTGTGTCACTGGTCGCCTTTAAATAAATTTCTGAAAGAAAATTTTTAAAAAATTTTTACGAGTGACCAACAGCACACTTTTATTTCACTAATCACTTTTCTCGCTGTTTAAAACACTATAACATTCACTCCGGACTCAGGACTTCTTTCTGGCATCACCGACCTCAGCTTGCCCGCCAAAACTTTGGCGCCTATAATCCGCTATCTGATACACCGTTACTTTCCTGTGATTACAACTGCGCATGCGCGAAAAAGTCACCTGGCCTACCATCACTGGCTGTAACAATGGCACGCGGTGAAATAGTGATTGGGAAGGGGAAGAGCCTTCACCGCGCGCCTACATACTCATCGCTCCTCCCCTTCCCAATTACCGCTTATTTTAAATTATTAATAAAATGCAAAATATACAACGTTTAAATTATTGCAAATCAAAATACATCAAAATTAATGTAATGAAAGTACATCAAAATACATCAAAATTAATGTAATGAAATATATTATTATCAAAATATATCATTATCATGTATTATTCATCAAAATGTATCATTTAAAATTAGTAATGAATATATTATAATAATTTACTTACAAGTGGAATAAAAATTTTTTGTTTACAGCTTTTTCTTTTTCTAACTGTTCTAAATTTTTTTTATTTATTCGATTATTACAGCCGAATACCACGGAAAAACTCATGGTCACTGGAAACCACTTTTGCAGAACCATGCACCAAATGACATTACTCATAACACAACTTCGCACAATACATATGAGTTGAACTTTGATGTCAATGATTGGAATGAATTGAATCATTAATCGATCATTATCGGGAATAACCGAATTCAACCGAAGTTTAAAGAATCCCTCCCTACCGCGAATATCAAAGCTCCCCTCGTCTTAATCGGCAGCTAATGCTCTAACTTATTTATTCAGATGTCAATGATATTTTTATATTCTCATTGTCAATTCTGTGTGAATAATAATAATTTTATCAAATGTGCTCGAAACAAATCAAATCTAATAACAGCGAGATTTAAAAAAAAATTCAATTTGAATATTTAGCAACATCAAATGAAAAAGTATCAAGAAATTAATTGTTCTGTTGCATTTAACAATTAACACTTAGCAATAAAACGATAATTTATTTTATTGTGATTTTTATAAAAATAATTATTTCTTTAACGATAATTAAAGATTAAGTGTATTTTATTGGATGTTTTATCGTTCAACTTTTTAACAATCTAAATACAATTCAAATTATTATTAATTTTAATTCTTGTCACACACTTCTATTTTTAAATCAATATGTCAAAAATGAAAATCAAATATAATCAATTAATATTCTTATAGATCTATTCTTTATAAAACTCAAAATAATTTATTTTGTAAAACTAATTATTACACGCAATCAATTTTTTTATCTTTCAAGAGAGATTTATCTCTGATATTAATACTTTAAATGTAAAACTAGCAAAAAAGCGTTTCTTTATTAAAAATTTTTGAAAAATATGATTATATAAAGAGAGTATGTTAATTTTTATATATGAAATATTTACATAATTATATTATTTTAAAAATATTTTATAAAATATTAAAATATTTATATATAAAAGTATTAATTAATAACAAAAGTATTATAAATGCTTTATTATAGATACTTTAAATATGTTAAAATAAAACCTGGGATATTTTATACATGCATTATATTACGTGATTTTTAGAGCGAATTATATACCATTGAGAAAACGAAAAAATAATATACAATATAGCTATTTTGAAAATAATATATATAAATAATAATAATAAATAAATAATTTTTATAAATTACTCACTAATAATAATAATAAATAATTTTTATAAATTACTCACCGCATATTTCTCTGACTGCTTCAGGCTCTTTCATTGCTCTTTGAGTGTCCGATACTTTTCCAGATGTCCTTCTTTTTTCTTCTTCATCCTTTGCTGTTTCCTCATAGCACTTATATTCACTCGCGAACGAACAATTAATTATATTTAGTCATATAATAGAAACGATCACGAGACTTTTGCACGGCACTCTCGATCGCGGAATAATTACGAGAAACGTACATTAATATATCGTATAAGGGATAAAGAAGTACGATTCGCTTTACAATAGTCGTAGCGAATTATATTTCAATACTAATCGCGATCGCGTTTAGGAAAAGAATTCAATAATACGAAGCGTTTTGTATCATTACTTTGCCGTTGGAATGTCGTGTGAATAATACAAGGTCGTCTATGTATTTATAATTTTTGTCTCTTTTGTTTCAATTTTTATTTGGAATAATGAATGATCACGTTTCGATGGATGTATCGCCATATAGTTTCATGTTATTTATTAAGAGTTAATTAATTATTAATTGTAATAGTAGCGAATTATATTTCGATATTAATCGTGATCGCACTGTTAGAAAAAGAATTCAATAATACGAAGTGTTCCGTATCACTACTTTATTACTGGAATATCGCCGTGCGAATGATACAAGATCTTCGCCTATGTAAACAATACAGCGCTACGTCATCAAGGCCGAACGTCGTGTTATTGACCTCGCTGCCGAAATATTTTACGCATACTATGACGTGCATATACGGAAATTGAATTTATATATAAGTATATTTTTAAAGTCACACACACATGTACACACAGATTAATTATTTATTAAACGATTAATATACATCACGAGGCTTTCCATTACGTTAATTATTCGATTTTGCCATTCGATCGTTTTACTGCGCTTTCTCAGACGAATTATGTATATTTAAATCATCACATAATTATATGATAAAGCATCGGACGAAATATTCTTAATTATAAATATTAAAAGAAGAATAATTATTGTTCCTAAGGATTGCAACAAAATGATAATTTATAATTTTGATTCCGGTCACACACGTCGATTCTTAATTGCATTCAATTCTTTTTAATTGCTTAATTAAATGAACGCATCACGCAAAATACGTGTTTCGAAATTATATTCTAATTATATTCCAATCATATAATAGAGTATTTCGAATAATGGAAAGAGCAATAGTCAAATCAACTATTTATTAATAATAAAATTGTAACTTACAAATGTATTCCGTTTATTCCGTACGTTAACATCGCGTTAACAATGAATAAACTTTTAAAATAAATAATCGATAATATATCGAAACAGTTTTACCGATTTAATTACTGATATAAAAATTGATCAATTGATCAGTTGGTGAAACTGTTTCAATATATTGGTTATTTTCTTAAAAGAATTGTTATATGACGAATTGTTATATTATTACGCGCGTCACTCGTTCGAACTCAATTTTGACTTCTCGCGGGAAGACTCAAATCGTTTGTCGAGAATCGATCCTTCAAAAGGATTGTTCTGTATAATTTTTGCAATTAGTGATTATTAATTTGTACGAGTTTTATTTACACAGCGAGTGGCGCGTTTTGATTTTAACTAATCTCGAGTGAGTCATAACTTTTTGAGATATATTGCATTATTATTACGTAGCAAAATGACAAAAGGCATGATGTAACGTCGCGACTCGCGAGTATTGTACAAAGCGTAAATTGCTGTATGATCGTATACTGATTAGCGTAATTACTTTTTTTGAATATCATAAAGCAGAAAAAAATGAACGAGAGAAACAAAAAAAATAACTCATTAAACGTATCGAACGATGGTGAAACAATCGTGAGTAATTTATAATTTATTTTATTTTATTATATTTATTATTTATTTTATTATAATATATTTATATATTTATTATTTGTGGAATTAATTATTTGCTTTTATCTTTAATAATAATTTATTTCACCAATGTGAAAAATAATAATTTATAAAATATAATAATTTATTTCACTAATGTGAAATATTGAAATATTTTATATGTATATATATTATAAATATATTCTATATGTATATATAAACTTTAAATTATATAAAATAAATTAAAATAATTTAATTTAATGATATTAATATACATAAATATAAATAAATATATGCATGTATATATGTATACATGCATATATATTTTTTTTTTTTTTTTTTTTTTTTTTTTTTTTAAGGATAATGATTCCCTTCTCGGGATACATGTTCTGTGTTTTACCTTTACACCTTTTCTGTATTACTTTATACACTTATTTTATACATTTCTACATTAATTCATACATTGATTCATACACTTATTATCCACTTATTACTTGGCTCAGTTTTTCTCTTTCTTTTCTTTTATTGCACAACTTCCGCATCCAGTCTATTCCTTTACCGTCTTCTGCCATAACAAATTCTTCGCTCAGGTTGTCTGCTCTTGATTCCGGGCATTCTCTAAATATATGGTGCCATGATTCCTCTCCTTCCTCGCACAGCCTGCACATTTTTTTTTCTTCCTTCTCCCAATATCTATTGCCTCTCCATTCATTTCCGCATCTGAACCTTGCGATTGTCTTCAGCTTTGTGCCCTTTCCTTTCCGCTCTAAATATTTCGCTCTTTCCCTTGTTTTCCATCTGTTGTATTCTTTCGTTGACTTCGATCCCTCCATCTTCCTTTCTCTCTCCTCCAATTTTTTCTTTTTGTAGTTGGTTGTCCATTCTTCAATCGTGTCTTTTCCTTGTTCCTCTCTTGCTTCTCTTGTCCACTGGTTTGATCCTCCCTCCTTGTAAAACGTCTGCATCCTTCTTCCCCATTGTGTGTCTTCCCATTTTCTATCGCTAATTTCCCTTCTGCATTCTCTCAGTATTTCGTTATCAGTCATTCCTTTTATTTTTTCCTGGTATTTTATCGCTCTTCCTCCGGCTTCTATACTGATTTGTTCTATCTTTGTTTCTTCTCTAATTATGTAGCTTGGCGTGCATCTGTCTAAGCCCAGTATCCATCTTATATATCTCTCTTGAAGTGCTTCAATCTCCTTCCATTCTTTCCATCCCCATATTTCGACTCCGTATAGGAGTATACTTTTAACCATGACATTGAACATCATCATTCTCCTGTCGAAGTCTCCTCCAAATTTTCTTTCGCCTATCCCCCAAACCTGTGCCATGGCTGCTGTTGCTTTCCTCACTATGTCTTTTACATGTGCTTCATCGGTGTTGCATTTCTTAAATGTGAATCCCAGATATTTGAATTCCCTCACTTCTTCTATCTTGCTGTCCTTCCATTTCCAGTTCCTTTCTTGCTTAATTCTTTCTTTCCTACAAAAGACCAACATTTTAGATTTATCTGCGTTTAGAGTCAGTTCTTTTTCTTCTAAATATCTTTCTAGAGTTTTTAGCATTTTCTTCATTTCTCTTTCCGTCTCCGCCATCATCGCTAGGTCGTCCGCATACGCCAAAGTGAATATTCTCCTCCTTCCCAGTCTAGCGCCTCCGTTCTGTCTTTTCTTCATAAATTCCTCCACATCCGCAATGAATGTTATGAATAGGAGTGGGCTCAATGGGCATCCTTGCCTCAGGCCTCCTTCTGTCCAGAATTCCTCTGTACATTTATCTCCTACAATTACCCTGTTGATCGTTTCTTCATAGATATCTTTTATTCTGTTGATCAGTTTCCTATTTATGCCGCGTTCTTCCAGAACCTTCCATAGCTTCTTTCTGTTCACCTTATCGAACGCTGCTTTCAGGTCCGCAAAGAAGACGTATAGTTTTCCTTTCTTTTTCGTTATCGTTTTTTCCGCTATTATTTTTAGTGCAAATATATTATCTATGCAACTTCTCCTTTTTCTGAAACCTGCTTGCGTTTCTGGAAGCAGCTTTAGTCTCTCAACTTCCTTCCTCAGTTTTTCTTCCAGAATCATTGCATAGATTTTGTATGCCGTGTCTAGTAATGTTACCCCTCTGTAGTTTTTCACTTCTTTCTTGTCTCCTTTTTTATGTATTGGGTATATCATGCCTACTTTCCATCCTCTTGGCAGTTTCTCTCCGTTCCATATTTTTTCCATTATTTTCCTCAATTTTTCTTTTGTTTCCCTATCTGCATTTATCCACACTTCGTTTTTGAGCCTGTCTTCACCTGTTGCTTTTTTCTTCTTGAGTCTTCTTATTGCGTTTTCCATCTCTTCCTCTGTGAATCCCTCTTCCTCCTCCTTTGTTTCTTCCTCTCGTGGCATTTCTTGATTACCTCCTGCTTCTCGCACGTTTCGCGCATCGTTATTTCCTCTCGTCTCACCTCCCTCCAGTAGTTCCATGAAGTATCTTTTCCATTGTTGCTCCTCAATGTTGTCCTCTGGCTTTTCTCGTCGGCCTCTCTCTTTCTTTATATATCTCCATATTTCTGTTTCATTTTGTATCTCTGCGATTTTGGTCTGCTCTCTTTCTCTCTCTTCCTTCTTCTTTGTTTCGCAGAGCTTGTTGTGTCTTTGTTTTTCTTCTATAAATTCTGTCCTCTCTATGTTTCCTTTTCTCATTTGCCTGAGGGATCGGTTCAGTTTCGTTTTACTGTTTCTGCAGTCTTTGTCCCACCAAGGTTTCTTTCCTACCTTTTGCATTTTGTTCTTGACTTTCTTTTTGCTTATTGCTTTCTTGATTTCTTCTACTAGTTCTTCCCATTCCTCTTGGATTTCTTCCTTTTCTGCTTTCCTCTTCTTGAGATTTTCTTGGTATACTTTTATTCCCTCCTCTGTCCAATCTTCTATCTCTTTCTCTTTTACTTCTTCTCTCTCTCTTATCTCCTCTGTTGTCGCTTTCAGTTCTATCTCTAAGGGTTGATGGTCTGATTCAGTCCTTTCTCCTATCCTGAAACTTTTTATTTCTTCCCATGTTTCCGCGTTACAAATTGCATAATCTATTACTGAATTTCCTCTTGCTCCTGTGAATGTCCATTCTCCCTGGTCGTCGCCTTCCTTATTTCCATTCAGTAAACCTAGTCCCAGCTTCTCTATTTTTTCCAGTAGATCAATTCCTTGTTTGTTCATTATTTTGTCCTTCGAGTATCTCCTACTTCCTTCCTCTTCTCCATCCCAAACTATTTCTCCTTTCTCTGCTGTTCTAGCGTTGAAATCTCCTCCCACTATCATTTTTTTCCATCCATCGCCTTCGATTATCTCTTCCAGTTCTTCTAGTAACTTCTTCTTTCCTTCTCTGTTGTAAATTGAGATAATTTTCCATTTTCCTCCGTTGATTTCTACACCATAACTAATTATTCCTTGTGTTTCTTTTTGTACTTCCTCCATCCTGATGTTTTTCTTCACTCCTGTTATCATGCCTCCCACTCCTCTGCCCCTTTTCTTGTCTCTTGCTGCGTACTGTGTTACCCAGTTGTATTCCTTTGGCAACAGGGCTTCCATTTTTTTCCATTGCTTCTCCTCTATCCACGTCTCCGTAAAGTTAATTATATCAAAATCCTGTATGTACTCCCAAAACTCCTCGTCTTTCCTTGCAATTCCTGCCGTGTTCCAGAATATTGCCTTTATCTCTTTCTGTGCTTCCTTGCTGACTTTACCTTTGTTCTTATTATACTGGGCCGTTGTTATTTTACTTGGATTGCATGGCTTGCCTGTTCTGAAAAAATTCTTTCAGTCCTTCCCCTTCCTTCTATTTGAAAGTCCTTTCATTGACCATTATTTTCTTGTATCCTATCTTCACTTGATTTCCTCGTTCTCTCTCCAATTTCGCGATTTCTGCTATTTCTTTTTGTACATCTCTTTCTTTTTTTGTTAAGTCGTTGTCAATGTACAGTTTCTTACCTTTCAATTTACTTTTCTTTGCCAAAATTTCTCTTTTCTGTTGCCAGCTTTTTAATTTCGCTATCAACATTCCTCCTCGTTGCTCTCTTCTTATCCAGTACGCCTCCTCCACGTCCGCCTCTACCTGCAGTTCTTGTCTCATTATCAGTTCTATTATTCTCTTAGGTGGGCCTTCTCTCGATAAATCCTCTCCTTTCAAAGTGATGTTGTTCCTTCTTTCTCTTCTCTCTCTTGCCTCTTCTTTCTCTTCCAGTTGTATCATTCTTGTCATTTTCTTCTCCAGTTGTTCTTCTTTGGTCTCCAGTTCCTTCAACCTATTTACTATTATCTCCTTTTCCTTCTCCCATTCCTCTTGTTTCTTTTTCCATTCTTCTTTTAAGTCTTGTATTTCTTGTCTTATTGCCTTGTTTTCCTTCTTTATCTCCTCTGTATCATTCTTGATTGTTAGTATAATCTCTGTCAATTTATCTATTTTATCCATGTCTAGCCCTTCTTCGTTTCCTGTATTCTTCTCCTCTTGCGTCCCTTCTGCTGCTTTTTCTATTCTTTTCGTTGGGGGTGACCTGCTCACTGCTCTTGGTTTTTGGAATTTCTCAAGTAGTTCCTTCTCTGTTCTTATCCTATCTTCCTTTTCTTCCCTCTTCCTCTTAAACGAGTCGACTATCGACTCGCAACTATTGGCCCTTTGTCTTCCAAGTTTCTCCGCGTGGGTCGGCCTCCCTTTTCGTTTTGGCTCCTTTTGTCTTTCCGGGCCTTCTCCTGTTTTATTCATTAATTTGAATTTCTCAAAATCGCGTAAACAACAATTAACCGTTTATTTTTGAAACATCGGCTTCTATTGCTGACACTCAATATTGTCGTTATTTACACCTTTTTCTTTCCGTGAAAGTCAATGTTGAGGCGACGTTTTCATTGCACACGATTTCGTTCAACGTCAAACGTTACCTCTTTCGCCGGTGTTAATTTGCATATCACGTCCCGGTCCTTATTTTGGGTTTATTCCATTATTTTGTTATCGAGCGCTTCTCACTTGTGCAATTATGGGTAGATTGTAAAAGGCTGCGTCACATTTCTACGTCCCTGAGCACGTATAATATATTTCGATGATTTACGCAGTTTAACGCATCCAATTTATATGCCACAGTATTCGCCGTAACTATTCACACCGTTAGCACTCAGTTTTAGACATAAAGAATTTACTTTACACTCCCCAATAAGCACTCAAAGGCGGAGCGACCTGACATACGTCCACACGCCACGACAGCCTACACCGGACCCCCATTTTTTTTTTGTTAATATTATGTAAAATTAATAATGATTAAAATAAAAAAATAGATTTTTGTTTATAGTATTCCATGAAAGTATATATTTAAAAAAGATGAAAGTATATATTTAAAAAAGAATTTAATTGCATACAATAATTTTCCTAAATCTTAATTATTTGCTTTATTACCACTTTGTGTATGACTTGAATTTATTTCTATTTAATTATATTTACTGAATACTATAATTCTGTTATTCTGCATTGTATCGATGAGAATTAATTTATTTTTATTTCATAAAAAATTTAAGTATCTTATCGTATTTTTATCGTTTATATATGTAATCATTTTTGCATAAATCCGTTTAATATCTTGAAGTAAATTAAAAATTTGTTCTGCTCTTTAATAATAAATCTCCATTCGTGAATTGTGATTCGCGAATCTACCAATCTGCTGTATTGATATTGGTTATATCAAATATAACACAAAAAATTCGTTTAGCTCTCATGTCCAACAATTTCATATGTATACGATAAAAAAATATAATTATTGACTATCACGAAATATTTCTAAATATCTAATTATAATTATATTCTTATTTCTAATTATGATTATATTTTTTAAATATAATTAAATAAAGGTTCATGGGATAAAATCAAAAAATTCAATAAAAGACTTAAAGGACCAGCGCAATGATGAAAAGATGCGAAAAAACGGTTATATTAATGTAATAAATCCAATAAAACGTTTATTTAATTTTTAGTGACAAACACTGCGTTTCGATCCAATTCGGATCTTTTTCAATGTCAAATCGCAAAATAACAGTAAAAACATACAAATAAAATGAAATAAAATCAAATTAACAGTCATTAGTAATAATAAACGGAAAGACGCAAAACAAAATAAATAATAATAAAAGAGTCAAAAAAGTCGAAATAAATTAACGCAAAATAACGGACGAAATTCAAACGGACAAAGAAGCGCAACGCATTGATAAGCAAACCCATATTGCAAAATCTCCGTGTGCCATGAAAAAGCAAGCTACACCCCTCGATGACACATGCCGAAAGGAAAAACCATACAAACAGGCTCACATACATCTCATTAAAAACCGTCAAAGAGAATGTTTACAATGTTTACTTTGATCAATTATCAATAAATCCATTCGATTCGAATGTGATATCAGTAAAAACTAATTCGAGCAAGCTTAATGCATCAGAAAATATAAGTGTTTTAGCTTTGACGCCTACTATAGCAGTAGTTCATTGGATGCCACCCAAGAAATTGAATTGCGTGGGCGTGACCTACGAAGTGCATTGGAAGTCAGTTATATTAGTGAACGGCACGCAACAAAAGAGCGAACAAGTTATCAATGTGCCGAAACGTATGGCAGATGGCAGATTTTTCACAAAGATTAACTTGTCGCTACCAGTACAAAATTACTTGATATACGTGTGTGTCCAATTAATTTCTGCGATTTCTACAACGAGAGTTTAAACGAGATCGTTCACATAGCCTCAGAACCAAACAATATTACTTTGAGCGGGGTCAACATAAATCGCATGAAAATTTCATGGATCTCAAACATTAATTCGACGATCTCTTTTATACTAGAGTACAAAGATATTGCAGCAGAAAAGTGGCAAACAGTGAATTATATTAAAATGAATTGTAACAATGAAATAACATACCATGTCAAAAATTTACAATCGGGAACTTTATACAAGTTTCGTTTGATATTGAGATATCTTGAATATGAGGAAAATTTTATATGGCCCGCTGATGAAAGATTTATTTTTTCAACACTTAATAAGCAAACGAAGATACCCATATAGTACAATAAGGTTGCGGATATATTGAAGAATAATTTCATTAAAACATTTCAATATTGCAAATCAATTGCGAAAATCTGCTGAGTTATTGTTATAGAATTGTGATGAAGTTAAAGTGTCCGCTTTTTGCAATAAAATAATATTGCAGTGTAATATATTGGAAAGAATGTAACGTTACTGCAACCATTTAATAACATTACGTATAAA
Source organism: Camponotus floridanus (assembly GCF_003227725.1). Taxonomy (NCBI): domain Eukaryota; kingdom Metazoa; phylum Arthropoda; class Insecta; order Hymenoptera; family Formicidae; genus Camponotus; species Camponotus floridanus. The sequence goes on from NW_020229301.1 coordinate 313,915, forward strand.
ATATTTTTGATTTTGATGAATGAATATCTTGGAAACATTTAATTAAATTAAAAAGCTGATATAAATACTAGTTTGCGATATTTAAGATAATATATTGCAAAATTATTTTTTAAACATAATATCATATAACATAAAATGTTACATTTTTATACAAAATTGTTGTAAACTATTACTTACGAATCACTTTCTTTTATTTTAAATGTTTTATATTCTTATAATGGGTATTTTATACACATTTATATATTAGTTATAAAATTAATTATACATTCCTAATTTCATTTTTATTTAAAAATTTAAAAAATTCGTTATAATTATATATATTTGCATGTGAAAAGTACAGAAAAATGCATAGAAAAATATAATGATAGATATAATAATATATATTCTTAATATAGTAAAAAGATATATTATCGTTCAAGATTAATATCGTACATGAAGTGAAAATATATCGTAAAATATATTGTAACATTGATATAAAATGTTATCTATATTTTAATAAAAAAATAGCAATGCTTATCTTTAGCTTAGAATTATATTTACTCGACCGATATTATTTGTATCAATAATTCATTTGACTACTGCAAAAAAGTAAAATTCATCGCATATACACAGATATAAAAAAATATATTATTACATTATTTTTATAGATAAATTAAATAGTGTTATAGTTCTAAAATGTTTTCAAAATATAAATATTCTACTTTTATCTTCTACTTTTATCGCTGTAAGTATATTTGATGTAGGTGTGGACTTTAATTGTAGATTATACAAATATATCTGATATAATATCTAGAGATTTAATGAAAATAGTAATTTACTTATGTAAAACTAAACGAATAAATTTACCAAAAAACAGTAAATTTTATAATACATATAATTACATAATTAAGTCGAAATTTTATAGCAGTGTGTCGTCAACGCAGAGGTAATAATGAACAATTTTTGTTTTCAACAATGACCGATATAGAATTGGCGATTCTACATGAAGTATCTTGCCGAAACATTCTGGATGCATGTGCGATAACTAAAATTGCACGAAATCAAATTACATTTACAAAACTTTTTGGTAGTGGTGCATTCGGAATGATAAAAATTAATTTTTTTCAAGCAATGTATCAAAATAATTTCTGGATCGACAAAACAGATATGTATTTTCTAATAAAGATATAAATTACATGAATTTTTATAATAGATTATAAGTAATATAAAATATACATGAGACAACAAGCATGCCGTTTATTATATATTTTTTATTGAATTATTAAATATAAAGCAAAATATAATATTACTTGACATTAAACAATACATTTTCAAATAAAGTACGTATGTAAATTTGTGTGAAATATTTCGCAGGAGTTTCAAGGAAAGGTGAAAGACTTAGAAAAATCGGGCACAGAAATATCCGTTGCAATAAAAACGCTTCAAAAAGATGTTTTATTTCATAAGAAAAAGAAATTGTTAAAGGAAGCTAAGTTTATAAGTCATTTTCAACACAAACATATATTAAGATTGTTGGCCGTTTGCTTAGATGGAGATTCTCCGTTATTAGTGTTGGAATTGATGGAAACTGGTGATCTGTTAAGATATTTGAGAGAATGTCGAAATTTGCAAGCGTCAGATTCGCTTGCTCTGCGTTTGCAAGATTTATTCGCCATGTGCGAAGATATTGCGCGAGGTTGTTGCTACTTGGAAGAGTTGCGTTTTGTACATGGAGATTTAGCGTATCACAATTGTTTAGTATCTTCGAGAAATCGCGAATATCGTGTCATCAAAATTGGAGAGTTTGGGCTAGCTAAAGATATCTGTAAGGATGATTATTATCGCGTGGTAATTACAGTTATGAAAAAAATTAATGACTAAGAAATAAATTCTTTTGAAAATACTTTCCATTTTTTATCATAATAGTATCGTGCGTTGTTTCTTTAAGTAATATAGAATATAAATAGTTTTTATTTATATATTTTATATATTTATATTATATATTATATATTATTTTATATATTTTATTTATATATAGCAAGAGATGAATAAACGTTTTTTATTTTGCACGTATTCCAAAAATGAATAACCAGAACATTTTTAAAATCATGTTTTAGGAAAGAGAAGATTTGTTTCCTATTCGCTGGATGGCACGCGAATCTTTGATGATCAGAAAATTTACTTCTCAAAGCGATGTTTGATCATTTGTGGTATTAATGTGGGAAATTATATCGTTGGGTGAGCACCCTTATGGTGCCAAGGCTAATGAAGAAGTGATAAATTATGTACGTGCTGGAGGCAGGTTGCCAATGACTTTTAACTGTCCGTCACTTGTATCAGTTGATGCTACGTTGCTGGAGTGCAGCGAGTGCCAGATCAAATTTCGAATTTTGTCTGAAAAATATTATAGCATTAAGAAAGAACATAGAGGATGCCTTACTGAGTCCAATCGATACTATTTAGTCGATATACTTAAATTAATGTTTATCTTATTTTCCAAACGACTCAATAAATCTTAATGTAGAAAAAATATTTCTGGGATATTTCTAAATTGATTCTGTTATTTTTAGGTTTAATCTTAATGTTATATATATCAATGAAAATTAAAGAAATTTTGTAAAATTTTGATTATTATTAAAAAATATCAGATCCGTTTTCATGATTGTACAAAATCAAATAATATAATGATATATCTAATTTGTGTTTTTGAGTAATCGAAGCGAAATCTAATGATTGCGGTTATAATATATATATATATAAACAATATTTTTTCAACGTGGGAATATAATTAATTTTCGATATTATATATAACCGATAATTACAAACAGATTGTAAAATTTATAAGTGAAAGAGGAAACGCGTATAATATCCTCTATAATTAGTTGTGAATATATAAATATAATAATTATTTTTGAATTTATAACAGTTATCATGAATGAACTTTTTGCATCATTCGTGATAAGTATATACTGCGACGCTTCTTCAATTCAATTCAAAGGGATCGCGACACTCCTCGAGATGTTAGATGGGAGCGTGCGCGGGGGAGCGAAAACGCCGTCAAAAAAAAATAATAATGAAATTAATATACTCGCGCTCGGCGGAACAGGGCGTTCTCGCGCGAGCCGCGGCGGAGCGGAGGCCGTATCGATATATCGAAAAGCTGGGCGCCAGATGTGGTCTTTCACGCATCAGTTTTCGCGAAAAGCCGAAAGACGCTAAAAGCGATAGCCCGCTTCGCCACGAGCCGACTAGCTCGCCTAACGGTAGAGGGGAGGGGTTTTGAGAGAAAATTAATTGATTATGCGAGATTTCCCTAAGACGACACATGACAGACAAAGACGGAAATCGACAACCAAGCGAGACGAACACTTAAATTACGCGATTTGAACAAAGAAAGATAACATGTTTATTACTAGAAAAAAAATAAAGTAACAATACGAGTGAATAATAAAGAATCAATAATGAAATAGATCAATTTTGAACATTAACTCAGCAATCAATAAGAAGCGATAATTGAACTGAGATTAACAATTCCTTACAGAGACTTTAGTTCGTTATTAATTCCACGAGAGACGAGAACGAATCATACAAATCAAGTTGAAACGACGGTTCACAATAAATTCGAACGACATACACAAGCGAAAAATACAATACAATTAATCCTGGCACGAAAAATGCGACGGTATTCTGAGCAAATATCTGCTCGCAATTGATAACGAAAACGAGAGCACTAAGACAATCCGGTGGGTTATCCGAGCCCGTTTTTATGGCCGGAGTTCGCAGGACTGAGCGAGACTTTACGGAATACCAAGGGTTTTCGACACGGAAATATTCGCGGATAATACTCAAACGATAGCGTAATTTCGGCAGCCAGATCGACAACTTATCGCCACGGACTTTTCCTCGCAATTTCTAGTTCGCAGAACAAAACGACAGCCTAATAATTCGACAGCATAAGTAACCAGAGATCGAAAATACTTAATACTTTTGCGAAGACGGATCACGTATGCGATAGGCGGACGATATTCTCAAATTTCGATAGCCGACGGTAGACGGAGACTTTTCTCCGCCGAGGTTTCGCCTCTTTCTTCCGCGCAAGCCGCTCAAATTTCACTCTCAATACTTTGGCGATTATCTCGCCCCGCGATTAATTCGGCAGATACAAATTATCGTTTATTACGCGCTATTCGACGGCGCAATAAACGTGACGAAGACGCAAATATTCTATTATCCTTTATTACGCTCGATGCGACAGCGTAATAGGCGCGACAATGACGCAACTACTTTCACGCTTACACTACAGTAAAGTATCAGAAACGCTCATACGCACTCTTAACAATTAACGACGACATACACAATTCGACATCAAAAATCGCCCTGAGATACGTCACGGAATATTCTACGCGGCAACGACAGCGGTACGACAACACGGGCGGTATTCGCTTTCGCGATCCTTCGCGCACGCGGTCGATATTCGACGGTCGATAGCTACGCGTACAGAACACCCGAAACCCGGAGAGAGACGAACGTTGCCTTATCAATTTAACGCTGACGTTACGAAGGTCCTTCCTCGGTCGCTTGCCTCCGGTCGCCCGACAAATTCACGAAATATCACCGTCTCGGCCTGAGCGGTCGCGAAACACGAAAAAGATGGCGACGGCGGCAGAACGGCCGACACGCGGACGAAATCGCGTACGTGGCTTACACGAAAAGATGGACAACTTCACCGATAACGTTTCCTCCTGCAGGGGATGGTCCTCGGCCTCGTCCTTTGCTCGGTCTCTTTATCAGCGACAGACACCCGTTACACAAACGACAACGACAATACTTTGCAAAAGCGACTGCTCGCAATTAGCGCCCGCACTAGAATGATCCTGGGATCTCGCGGCCCGGGGTCGATAGCTGCGTCAATGACCGCTTAGCGGGGTGCGCAGCCCCGCGGCCAATCAGGATACGGCACGCAAGAGGTCCTAGTGCCTCGCGAGATCCGCGGCGCTTTAGCGCTTCGTGCGCAATTAATTTGATTTGAATTGTTTAATTGCTGTCGTGGGCCCATTTACAAGGGCCCGTTGGAGACTCCACTGTCGTTGGTCCTCCTCGGAGGGTAGCGGCGATCGGACTTCCGTACCCCTATCCGGGACGTGGGTGAATTCCCCCGGTATTGTCCTTGGCTAAGTATTTTCCAAGCGCTACTTTATCCTCTGTTCGCTGTCGACGAGCGTCTTAACGCAATCTTCCTTGCGGTGCTTTCGATCCTCCGGATCTTCTCCGGCGAGATGCCCGTTGTCGTTTATGACAAACAAATAAAAATTCGATACAATTAATAAAAAATGTTTATAAAATAACGATAGCGCTCGTCTCTCCGGGGATTTTCGATAACGTTCTCTCGAGGTCGATTCTGCCGCGGCCGCTCGGCCCGCGCCCCGTAAAATTTCGGGGCGGATGGACGCGCTAAAGGACGGCAACGTCACAATACATATATTATATCTTTTTATTTAATTACTTACTATATACTCAAATTATATTGATGATTACAAAAGTATGCAGTCGTACAAGATGTTTCTACAACAAATCAACATACAAATCTTTAAGTCTGGTTGCTTATCTGCCCACCGTCAAGCGTATGCTTTATTGGGCTCGCAGAATAAGATTAGAATGCGAATTCGGCGAAGAGTAAAGAAAGGGAAAGCAACTTTTATCATTCTGTTATAGTGAACAGTTATAAAATTTAATAATATAGATAAAATATATTTAATAATATAGATTATAATAATATATAAAAATTTGATAATATAAATACAATACATTTAAAAATATATAGAGAAAATAATATATAGGAAATGTGTTCTCCACATAGTTTATTTGTTATTTAATATAGGTTATAACATATTATTAATTTAGATTATCACACTTTATTTAATTATAATAGTTAATAATATATATTAACATATTTTAATAATGTAAATAAAATTTAACAAATAAATTTAAACAAAATAATTATAATAAAAAATGGAAAATAATAATGAAATTATAATGAAAAATATTTTTGGTCTTTAAATATAATATAATAAATTATAATAATTATTCAATATAACCACCATTTTCTTCTAAACATAGAGCAATTCTGCGCATGAAATTTTCTCTCACTCGTCTTAGCATGAGAGGATCTATGCACACGCATTACGAATCCTGTTTTTAAGAATTTCTGCATTTTCCGGCAGGGTATGGTAAACTTTATTTTTTAAGAAGCCCCACATGAAAAAGTTCATGGGTGTGAGATCCGGAGAGCGTGATGGCTATTCCTGAGGACCATGAAGTCCAATCCATCTCCCAGGAAATTTTTGATTTATGATAGTTCTTGCCAAAATAGAAGTGTGAGCGGGATGTCCATCTTGTTGAAATATTATTTCTAGCCTATTAACTAGTGGCACATTTTCAAGGTGTTCATCAAGCCGATGGAATAAAAAATTTGCATAATAATCTGCATTGCCGTGAATAAATTCGGGAATGATAATGTGTATCCCCTACTATTCCTAGCCACACATTTATAGCCCATCTGCCTTGAATGTTTACTTCCTTCATACAATGTGAATTATGCTGCGCATAATGATGCTCATTTGTCTGTTTATGCATCCGTCACTTTTAAAAATTGCCTCGTCACTCCAGAGAATATTTTTCAAAAATATATCGTTTCCGACATCATTGAAATTCACCTGCATAAATCAATTATATATTATTAGTATAAAGTTGACTATTGATATCAATCGACAACAAAACGTCTGATATGTTGCAACAAACAAATAGAAAATAAATTTTTAAATATAACTATACTAATATAAATATACTTTTAAATATAACTATACTAATATAAATATACTTACGTGTTCAATAATCCATTCACCAAAATTTATTCGTCGTAGCATATCACCAGGTATGAGCTCGTGTGTTGTATGCCGTTTAAATGGATGCCAACCCAGGGAATATTTAATAATTTTATGAACGGTAACATGATTCATGTTTAAATCTGCGGCAGCTGCTCTTGTGCTTATATAAGGATTTGTTTTAACAGCCTCTTGAACAGCATCAATTATTTTTTGTGGAACATGAATGGGCCTGGTTGATTTGTAAAATTGTCCATTTTTTTAAATCTTTCATACAAGCGATGAAAGAAACTATGGTCCACATGTCGTCTGTCCGGAAATATTTGAGCGTAAAGTGCAGCCGTTTGCCTTTGATTTTTTCGACACTCGCCATAAATAAGGATCATGTCCGTTAATTCTTCGTATGAATAATTATTTCCTTCCATCATAATCTCTTACGTATGACTTTTTTATGTCAACAAAATTGTTTGAGTGTCCAGGTGCATTTCTGTTTTTATAGTTTCTTGATCATCTTTTGTTTGTTGATTTGAACATGACCCATGTTACCATTCAAAAAATGGTACTTCCTATTTTTTATTATTTATTTTTGTAGCTTATTTCGAGAACTTTCGAAAACACTATAATAAAATATTTCTTCATTTCACATCAATCCAACATCCACCCAAAGGTGTGAGGCCGAATAGCTCAGTGGTAAGAGCAGTTGTCCGGCAAGTGAAAGACTCGGGTTCATTTCTCGATTCAGTAATTTCGCCCCGATATTTTTCTCGTCTACATCTGTTTAGGGAGTAAAGAAGGGTCTATAGAATTTTCAAAATTTGAGAATCTATATCTTAGTAAATGCACCAAGTAAAATATATGCATATGCCTTGTGCACGTTTTAAATTTTTGCGAATAATTATTCTATAAGAAAAAATTTACGCATTACCATCTTAATCCATATTTTCTTGTGTAATGTGCTCCTTATCAATGTTTTACGAATAAAAAATATCGGATACGTTTAAGAAACGTATATAAAACGAATGTATGCTACCTCGGGCGTCATAGTATATCTTAAAGTTATTTATTGACGACAGTCACATGTCATAAAACATTGTGTTTCGTTATCTATTAACGTAATTAAAGGTTAACTATCCATTTGATATCAATGCAGCGGAAATTAAATAAAACTTCAAATTTTATCTCGAAAATATTGTAGTTCTAAGAAGTGACGTAAAAGAGATGATATATTGAATCCAATAAATATTATTGTTATATGTATTATCTAACTGATAGAAATAACTTATTGTTAATTAATGAAAAAAATTGTAAATAAATATGCATGTATTAATACTTGAATGTTTGTTTTCTTACGATACTTATTAGATATTCAACATGTATACTTTTGTATTTTATATATTATACAAGAACTGCACACTTTTTAATATTAACCATTTTGTAAATTCGTAAATGTTAACACACAATTGTAATTTTCTTTTCAAACTTTTTTTATATTATGTTTTGGAGCTTTTTCCTATTTTAAACTGTACATATAAATCTTTGTACATACATATATCATTGCTGTGGAAGGAATAAATTTTTATAAATTTATAAAATATTTGAAAATACATCTATTATTATGCATGAATTAAAAACGAGACTATTATATAAATAATTATTTAATTATTCTTAGTTATTCTTGACATACAGAATTATTTTTAATTATTCTTAGCAGAATGTTTCTCTAAAAATATAAAAATAGTTTTGAAAATAAAAATGTTGTACATCATTTAATATATGAATGGACCGAAATAAGTCACAAAAGGAGACCGGACAATTAGAAAATCATTGTTTTGAAAAAAGTCATTGATTTTCAACGGGGGAAAGAGAGAATTTGATTGGCTGCACTAATGCACACTGGTGCATATAAAAATTCTCATATATAAAATTACAAAAATATAATTAAAATAATAAAGTAATTAATATTATTAGTTTTTTATATTATATATTATATTAAGTATATCATGTTAAGTTAATATTAAGTAAAATTATATTATATACGTTATTATAAGTTTATTCGATGCAAATAACGATAATAATAATTCGTACAATTATTTTATTTATTTTAGTTATTTATGTGCTATTGAAAATTTGTATTTATTTATACTAGAACTACAAGATTTATATTAAAAACGCTATGTATTGATTCAAACTGCATTATATGAATGTCATAAAAAACGTATAAATCACTTGTTTAAATCGATTATTATATTTTCTTATAATCAGCATATCTTTTTATATGGTAAACGTGCATCTTATGCCAAAGAGAAGATACTCAGAAATAAATTAATATAAAAAGTTTGTAATAAAATTCATTAATCAATTATATATACATATAATTATTTTTATTTATACATTGAACTATTTTTGTTTTATAAATATATATCTTTTTTATCAAATAATTTTTAAAGATTTTAATTCTCTTTGAAATAACGCGAGTATCTCCGTGAAAAAAAATAAATTACAAACGGAATGCAGTTAATAAGACGTCATGGCAACACATGATCAGATTGATCATTCGAAGCCAGTTAGTATTGTGATCGCTAGCCAAACACATTACCGCATTACTTATCGTTTGATTCAAACTTCATCAAATAAATATCATAAAAAATTGCGTACGTATAGTGGATTTTAAAAAGCATACGCAGTAACACAATTGTATATAGTAACACAATCGTACGAACCAATTGTCATAATTACATAGTTAATAAAATTAAAGATATAATAAATATTCAAGTGAATTCGATTACACGCTGCGTGTGCTTGAATATGGCTGAAAATGTTACAAGATCTATAATTCTATTACTTCTCTGATCGTTTGTAATTTGATTGTGGTTATTTTTTATCGACGTTTTTCTATTATAATATTAATAAATAAAAGTTGATAATTATATTCCTTTGTTCGCTATACAATCTATAACGATGCACCCATGCACCCCTGATTCCCAGCAGGCGATCGCTGGAAGCTGCCGCCCGGCATAAGAACCGCCGGGCAAGGGCAGGGCGCTGAGCGCCACATTTTTAAACACTAAAAACGAAGCCGTACGGTTGAGTTTCAAAATAACGAAGCGCGCCGAAAACGGCCGACGAAACCCGAACGATCGGGTTAAGTCCCCTCGCGCCCGGCTCCACCGCGCGCCACGAACGGAGCCGTCACGTTGTGCGGCCGCTCGACGGGGGTAACGTTGTTTTTACGCCGGCGCGGACTAATTAGTCCCGTATAAAAAGGGCCTGTCGAGCGAAGAAGAGTCACTCTTTTCCGAGTTTCTCCAGTGCACCAGTCGCCAGAGCAAACTCACCTAAGACGCCAAAGCAGCAAAATCAGCGGTGGGGAGTACCCCGCCACGCCTGGGAATTCTCAGGATTTGCGAAGGCACAATCCTTCTAAAAAGTGCATTCAGAAATTGGGGCGTTCCCCGATCTCTCCGGGAGTTCTCGGCAGACGCACGAAATCAGCTTCCGTCACCTTTCCGACCAGTGCACCCGGAGGTAGAGAGGAGAGCTACCCCCGGCGGGACGTTCTCGCTAGCACGGTCTTCCCGAAGGGAAATCCCGTCGTTGCATTTCCCCGAAAATACGCGGTTTTACGGGCAATCTCGCATCGCACGAAAAAAGCGGTCGAAAAACGCCGGCACGCGCCGTGACGTCACGCATCCATCGACCGACGATTAAACAGCTGATCGATTTAAACTCTTTATTACTCGCGAACGCGGCGTTGCATCGGCACCCGGTCTTCACGACCCGCTGCGCGAACTCGTGGTGCATCCGACCATGCAACCTCAAGCATAAGCACCGATTGCAACCCCGCTAAAACGCGTTGCAATTATTAGCGCATTTCCGACACGAGCCGCGAGCCCACGAACGAACGCCCGCGGCATATCTCGAACGCATCGAGTTCTTGCGATATCAACACGAACACAATTGTATATACGCGCCGAGTTTCTTTTGCGATAATTACTCGCCCACGCACGCAACTGTATCTGTACCAACTCTATTTTTTTTTAAATATATTTTCTTTGTTATTTTATTAATCGAACCCCGCATTGCACTTATTTCTACGCCTGCCTAATCGAACCCGATCACAACGACTGCCGCTATCCGCGGAAATAAGCCCGTTACAAATCAAATGATCATTTTGTATCATTTTGCATTGCCATTTGTTCTCTTAAAAAAAATTATTTATTTACTAAAAATTCCCCCTAGTTTAATCTTAAGATATATATTGTGATCGCAACCATAAAGAGAAACCTAAAAACATAATATTAGAAGATAATAACGTACGATTCATTAAAACTGAAGGAATTTATCGAAAGTAAATTTATATATATGAATTAATGTCAATTCGATTAACATATCAGAATTAACGGAGTGAGAAAAACAATTAACTGATAATTCAACGGGAACTGATTGAGTGTAAACGTTTAAGAAAAATGCAAATCATGTTTGGAACAATTTTCTGTGTTTTATTGAAAGGTTTAGTATTGATAAAGGCAACTATCACGCTGAAGGATTATACCACTTCAAACATCCTCCAGGAAGAAAATATTTCCATGCGTCCGGAATTAAATTTCACGCAGGTAAGAGATATTTTCGTTTGATTAAGAAACAAATGAATGTTATTGCAGTTATTAGTGTAACTAAACTAGAATGAAAATAAATTATATATTCTACATATAATAAGATAAGATAAAATAAAATAATTCAATATGAAAAAAAAAAGTATGTACGATGTTGTAAAAAGAGATGGATAAAATATATATGTATATATATATATATATATATATATATATATATATCTATTATCTATTATCTATATTATCTATTATATATAATTGTTCCGAAGAAAAAATATGTAATTTGCAATTAACAATTACATATTTTTTCTTAAAAACAACTGTATGTTTTCTTTACACCAATTGATTCCTCTCATTATTTTGTACATAAAAGTATTAAGGTAAAATAATCGAAAAGTGAATATTTTACAAGATATTTTATGGTTTATGTAAAATTAAGAAATGATTTGAAGCCTCATAACTCGATAAATGCTTGAGGGAAAAATATTTTATTATAGTGTTTTGGCAAGCTCTCGAGGTTAGCTATAAGAATATACAATCAAAAATAGGGGTTCCCATTTAAAAAAAACACTTTGACCTTCAAATAACCTTGAAGGTCAAGCTCAAGGTCAAACTCAAGGTCACGAGATAAAAGCTCGGAGTAAGCCCTACAACTTTTGTCCGAAAAGTTTCTTTGTCCGACCCTTACTTTTCGAGTTATTCCCCCGTACCGGGACTTTTTGAACACCCTGTATATATATAATTTTATTTTATAAAATTAATTTAGAAAGTTAGCATCATTTCTTTGGGTTTAGGATAATTATATAACGGAACAGAGCTACTAAATATCGAGATAGCAAATCCGTCTGATAAAAAAATCATTCATCAAACATTCTTCAAGTTGTATCTATCAACACTAATATTTCGATCAACATATATTCAACTACTATCGAGAATTTATATTAATTTTTATTGTACATATATCCATTTATATACAATTATATACATATATTCTTATGGAGACACTATTGGTTTATAATATCGGTTTATATTTATTATTTGCTGAATTTGTTTGTGTTAAAAATATAACGAACATTCGAAACAATTTGCGAAAAAATTTGACAAAGTAATAAATAAAATAATTTATATAATTCTATGACTAATATTTAATAACTGTAAAGCAACAATATTTTTAATCTTTTTATTCTTGAAGTACAAACATTAATAAAACTTTAATAATATCGGCAAATTTTTAAAAAGAAATATGCGTTACGATATAATTGAATAGAATTAACTAACCTATCGTGAGAAAGAATCAAATCGTTAGACAAAATTGTTTTAATAATTGCAAAGAGCTACACTTTCGTTTGTACTTGAAAAAAGCTGTTATGAATCCTCATTGACTCTTGTTAACTATTTATTGATTTTCCTTTTGACATGAGTATGTTTGATATACAAGATGCCTTAAAAAAAATAAATATAAAATAGATTTTATGATATGAATAAAATTACATCACATTCAATTTATATCATTTAGGAATGGTATATGTATATCAAACCGGTATTATTAAGTAAACCAAAAACGAATGGCAATTTTTTGTTTAATTTAATATATTATGTAATTTATCATTAAAAGCCAGAAACAATCGCCTCAATGATATTCACTTAATTCTTTTCGTATGTTACACTTTATGAAGGATATTTCAATGTCTGATAAAAGTGATCATTATATGCTAAATTTCAAATCTGACCGGAGTCATTCTGATAGTACTGCAAGAAATGAGCAAGAAATCGATGAAGTTATACTTGCAAATATTTCTATCATTCCAAAATCTATCGGTAAGTTGTAAAAAAATAAAACATTAATAACAAAATCTATGATAAAAAGGTATAAATATAATTTAAATTCAAGAGAGAGTGGCAATCAAATCTAAAAATATCTTCCAGTATTGAAAAGAATATAAATTCTAATTCTAAAAAGAAACAGAAAAGCATAATATAAACATAACATTATACATAAAAATTGTTATAATTTAGGATAAAATTAATTTTATTAATATGTTACTCTGTTTTAAAGCAAATATTATACTTCTGATTTTTTAAGCTGTAAGAATTTTTCGAAAAGTACTTGTCATTTTAGTAAAAATTATTTATTCGTTTTTGCCATGAATTAACGATTACTTTTCTAAATCTTAAATGACGCAAAAAATTCTTATATTATCTTTTTAAAGTTCAATACTATGCTAATTTCCATATTTTGTAGTGTATTTATTTCTTCTCTTTCCGTTATTTTCACATTAAATTGTTTTTTCTGATTTATTGAGATAATCCACTTAATCTTATATACAGGGTTTGTCAAAAGTGTGGAAACCCCTAAATAATTTTTGTAAAAATGAAAATATCAAAAAACGATAAAACACGTATTTGATATTTGATTTATATTTTGATATTTCAAAAAAGCTACCCTATGACATGGATACCGATCATCCCTCACCCTCTGGTACGCGGGGGTAAGAGGTGGGTTGAAAATTTTAAATTGGACTAGGAATCGTTTGGGGGCTCATTTGAAAGGTTTTTTCATAATAAACACATCCTTAAAATTTTAAGTCGCCACGACCTCCCCATTAAAAATGGCGGCTGTTCAAATTTCGAAATTTCATGCACTTAGTGTTATCCAGGATCAACTGCGTGAAATGGCATGAATTTGATCTCTTGTGTGCGTGTGTGTGTGCGCGCGCGCGCGTGTGGCTAAACAAGTGTGAATGTATACATTGTGGTGATAGATTGCAGAACAGACTTGAAAACTGTCGTCTCTCTTTAATGATTCGAAACCTTTTACTCCGTGTTTTAAAATAAATTTTACTCAGTGTGTTAAAGTAAATGCTGAAAGTGGTTGGCATTTACTTCCTGACAATATGCCAATCTTTGATAGAATGCAGAAATGGCTCCACGATTCGTTTCAAAAGATATCAAATCTTTTTCATCCCTTATTCGCTGTATCAATTCTTGGATGCTTTCAGGTTTTGTTTTGTACACCTTACTTTTCAGGTATCTCCATAGATAATAATCAAGAGAAGTTAGATCTGGTGACCGAGGTGTACAAAAGAGTGGGGGATGATCGATATCCATGTCATAAGGTAGCTTTTTCGAAATATCAAAATACATGTTTTACCGTTTTTTGATATTTTCATTTGTACAAAAGTTATTTAGGGGTTTCCACATTTTTGACAAACCCTGTATAACTGTGTTAATGTGTACGATCTTAAAATCTTTAGAAAGCAGTTTGAGCAAGCCAATATCTCTCAGAGCATTTGTACAATTCGACAGTCAATTTACAGAAAAAGTTTTTGTGACACTGAGGTAAGAAATCTAAATTCTCAGTTTGTATTCTTCCATTATTCTTTCTTTTTCTTAAATTTATCGACATAAATATATCAAAATGATAATTCTGTTAAAATTTTGTTAACATATAAAATGGCTCAAATTTTATTTCAATTTATTATTTTAATTTATTTTAATTTAATTTAAATTTATTTTCTAACGACATTTCGAACATTGAAAAGGATCTTGAAAAGATCGAAACGTATGTATGAGTAGTATAACAAGGAGAGTTCTAATCCAGGACCTCTCAGGGGGGTGAGGCGCGAGGGGGAACCGCGGTGCGGGGGGAGTGACGTCACGCGCGGGGAAGGAGGAACCGCGGCGCGCGGAGGGTGACGTCACCCGCGGGGAAGGGGGATCAGCGGCGCGAGCGATGGACGAGGGGGTCCGCGAGGTGAAGGGGGATCCGCGGCGCGAGCGATGGGCGAGGGGGTCCGCGAGGTGAAGGGGGATCCGCGGCGCGACCGATGGACGAGGGGGTCCGCGCAGTGAAGGAGGATCCGCGGCGCGAGCGATGGGCGAGGGGGTCCGCGCAGTGAAGAGGACCCGCGGCGCGAGCGATGGACGAGGGGGTCCGCGCAGTGAAGAGGGATCAGCGGCGCGAGAGATGGACGAGGGGGTCCGCGCGGTGAAGGGGGATCCGCGGCGCAACCGATGGACGGTGGTGTGAGAAGGACAGCGCTACGTATGAGAAAAGGACAGTGCAAAGTGTGAAGAGGACAGTGCTACGAGTGCAACAAGGATGGCGTTAACGTGGGACAAGGACGACGTATAGGTGGGAGAAGGACGACGCAAAGGTAAGTGAACAACGAGTATATGAAAGAGAGAGAACGATAGCGCCAAGACGACATGTACAAGAGAGAGAACGATAATATCGCGAGACTTGCAATTAGCGCGTGCGAGAGAGAACGATAGCGTGAAGACGACGCGTGCGAGAGAGAACGATAATATCGCGAGACTTACAACTAGTGCGCGAGAGAGAGATAGCGCAAGGGACGGAACTCAAGGAGAGATGCGTAAATAATCACATTTTTTTATTGAAACAACATTTATTTTAAAATCTGTTATACATTTTTTCTGTGTCATAGCGCGAGAGATTACTTATTCTAAGCATGAGAGAAAGAGATAGACTTACACCTAGCGCGTGCGAGAGAGATTACTAATTCTAATCGTGAAAGATAGACTTAAGATTAACGCACGAGAGAGAACGATATCGCGATGCTTATAACTAACGCAGGGATGGGAACGCAAGGAGAGGCATACAAATAATTAGATTTTTTTTTACGGATATAGAATATATAAAATTTATTAAAATGTGTACGTGTTTTTATACATTTTGTGTGTGTGTGTGTGTGTGTGTGTGTGTGTATGTACTTAAAATTATGATTAATATAAAATATAATATAATAATAATAATATAATAAAATAATATAATTATAATAATAATAATTTGGGGGTGCGGGGGGGGGTGGAGGGGCCAGGGGAGCCAGGTGAGGGGGCCGCTCCTGTAACAGAAAAAAAGATGCTCGTTAATATAAAACTATAGTTACAATATTTATAAAAATACTTACATCTGTGCTCCCCATTCTGTACACCATTGGGTGCCCGAATCTCCCTGGGCACCCAAATCTCCTCCTCCATGTAGGGCTCTTCCCCGAAGAGCCGCCGAAGGTCAAAGATGTCCTCTTCATCCGGTGGACTCTCCGGAGCGTCACCCCACATGAAGGAGAGGTCGTTTCTCCTCCACCGCCGCTCCGCCCGCACCCATTGCCGGTGCTCTATATTCATAAAGCCGGGTATCCGGACTTCAGATAGGGACTAGAAAATAAAAAATATAAGTATTATGTACAATAGATGTACAATTTTATATAAATTATTCGCAAAATCAATACTTACCTCCCAATGGAAGGCCAGTTTCACCAATAAGACGCAGAGCAAGTTAGAGAAGGCCTGCTTCCATCCGGCGCAGTTTTCGAAAATGTAGTCCATTGTCGCTGTATTCCAATTCGTTTGTTCACACGCACCGGTTAGAACTTTATGAAGCGGTAACGAGGTCTCGGCACGAGGTTTTATAGTAGAGATGCTGCATTATCACCATGTCAAAAATGCGTCGTAAGACAAAAGTACACCCGATCCCACGCAACTCAGCGCGGTATAATATAATATAATATAATATCACGACTTTGCGAACAGATAAAACGGTGGACGTATCATTATCGCTTTACCAAAAACGCGTCGTAAGACAAAAGTATGCATGTTCCCATGCAAATTAACACGATATAATGTGTCAACCCCGATCAATTGGTAATTGAATGGAAACGAACGTCCATCGAATGGCTATCAAACGGTCATTGAACGGTCTTCGAACGGAAATGAACGGTAATTGAACGGTAATTGAACGCTTTTCGAACGGAAACGAACGCTCTTCGAACGGAAATGAACGGTAATTGAACGCTCTTCGAACGGAAATGAACGCTCTTCGAACGGAAACGAACGGTAATTGAACGCTTTTCGAACGGAAATGAACGGTAATTGAACGCTCTTCGAACGGAAACGAACGGTAATTGAACGCTCTTCGAACGGAAATGAACGCTCTTCGAACGGAAACGAACGGTAATTGAACGCTTTTCGAACGGAAATGAACGCTCTTCGAACGGAAATGAACGGTAATTGAACGCTCATCAAACGGTCATCGAACGCTCTTCGAACGGAAATGAACGGTAATTGAACGCTCTTCGAACGGAAATGAACGCTCTTCGAACGGAAACGAACGGTAATTGAACGCTTTTCGAACGGAATTGAACGCTCTTCGAACGGAAACGAACGGTAATTGAACGCTCTTCGAACGGAAATGAACGCTCTTCGAACGGAAACGAACGGTAATTGAACGCTCTTCGAACGGAAATGAACGGTAATTGAACGCTTTTCGAACGGAAATGAACGCTCTTCGAATGGAAACGAACGGTAATTGAACGCCCTTCGAACGGTTATCAAACGGTAATTGAACGGTCATCGAACGGAAATGAACGCTCTTCGAACGGAAATGAACGGTAATTGAACGGTCATCGAACGGAAATGAACGCTCTTCGAACGGAAGTGAACGGTAATTGAGCGGCCATTAAACGGAAACGAACGGTAATTGAACGCAAAACTATATTCACTTATCAAACAAATATTTCAATGTATTACAATGTATCACAATGTACTATTGAAATACAATATCTGTGGCAGCTGTGTCACGTATGGAAACATGATACTGCGCACACGCATAGATAGGGATGAGGAAAAAAGGAGAGAATAAGAAAGACGATAAAAATATATCACATCATCAATTTATTATAAGTATGGATTCGAAGAATCATGATGTTTCAACCACCAATTATAAATTTTAAATACATTTTGTAAAGCGCAATTTTTTACATGATTTTCACAACGCATAGTATTCTTAACATCTAACTTATTTAAAGAAGCTACATCCTCGTAGTCTGCATCCAAAGTTTCGATAATCACATCGTTTCTCGCATCATCGTCCAGTATATCAGCCAACCATTGCCGTTTTTCATGGCCTTTAACGTACACGAGAGGTGACGCATCATCCTCCTCCGTTGCACCCATCACCGCCGTCGTGATTAAACGTTTCGAATTCCAATATGAAACGTGTCCATCATTCCACGATAATCCATGGTGGTTTTTAATGAGCCATAAAACCTGGCATCTCTCAGATTTTGTGAGCATGTACCATGGTACCGGGCATGTAAAAATGTAATGAGAAAGTACGGATCCATTTCTCAAAACCGCAGCTTCCTTCACGACAAAATTTTTCCCAACGATAAATCCTTGCAGATCCACAAATGTTGGCACAGCCATGATGATAAGATCCGATCGCAGACTGATGTCAATCATCAAACATCTCAATCTTTTATATTTTTCTTCATATGCAATGGAGGGGATATTTGCTGACCTATGTAATTTTGCGGACTACATTAGTCAATGGATTATATTCGACAACCCGATCGTGCAAGATGAGACAATAGGCGGTAGTATTCGCAGGTATATTTTCCCTGCACTCAAACTCTATTCTCACATCGACGGTAGCAGTTTTGACAGACTCGTTTTGTCGCGAGCAATCAATGACCGCTAGAGGACCGCAATGTAGAAATTTTGGAATGGTTAATAGCGCGGTGCTATTATCGCATCCGTAATACGATTTGCGAAAACGAGAGTACATGTCGAATAGGACGGCGAATCTATTTTTTTCAAAATCTAAATTTAAATCATCGTAGGGATAAAATTCCGAGTTTAAATAGAGTTTAACGTTGGTCAATTTACAGTTATCGAACAATGTAACATCTTGTGACACCGAATTCTTTTTACCAGTTTGTAGTGCAAAGATCATGTATCGCGGTTTCTCTAGCTGGGAGGCGGCTTTCACGGTCCACGAATGTTTGGTCGTGCTATGTAACAGAGGAAATTCGTATAAATCCCAAGATCGGAAACTCATGTTCAAATATCGTCCGCTTTCCAACATTCGCAACATTGATAATTTGTTAATCTCGTTCAATATTACATGAGGCATACGCCACTGTATCTTGAATAATTCAATCTCAGCTTCCGACGACGGATGTCCGAATAGACAATTATTATCGTTGCGCGAACGTATCAAAATCAATTCATGACGAGCGTTAATCACAACGCGTTTATAATCTTCGCAAAATCCCAGCAACATGTTGAGCGGCACGCAAAAGTTGAAATAATTTTTGTCACCGTTGTACGTCAAATCCCACGATGCATTCTTCAAGTTTATACTTTTCTGATGTGTTAGAGAGACATAATTTTTGAGCGTCGATGTTATTCCAACATTTCTGTTGCGATCAATCTCTACTCCGTCGAGTTCGTATCGAAGCTCATCAAACATGAATGCGACGCAATTGTTTCCCAATACAACCTTCATTTCATCATTCGCTTTACGCACATTAAATCTTCCCTCGATGTAAAGAAAGCTTTCGCACGGTAACGTGTATAAATCCTGATGTTGTATAGGTATTCGTATCTCGTCGCTGTATCCAAGCGTCGTATTGGCGTACGGATTGTACGTATGAGTCTCAATCTTGACGATGCGATCATCAAAGACTGACTCACCTCCGATATTCAAAACATCAATCATTCTTTTCGTACGATGAATCCCAATGATTTCAAAAATTCACGATTCAACGCGCTCAGCTTCTTTTTAACGACAATCTTATTATTGTCACCCGATACTGCTCGCCTTACTGCAATAGTATTGTCCCGCGTAAAAGTATTGTCTCTCGCGTGCTCCGTTTCGTTCAGTACAAGCATACTATGTTTGTTGCCGCCGTATATGCAATCTTACGGTAATTTCCTCTCCTCGAAAATCGAGCAATCGACCTCTTTGATCCACAATACGTATCGTTAAATCCGTAATGCTCCGTACAACGATCGGCAGATAAATGATCTGTGCCGGCGTTTCCGATATCTTATATCCTGGCGGTACGCTCGGTGAAAATTCATGTATCGTGTGTACGCGCATGTCGTTGCTGTACGCACCAGTAGTCACGTTGCATTCTATACGAATAATATTTACGTTTATAATATTAACAGGTTCGTCTGATTCATACCACTTGCGAGGTTGCAATATACGATTCGATGAGAATCCAAGCAAGGATCCTACATTGTCGGGTTTGGTAAAGTTTATTCTGTAGGAGCATTTGATTTCACTCTTTAGCGTACTGTGATTGGCGCGGAGCACTATTGGATATTCCTCATCATAATCGTTTTCACCATCTCTGGAAAGGTGCTCATCTCGCAAAATTGCGCGTTTGAGATAATCATTTATGGCGTGCAATTCGTACGATCCTTCGGGAATCGTAATTTCCTTGTCGTCGTTGCCAAAATAAAATTTATTATTCGAAAAATTTACGTTCGGAATCGTGTGATAAGTTTCAAAATCCGTTAATCCGAGCTCGTAATCGGCATCGGTCAAATCTATAGCGGGGAAATAGCTTACAGCGAGAACGCTGCTTCTGCCAGTCAACGTAAGTGTCAGTGACATGTCGAACGAATACTGAGTCATGACGATGGATTGTCAGGCTTTAAATTGATCGTTTGAAGAAATTTTAAACACAACTGTCCACAGATACTCTGATTATAACTTTGATAAGATGTGTAATTGTATTCAATTTTCACTCGTCCGAAATATCGTACAAGTTCCTTGGGCGGTCGCAAATTTCCAAAACTGTCGAAATATACGACACGATCGTCCCTCTTTGCGTACGCTACCCAATGAGTACCGGGACCATCAACGTCATCCAAATTGACGATACCGCTTTCGTTTCGTCGTACGCCGCTTATCGGTAAATTATTGCGCATGAAAACACCTCTAAAGAAAGGTATACACATACGTTTCGCAAATTGTTCCAATTGCACGTTAGTTGTCGCACCCGTAGGCATTTTTAATGTTTTTTCGACGTTTTTTTTTTTCTCTTAGACTTTGTTGAGAATCCCTGTCCACGCTTGTACGGAGCGAGATAAAGTCCGCGACCTTCCATAGCGCGATTGTGACGCTGCATCTCTTCCAGCTGACGTTGCGCAGCCTTGCTATCGTTTACCGCCTTTGCGATTCCCGCCGCACCGCCGGCCAATGAACCGACAACTCCCAACAACGGTAAAAGTGGTAAAATACCACCACGTTTCGCTACTGGAAGTATTCGTTTCTTCCTCCTCTTTGTCGTCGATGGCTTTTTCATCCCCATGCCGAGTTTTGTCTTTGCCTTCATTGCCGCCCAAACAGTCGTAGCGGCTGCTCTTTCACCGAGAGTCGAATCCCTCGCGGTAATGCGTTCTTGCGCTCTTGCAGCTAGTATGCGATCAGCGATGTGACGTTGGTCGAGGTCGTTGCTTCGCGCGTAAGCAATGTCGTGTTCACGACACGCCGCGTCCAATGGATTGATGCCTCGATCACCTCTAGCCAATCGTTTCTCTAATCGAGTTCCCGGCCCGCAAAACTGATAACCGGGAATATGTAATTCGATGGGAAGCGCGTTTATCGCACGATTTAAGAGACCGCTACCTCTTACAATTCTCGCTGACATTCGTAGCAATCTTTTATCAACGGTGGTGGACCGTCAATGTGTGTTTGCTGCCACGGCTGGTTGTAATGTCGCATGCACGAACGATATTGTCGAACCTCCGAATCAGCCTTTATATATTCTGGAAGCTTGTCCCACAATCGTTCCACGTAATCACCAAAATTTTGAAGTAATAAAATCTTTGGGATATACTGCAGTTGTTGGGTGGTAAGCCCGAGAATGTCTCTCTCATCCGACAGAAGGAGAAACATTTTTGATACTGACCGGTTTCGAGTCGAGACACTTCTATAAATAGGTCTCCCCCTCGCGATCATTCGCAAAATTGATTTGAAAGAGAAAACATGCGGTTCGTGCGACAAGCGCGAGTAATCAAAGTATCAAATTTCGATGATAGACTAATATCGGAGAAAAAAGTACGCAAGCATGGAAACATGCTGCCGACTACTATACGCGGTATCGTTTGCGGCCCTTCAAATTGTGGTAAGACAAACGTGTTGATTAGTTTGATAGAAAGTCCGCACGGTGTACGTTTCGAGAACGTGTACGTATACTCGAAATCGCTTCAACAACCGAAATACAAATACTTGGAAAATTTACTAGCACCTATAGATGAAATCGGATACTTTACATTCTCTAATAACAGCGATGTCATTCCACCGAGTGAGGCGCTTCCGAATTCCATCTTTATCTTTGATGACGTGGCATGCGACAAGCAGGATACGATAAGAGAGTACTTTGCAATGGGTCGACACTCGAGCGTTGACTGTTTCTATCTTTGTCAGACGTACGCCAAGATACCTAAGCATCTTATACGCGACAACGCGAACCTGCTGATCCTGTTTAAACAAGACGGCACAAATTTGAAACATGTGTACAACGATCACGTGAATACCGATATGTCTTATGACGATTTCCATGCATTGTGTCAGAAATGTTGGCAACGTAAATATGGCTTCGTAGTCATTGATAAAGATAGTATGTTGATCAATGGACGATATAGAAGGGGATTTAATGATTTCGCGATACCATAAAGCGATCAGTCATCATCGACACATCGATCGAGCATCATGAACGACGATCGTGAAAAGATTGTGACAGAGATTGCAAAAACGAGCGAATCGATTCGCAAAAAATATCGCGCTTTGAAAACTGGTAAAATGGAGGAAGATCTCATATTGGAAAGACAATTTAAACCGATTACCGAGCCTTTAAAACAGCTTGTCGAAAATACTGTGGAATCTGATGCGTCGAAAATCGAACCGTTGAGTTTGACGTTTGGTGAGAAGCATGAGGAAAAAATAAAAGAGTCCAAGCAAGGACTAAAGCGAGCACGGATAAATATGCCGATAAACGATTCACCGATATATTCGACACCGAATCGATCAAAGCGAAGGAAGCAATTTTCTAATATGGCTACTGTTTCTACTCCGATAAAAGTACAACCGCGTCAAACAATACCACCCACATCCGCCAAAGAAATTTACGAGACCACACCCGATTCGTTTGTAACATCGGTCCGGCATGAATTAGAAACATCCGGAGGTCAGAAAACGTTCCGAGAGCATTTAGGTCCACTGGCGCAAAAATATATAGGAGATATTATGAGTGTTGATAAAAATAAGAGCATGGATTACGTCTACGGTGTTAAATTTACCAATGAAGGAATGATGCTAGGTGATAAATGTTTCGATGTGGACAAGGAAGATAATATAATTATCGATGGAATAAAATATAAGGGAACCGAAGGTATCTACGATTTGATTTTTAAAAAATTTCCCAATCATAAAAAATATACTCGAGATGATTTGCATAAATATCAAAGTATATTAAAGATAACAAATGCGCATAAACGTGACAACAAAGTTAATAATCCTATTAAAACTAATAAAGGGTACAAGTACAAATATATAATTGCACCATTATTCCCCGATAGAAAAATGGGAAGAGGTATAGACGCGCCGCGCACCATGACGCTCAGCGACAACATAATCGATTACGTGCATTGGAACGATCCCAACGAATTGGTGGATCGTTTGCGATTGCTGGACGCCTCGCGTCGAGCCGGCAACAATGCTCACGACAATGAAATCTTGTCAATTATCGAAGAACTTCGCGAGGCCGGCATTATTATAAATTAAACTATGCGTCGGCGATACGTGTCATTCGGTCAATGTTCTCAGTACCGAAATGTCGATTAATAAATTCGGATTATCATTGGGAACGTCGAACAATTTGTACTATGTATGGAATGGATTATTGAGGAAATTACGTTCGCGATAACGCTCTCTGCCAAACTACTACCGGCTTTGACGCAAGGTCGCGCAAGATTCAACGCGTAGCGCAACCGGAAGTTGATACCGACGTCGTCAACAAACGATACGTGGATAAACTTTTGAGAGATCGGCAGGGAGAAATTGAGCAAAAAATTATCGCGCTCGAAACAAACGTGCAGGCGCTGCAATTAATGATGGATGAGATAAAGAATGTGCTGAGATATGCAACATCTAACTCGACACAGTAAGCGAGATATACTAATATCGCATATTAATTATGCCTCGATCAAACGTGCGAAAGAACAAAAACATCTCCGAAAAGCGACAACTAGTCGAGGAATTACATGCTCCGGCGAGAAGAAATTTTCCACGAAGACGCGTCATTGTACGCGGATACGATGATCTGTGGCAGGCGGACGTGGTGGACATGCGTTCGTACTCTCGACTCAACAAGGGTCATAAATACATACTCACGGTTATCGATGTGTTGAGCAAGTATGCGTGGGCCGTACCGCTCAAGAGTAAGAGCGGGAACGAAATGTCCGAAACGATCGCAAAGATTATTGGAGACGATAAAAGATATCCGAAAAATTTTCAAACCGACAGGGGAAAAGAATTTTACAACTCAAGTGTGCAGAAACTCATGAAGAAACACAACATTAATCATTACTCAACATATTCCGTTATGAAAGCCTCAGTCGTGGAACGATTCAATCGTACTTTAAAAAACAATATGTGGAAAATGTTTACGTTGAATGGAAATTATAAATGGATCGATGAACTATCTCGACTCGTTGCAGAGTACAATACGCGAAAACATCGCACCATCGGTATGAGACCTGTCGACGTCACTCCGACGATCGCCGAAAAACTTTTAAATACTGTGTACAGCAACGTAAAAATTGCGGCTCCTGCAAAATTTAAAGTAGGTGATTCGGTACGCGTGAGCAAATACAAGACTATCTTTGAAAAAGGTTTCACACCAAATTGGACGACCGAAGTTTTTAAGATTATCGAGGTGCAGAAAACTAATCCCGCGACATTTATACTCGAAGATTCGCGGGGAAATCCCGTCGCTGGAGGATTCTACGAATATGAGTTACAACGCGTCACCAATCCCGACGTATATCTCGTGGAAAAAATTTTACAAAAAAAAGGGTGACGAGGTTTACGTGAAATGGTTGGGAATGGATAAATCATACAACTCTTGGATCCATAAAAATAATGTGTTGTAAACATTTATTGAAACATATAAAATATATATAAATATAAAAATATATAATATAAAATGTACAAAATATATACATGATTATGTACAAAATATACAATAAATAAAATATATACATTTATTTACAACGGTATCTGATAATGTCCCCACGGTAGCGTATCGGTGGTATCGGGTACGATATATCGCTTGTCGTCGTACGGACTCAGAGCAATTTTCGTCTCGCGAATCGTGTATACTTGGTGTAATTTAGATCGTATACACGACTGCTGACGCGTCATTTCAATCTCTTCGTTCAAGCACCGCGTGTAATCGTCAAACGTTATCGTTCTCGCGACAACGTTGCTTTTGACACGCCTTTGACTTTCTTCGTATCCTTTTTCCATTCACTCGTAACGCGTACATCTTTGCTCTGAGCCCGACGAATTCGGTCATTATGGCACCGTTGTTTTCGTCCTTCATCAGACCCGGCACCTTTTTATTTAGAAGCGGTATACCGTATGCATTGTCCACCGCATAATCGCTCGTATCGAATCTAACAATGTCACGCTTCATATTCTTCATACACATTCGCACAATCGATGTGATATATGAGACTGTCTGTATCGGTGTACATTACCCGCATTTGTCGCGATACATTGGTGTCATATACTCGTGATGAAATTCGTACAAACATGTCTTGGATATGTCGAGGATGCACCATACCCACGTAAATGGTTGTAGAATTTCACCTCGAGTTTACGCAATTCCACAGCGAATTAAGTTTTCCGAAAAAACACTTCTGCGTGGAAATTTTTGGTTTCGCGATCATTCGCCT